>NC_141101.1:21983137-22265637 GCF_041138505.1 Cibotium barometz | reverse complement strand
GAGAGAGAGAGAGAGAGAGGAGAGAGAGAGAGAGAGAGAGAGAGAGAGAGAGAGAGAGAGAGAGAGAGGGAGGGAGAGAGAGGGAGAGAGAGAGAGAGAGAGAGAGAGAGAGAGAGAGAGACTCACCATGGTTGTAAGCGTTGAATAGAGGTGGCGAAAGAAGAGCTCACCAGCGCACAGCAAACAAACACTAGGCGTCTGTAAACGCCATCCCAGAGTGAGACAAAGAGACAGACACACTGGGAGCGAGAGAGAGAGAGAGAGAGAGAGAGAGAGAGAGAGAGAGACTCACCAGGGCACACAATGAGTCGGAAGGGAGAGGACTGAGCGAATTGTGGCGAGACGACAGTCTGATAGCGCGAATTGTGGCGATGCTTGCAACCGGCTCCCAGCATCGAGGAAGGCAGCATGGACCTAGTGGCGCAGAGATAATTGCCGCAACATCGATTACATGAGGCATGGACTGGCAGACGACTTGCGTGGGCGTGAAGAGGCGCTGCCTCCCATTCTTTTGTGACACGTGTCACAGGGGAGATAAGCCCTGTAAATCTTCACACACCCACATAAATAAACTCTCTCTCTCTCTCTCTCTCTCTCTCTCTCACACACACACACACACACACACACACACACATACTATTCCAAATACACTTTCTCTAGATCTCTCTAGATCTCTCTCTCTCTCTCTCTCTCTCTCTCTCTCTCTCTCTCTCTCACACACACACACAGACACACACATGCACACACCACAATTAATAAAATTTGAATAGCAATTAATAAGTTTTGACATTTTAAAATTAATAAAAAAATATCAAATAAAACTATCCAAACCACACACGCACACACCACACCACGAAAAAACAAAATTAACATTAAAAAAAACAATTAAAACCCACACACACACACACACTTTTTATTCAAATTAATAAAAAAATATCCAATAAAACTATCTAAACCACACACCACACACACACACACACACACCACAATGATAATATTTAAATATTTTTAAAATTTTAACATAAAAAAACAACTAAAACCCACCTACACACACACACACACTTTTTATTCAAGGCCAACTGTATGCTACTCATGTTGTCACAATAAATGACAATGGTCCTATTCACGAGCTCACCCACATCATCAAGTAGCTTCTAAAACCAAGCTACCTCACAAGCTTCCAAAGCAGCACCCTTGTACACTGCCTAGGTACTTAAAACAATTGTTGGTTGTTTCTTACTGCTCCAACTCATAGCAGCACTCCCAAACGAAAACATAAAGCCACTAGTAAACCTCGTGTTTGTGACACAACCATCCCAATTAGCATTTGTGTACCCATGTTGTTGTATCTCTATATCAGCCTCATAGAAAAGTTCATAAGAACTGTAGACTTTATGTACCAAAGAATCCATCTAGACATATCCAATTATGGCTTTCTAGGAACGCGCATAAATTGACTCACAAGTCCAATAGCATAACTCAAGTCTGGCCTAGTAATGGTCATGTAGATCAAGCTACCCATTTGTACGTAGTGGGGTCCTCTAAAAGCTTACCTATAATTGTGAAAGCTTTGTGTTCTGCTCTAATGGCACTGAAATAGGCTTACAACCTATCATACCATACTTGGACAAAATGTCCAAGCCACACTGCCTCTGTAATAATAAAATGCCATGAGGTTATCTCACCACCTCTATGTCCAAGAAATACCACAACTCACCCAAATCCTTCATTTCAAATTAGTGCTTCAAAAGCCTCCTGACATCATGTTTGAACATCACTATCACCATTGATAATCAAGTTATCCACATAAATAACTAATAGCATGATCCCTCTATTTGTCTTTTTCACATAAAGTGAAAACTCTGCATTAGAAATTTCACATAAAGTGAAAAATCTTCATTAGATATCTAAAATCAAATGGTAACAAGATACTCTGCAATCTTGTTTGACCATGCTTTGGGTGCCTTCTTCAAAGCCATACAAGGCTTTGTGGAACCTGCACACAAAATCTGGGTGTGTATCACTCTCATAACCTAGTGGTTATATCATGTATACTTCTTCTTGCAAATCACCATGCAAGAAGGCATTCTTTATATCCATTTGATGTAAAGACCAAGCAGCCATAGTAATGATAGCTCTCATGGTTGCCATTCTCGTACCTGAGCTGAATGTCTCCTCATAGTTAATGCCATAGATCTGTGCATAGCCCTTGGTGACCAATCTCACCTTATACCTACTTACTGAACTATCTATGTTATTCTTGACCTTATACACTCACTTACATCCAATTGCCTTCTTATTCTTAGGCAAAGGCACTAACTTGCATGTTGCAGTTGCATCCAATGTTGCCATCTCCTCATTCATGGCATCTTCCCATTTTGTTTTCTAAGTGGCTGCTCAAAACAAGTGGGCTCCAACTCTTGTATTACTTTAACCATGTAAGCATAATGATGGGTTGTATATCCATCTTATCTCAACCTGGCAATAGGGTATCTAACCCTCATAGACCTGCATACGCCTAGATCACTGCGCCAGGTGTCCTAAAAAAACGTACTCGATTCCTAGCATGCTCGGTCTCTACCCTTTGATTTGTGACTTTGCCAAAGATTTTGGCTTGTGCCTTGGTTCTCCTTACACTAGGAGAAACCATAGATGGAATGCCAAGATTCTCATCAAGGCTCTACTCAGAGAGTCACCATTCATATATGAGTGACCTACTAACAGATCAGGCACAAAAGGTTGATCTACCTTTTCCTTCCCTTTGCATGATACATATGTACCTACATTTGTCCTTAACCTTCCTGACGATGGATTAACACTAGATACACTACTAGAGGACTCTCCAGGTCCCCTAAGCACAAGTGATTGCTGCTCCACATGTTGTGAAGCTTTATGACTTCTTACATCTACATCTTCTGTTGTCTTCACTGGTGCATACCAGCTACTCATCTCATCAAAGGTGAAATCTATGCTTACTTGTATCTCATGAGTGGTAGGGTTGTAACACCTATAACCTTTTTTCTCCAAAGCATAACGAATGAAGATGCATTTCTCTACCTTTGGATCTAGCTTTATTCTCACTTTGTCAAGAACATGCACATATACAATTCACCTAAACATTTTCAAGTGAGACACATTCAGTTTTATGCCTGTAAACTTCTATTCAGGCATGATACTATGAACAGCTCTGCAGTGGGAGTCGTGTTCATAATGTAGACAGAAGATGTAGACAGAAGTTGCTACTGCTTTTGCCCAAAAATAATGTGGCATATTCTTTTTAGACATTAAGGCACGTGTTGCTTCTACAATGTCCCTATTTTTTCTTTCTACAATACCATTTTGCAGAGTGTTGCTACATGTAAACTGGCTCTTGATTCCATGCTTTCTTAAGAAACCACTGAACTCATTGGAGAAATACTCTCCCCCATTGTTTTTCTCCTTCTCTACCAAGACTTTATATATCTCAAAGTGAGCAAACACCTCACTTTTCTCCTTCATGAATAAAACCCAGACTTTTCTAGTGTGATCATCAATGAATGTAACAGAATACATGTAGCCTACACTTGTTGCATTCTTGGTCGGCGGTCCCCATACGTCTAAATGTATAACATCTAACGACCTTTGCATTGACATGCTTTTCATGTGGGAAAGTATGTTGGGAATGCTTACCAAGCTGGCATGCTTCGCATACTTTTTATACATATCATCAACCTTACACTGGCAAACCTGTAACAATATTTTAGGCCTACATAGACTATAGTCAATTGTATATTCACATGACCAATGGGCTTGTGCCATATGTCAATATTTGCAATGACACTTGTTCCATGCACAAACATGGCTCTCTTTACCTCATGCATGTTCACATCCAGAGTAAAAATCATGCCATTTCTGCTACCTTTTGCAACCAAGCAACATTGATTTTTTTGAAGTCTTCCACAAAACATTCTTGAGGATTAAACTTCACTTAGAGATAATCTCGACATGTATGCCTTGCCTTATAACACAAGGGTGGCTCTCATTATTATTACTTGCAATATCTTTAATGCTTGGAGTAGTAAACATTGATTTGAGATAGACTGGGAAGTTTTGCTCCACATATTATTCACATACTAGGCAGTTTTGCTCCACATACTTTTGGGCGATTTTGCTCCCGATACTAGGCAGTTTTGCTTCATATACTTGGACATTTTTGCTCCACATACTGGGCATTTTTTCTCCTTATCATTCATGGCATACTTTTGGGTAGTTTTTCTCCCACATACTTTTGGGCAGTTTTTCTCCATATACTTTATTAGCTCTTGGGCCCCTTGTTTAAGTCAACTTTGTATTTATGTGTGCACACATGTTCTTATATATTATACTGTGCATAAATCATTTTGTACGTGTTCATGTTGTCCAAAGAGTGGTGGCTTGCGAACCATCTCTAAAGACATTGTTTTGTGCATAACTTATACAATTTTTTAGTGGGTACCATACAGTTCCACGTTTTATATTATTTTTTCAAGACTCCTTAGAGCTTTATCAATAGTGGGAGTCTTTAAACATAGACCTAGGTAGTTTCTACTTGGTGAAAATTGTATTTTCAACCATACACCTCCAGCTCACTGTAATATTTCCATAGCTCTATAGGTTGTAAGGGGTCTTTATGACCATTGTACTTGTAATATTTCCATAGCTCTATAGGTTGTGAATGGTCTTTATGACCATTGTACTTACAATATTTCCATTGTAACACTTCAAATATAATAATGGTAGGCATATATCGGGGCTGTGGGTTTTTCCCTTGTTACTCCCTAAGGGTTTTTTCATCCACAGTTAGAGACCTTTGTTTGAGCGGGGGTCTTGGAGCTATATATAGGCTACCCAACCTAACCCTAGGTCTCACCTATATATACCTAACCTCAATGTGCTTTCCACACACTTTGGGAGCTATGTTTAGAGACTCTCATGTCTCTCTTCTTCTCCATCAAAAGAACCTGCCTACTCAACCATCTCTCCAATAGAAACCAGGTTCTTTGTAATATTTGGAGCATGAAGTACATATGCCAAGTACTTCATTTTGCCATCTTGCATAGACAATGTCACTTTACCAATATGTGTAATGGGATGCACAATATCATCACTTGTTTCTACATAACCTAGTTTTTTATTTTTTTATATGTCTCTAAACCACTCACCATGACTGTTCATGTGGTTAGAGGTGCCATAATCCACATACCATATATCTTTAGATCCTGACACATCTCTTGTTGTGGAATTGAGCATGTGTTGCATCACAAACAATTGCTCACTTCTGTCATCGTCGCCACCTTGTTTACTAGATGATGCATAGTTGCCTTACTGTGACTTTCCACTTCTAATATCATTTTTCTTTTTAAAGCAGTCCTTTGTCATGTGCCCTAGTTTGCCACAATAATAGCACTCTATTATGTTTGTACTTTGATTTCTTTGCCAACCACCTTGCCTTGCCTTTAGTCTGGCATCTTCCACCTGTGTATGATTGTTGTTGTGCTGCTACAAATTATTGATATGTTGTTATTCATAATTTTGGTTTCCATGTCTGCCACCACCTTGGCGGTGACCACAACCTCTACTTGAATTGGAGTAGAAGGCCTTTCTTAATTTGTGCTAGTTTTGTGAAGAAGAGTCCTCACCTAGAGACTTTTCCTCTATTATCAACATAGAAACTAAGTCCCAAAAGTTGGGAGCATTCTCTCTGACTACAATGGAGGTCTTGAAAGGCTTGTACTCTTTGCTGAGTTCATTCAGAAAGACACTCACTCTTTCACCGATACATTAATAGACCCAAGGGATTCAACAATACCCTTGATCTTTAAAGTATACTCATTGATAGACATGTTTTTCTTCTCCACAGTATGTAGCTCTTGTTTTAGCTACAGTCTCCTTGCCTTTGTGTTGGTCTAGAACATAGGTTCTACCATGCAACTATTGGAGTGTTGACATCTTGTATGTGTCCTATCACTACGTCTCTGACACTAATCAAAAGCTAACACATGACTTTCCTTGTACCCTGATTCCAGTCCATGAATGCCTTTAAATTTGCTGAAGTGGAATTCTTTTTAGGCTTCTTATTGACTCATTCACCATAGTCCCAAAATCCTTTACCCATTAGAAAATTGGTTATTCTAAACTTCCAAGTATGGAAGTGGTTCTTATCTAGGTTCTCAATGACAATATGGTTGATTCTATTAGAGATATTTTTGCATATAGCAACTAGAAACGTGCAAACTAGTTAATTTTTATATGCAATTTGTAACATAGCAATATCTTCTTGACTGCCTGCTGCCATACTTCTGCACAACCTATATGTCACTAGTATATGTACATATACAGACACTGTTTGCACTCCCAAAATGCACTGCTACATTGCAATAACTAGCTTCAAGAAAAGACAGTTCTTAACTAGAACTTCTTGAAATTGCTGAAAACACCTGGGAGTGACCAAACGGAGATCAAAATTACGCACCTTATAGGTGATAAAATTACAGCAATGTGATGAGCTATGGTGGATCAAATGCTAGAATCAACATCATTAACAAAGAGATTATATGATAATTAAGATGTGATTAGTGAGCAATTAACTGATAACTTAATGTAGGCATGGATAATCAAAAACCAGCAAATTCTCATTAGGCCAATGCCTTAATTTATAGAGTTTACATCCAAGCATCCAATCCCACTAATTTCTCCTTGATTCACTCCACCTCTTTTGCTTGATTCTCTCCACCTCTCCCAAAATATCTCCACTCCTAAATGTTCTCATGCTACCCTTTATCTCTCCCAATAGAAACTTCTCACCTTTTCACAGGTTCTCTCACATTTACACATTCTCTTTTACTGCCTCTAGCCAAGGGCTTGTTCCCGCACACACCCTATTCACTTGTATATTTCAACAACTCCCTCAAGTGAATACTCCTAGCACTCCTGGACCCTATACCAAGTTTCCCTCTTACTTGGTAGTCTGCGACCAGTGCCTCAAGTCCCTAAACTCATAGTTCTTGACACTCTCTCTCTCTATGCGTCCAAGGCTACTACAAGTGCCCGTGACCTTGACTAAAGTGCTCACACATACATCTACCACATGGCCTACATCATCGGTGGCTCAGAGGTGGTTTTACTCTGTTGGGGTAGGTTACATTGGGTTGTGGGGTTTCTCTCTCTCTCTCTCTCTCTCTCTCTCTCTCTCTCTCAATCTCTCAGAAAAGATGATCCGACTCCACTTCCTTAAAAGCCTCCATGAAGTTTGCCGATGGCGTTTTCTTCTCCACTGGGTTTGCTATAGCAGTCTCTTGCCATGTGTCTTGGCTTTCCACAGTTGTGGCAAGTGAAGGTCCTTCCTCCTACTTTGCCCCTTTCTCATCCTCGTCCTCAAGAGAATCCTCCTCGGGTGAAGAATGCTTTTTCTTCTCCTGTTGTTGAGTCGAGCCATTTCTTCTCTTCGCCTCTGCTCTCTTGCTCTAGTAGAGCTCCTTCAATCTCGTGTAGCTTCAATTCAGGGACATTCTTTAGTGTTGCTACAATGTTTTCATATTCACCTTTGTCTACACTCTTCATCAGAAGCATTGCTAGTGCCTCATCATCTTCTACCTTTTTGCCAATAGCTACCAGTTGTTGCTTAATGCTTTTATATCTGTTCAAGTGTGTGATTAAAGGTTCACTTTCCTTCATATCCAATTTGTAGAATCGCATTAACAGATGAAATGGTAATGTACCTCAATGTGTTTCATCCACACATGGAAAACTGGGTTCCTGGCTAACTGTATACTGCTAAGATTGTCACAATATATGACAGGCTTTCTCTCCACATGCAACCCCAAATCAGTAAGTAGCTTACATAACCAAGCTACCTCACACGCTGCCACCGTAGCTCCTCTGTGGTCTACCTCTGTACCGAACAAGGAAACTATGGATTGCTTCTTTGCTGCTCCATGTGACAATAGCACTCCCCAATGAAAACATAAATCCACTGGTAGATCTCTAGTCTTAGATGCTACCTGCAGAATCTACATCTGTGTACCCATATAAATTCCATGGTACACCTGCTGCATAAAACAATGCAAAATCAATAGTGGCCCTCAAATACCAAAGTGTGCATACACACTATCAAAATGTGGTTTGCACAGAACCTACATAAATTGGCTCTCTAAGTCAACAGTGTAACTCAAATCTGGTCTACTGATCGTGACATATATTAAACTCCCCACAATCTTCTTGTACATAGTGGGATCCTCGAACACATAACCTTTATCTGCACTAATCTTTTCATTTTGATCTAATGGCACTAAGATTTACTTATAATCAACCATCCCATGCTTGGACAACATGTCCAATACATACTATCTCTATGACAGCCAAATACCATCAAGTGTGCGAATGGCCTCAATTCCCAAAAAGTAGTGCACATCTCTCAAATCCTTCATCTCAAACTTCCTTTTGAGAAGACTTTCCACTTGCTCGATCTCATTCAAGTTGTCACCCCCAACAATACGATTATCTACATAAATGGTGATGATCACAATACCCTTATCACTCTTGCAAACTTACAAAGATTGATCTGCATCTGCCATATGAAAACCAATAGTGACAAGATACTCAGCAATCTTGTCATGCCATGCTCATGGAGCTTGCTTCAGCCCATACAAGGCCTTACGAAGCTTACATACATACTCTGGGTGATTTGTATCCTCAAAACCTGGTGGCTGATCCATATACACCTCTTCTTGCAAGTCACCATGCACCTTACCATCCTGCATAGACAATGGCACATCTCCAACATGGGCAATTGGACGAGCAGTGTCATCCCCTGTTTCAACAAAACATGGTCTTTCAAGACTCTTCATTTCCTTGAACCACTCACCATGACTGGTCATGTGGTTCGAAGCACCTGAATCAACATACCATACATCATCCTTACATGCTACTGCACATCATTTCCTTGAACCACTCACCATGACTGGTCATGTGGTTCGAAGCACCTGAATCAACATACCATACATCATCCTTACATGCTGCTGCACATCATTTCCAAACACAACATTAACCACATGTTACATAACAAACAACCTCTCATTTCCAAACACAACATTAACCACATGTTGCATAGCAAACAACCTCTCATTATCCTCATTATTTCTGCTAGAGGATACATAGTTATTTTGTTGCACTTTTCCATTTCACATGTCACTCTTCTTCTTATAGCAATCTGCCTACACATGTCCAGGGCTTACCACAATAAAATCAGCCTCGTGTATCATTATGTTGCCTTTGCCGATTACCACGACCTCTTTGACTCTCCCTGCCTCTAAATTGGCATCTTCCACCTGTGTGTTATTGTTGTGAATCCTAGGACTGTTGCTATTGACCATAGTTCAGGTTACCTATTTGGCCACCACCACCTTGGTCACGTCCATGACCTCTACCTTTTTCTATACCTGAACTTGTGTAGAAGGCCTGCATTTCTGAACTATTTTTGTTTTGTGAAGACTCTTGATCTTCACCCAAATTCTTCTCTTTGATGATCAACATTGACACCAAATTTGTGAAGTTGGAAATGTTCTCCCAAGTCTGAATAGACGTCTTGAATGCCTTGTATTGTGGCCCAAGACCACACATAGACACACTTCCACCTTATCATCATCATCAATAGAAACACCAATTGATGCAAGGGATTCCACAATGCCCTTAATCTTCAAGGCATAATCATTCACAGACATATTTTTTCTTCTCCACAATATGAAGCTTATTCTTCAACTCAATCTTTCGTGCCTTGGTGTTGGTTTCACATGCCTCCTTAGGTGACTTGGCATCCTGTATATGCCCAATCATGGTGTCTTGTATACTGATAGAAAGCCAATACATGACTTTCCTTGATCCTTGAATTCTTTTATATCTGCAACAGTTGGATTAATCTCCCGTATCTCTGGTGCCTCCTCGTGTTCACCTTCAATGTAGTCCCAGTAACCTTTTCCCATCAGGAAATTTGTCAATCTAAACCTTTAAGCATGGAAGTTGTTCTTGTCAAGCTTCTCTGCAACAATCTGGTTTATTCCATCATTCAACATCTTGTTTGCAACACAAATTTACCAAAAATAGCACTCTTGTTTGACTTGCACAAACTATTATATTCTCTATATAGCAGTACTATACTGCACCAAACTATCACAACCATTGACCTTATTTTGAGTCCATAAACCCAATGGAAACTTTAAGACCCCTTTTTGCAATACACATAGTGTTTGCACAACCAAATCACCCTTCCTGCAGTTCAAAAAATAGAGTTTTGCAGAGAATCAAAACTTACCCGTAGTGCCCGCAACGCACGTGAAACTGAAAAACGAAGGTCCTAACCGCACCCAAAACACGATTTCAATCCGAAAAACTTTTTCCAATAGACATCATAGTTTCCTATAGCTCTGTTCCCACAAAGAAATCTCCTCAATCAGGGTTCGTTTGCTAGTGCCTCCCGAAGAGCTCTTGGGACAAGGGTTCGTTTGCTAGTGCCTCCCGAAGAGCTCTTGGGACAAGGGTATAGTAGACAACACAAAAGGGGAAGAGTAGATGAAGCTCTTACCCTCGTATCACTTCCTGTGCTTCTCTTGCTTTCCGCTCAGCCCTTAGCATGGACCAAGCTCTGATACCATGAAAAGATGCAAAGCAGGGGAGAAGAGAGCTTGAGCTCTTGCAAGCACACACACACTCACACAAACCCTAGAAGAGAACACACAAGGTGAGAGGCTGAAAATTATTCTTCTTCTTCTTCACACAACAATAGAGGTCTACAAAGAAGATAAAGGGACTAACACACATAATAGAGTATATACAAGCGGTCCATAATGTGAACACGCTAAGTGGAGTGAGTAGGTGTAGACTAGTCGGTATAGTCCAAGTGTAGAATCTCTAGCACGAAGATATATCGGTGCTAGCTAACAAACCCGCCAGTGATGTAAATGTCAAATGATTATGCAGGCACCTCGTGAGTGTCAGCTCATGTTGAGCTTGACATCTCAATAGCCCGTGACTCCCTTACTACTCTCTCACTACATCACATGGCTATACAATCATCCTATTGTAGTATGTGTTGTAGTGCCTATCACCCCTTACCGTATTGGTCTTACCCTTAAACATGAATTGATGTTAAGCCTAGGCCCATAATTGTAATTTGTTTGCTTGTTGTTATAGCAGCAGCCTTGAGTTTTGTAGTTGGCACACTCATTATTGCAGAGCACAAATCCACCTTTGTCAATTAAGTCCCCTCAAATGTAGCCACTTGAGTGAGGGTTTGTGGATAATGTTCTATTCAAGGGGTAGGCAACTTCCTCAAGGGCCAACTTGGGTGCACATAAACAGACAAAGATCCACTTACAGCAAGATCTCATTCCATGGATTGGGGAAGGCCATCACTTAGCTAGATTGCTGGTGTGAGTATGGGGACATGCGCTGATGATGGGCCATTGAGCAGCTAACCAGCGGCCTCTCAATGGATCATCTTTAGGGATAATAGCCCCATTCGTATATGGTTGTTCACCTTGCATGAGTATATCATTGATCCTCATATTCTGGGCTTCATCTTTGGGGACATGGGCATGATGCTTCAAGTGTCATCTTATGAATAGTTATATGTCAACATTTATGAATTTTTCTCATTCATGTGCATGTGGTTGTTTTATTCTTGTATGGATGGCTATAATTTCAATGTACAACAATCAGACATGAGGAAGCTGTAGGAGCCATTTGGTGCAATGTACAACAATCAGACATGAGGAAGCTATATCACTATGGCACCTTCCAATCAATGTTTGGGAAATATTTTTGAGTGAACTTGATAAAAGGACAAGCATTTTCTTCATAATTTTATCCAATTACTACTATTTTAGAAAAATTGGAGGCCTCAATTTTCCTTTGAAGGGGATTTTTCAAAAGTTGACCAAGCTTCGCTCTACTAGGCGTTCTTCCAATGATGTTGACTTGCTGCTTGGTCCCTGGCCTCCTGTTTTGTGCTCTATCCCCTCATGTTGGGATGTCCATAGCCCACCCCTCGTTTGGCCGCGAAGCTCGCAAGTGGGCCCTAAACTATTTGGGTGTCTCGACTCAGCTAAAGCTCAGCTACAAATTGGGGACCAGCCCTTTCACACCATCTTCCTGTCCTCACTTGAGTCACCTCCCTGTGTCCCTTTACTATCCCTTTCTTGCCCATCAGTCACATCGTCCCTGGTCCCACTTTCTTATGGCCTATCATTTAACCACTTTCTCCTCATCGCCCTCTCATTACAGATCTCTTTGCCACCTAGGTGAGGTACCACTTGGATCGCCAGAAATGCTTACGTGCTCTTTCTTGGGTTCATGCTCATCAGCCTGACCCATGCCTACTAGTGGAAAACTTGCATTTATGGACGACTCAAATAGCCCACAAGTAGGGCCACCAACGTTTATTTTTGCAACTTGCCACACCCTTCTAAGGGGTATTTGGCCTTCAAGAGAATTGAAGAAAAACTTTGACCCCTCAATAGAAGGTTAAAGTCAAAAAATAGCCCTTCTTAAATAAAGGCCAAAAAAGGGGCCTTTCTATAGAAGGGCATTTTTTGAGAATTTTTTAAATTATTTATATTAATAAATATAAAATTATAGAACTTTAGAAATTACAAGACTTAAGCCAATTTTAAAATTGGTCTAATATCATATGCGTGAATATAAATGGGCTTAACTAATATAGTGACTATATGACTAGTCTATGGATAGTAAAGGACTCAAGGACA
Organism: Cibotium barometz; assembly: GCF_041138505.1. Lineage (NCBI taxonomy): Eukaryota > Viridiplantae > Streptophyta > Polypodiopsida > Cyatheales > Cibotiaceae > Cibotium > Cibotium barometz. The sequence goes on along the minus strand of NC_141101.1, from coordinate 22,252,861 downwards.
TTTAAAAGTTAATATTAAATAATAATCAAGACAAATTAGTGAATATAAGTTTACATGAAACTTTGCATATAAATTTTCTAGTGTGGAGTCTAGACTCTGGACTCTGGAGGTTTTTTTCAGTTTTTTTCTTAATTTAAAAAAAATAAACAAATGAAATATCATATATACTCTAGCCTATCTCTACTATCTTTTACAAGGCTTATCTCCCCTGTGACACGTGTCACAAAAGAATGGGGGGCGGCACCTCTTCACATCCACGCCAATCGTTTGCCAATCCACGCCATCATGTAATCGATGCTGCGGGGGCGGTTATCTCTGCGCCACCACTTCCACGCCGCCTTCCATTGATGCTAGCAGCCGGTTGCAAGTGTCGCCACAATTCGCGCTATCAAGCTGTCGTCTCGCCACCCAAAATTCACTCGGTCCTCTCCTCGTCGACTCACCGTGTGCCCTGGTGAGTCTCTCTCTCTCTCTCTCTCTCTCTCTCTCTCTCTCTCTCTCTCTCTCTCTCTCTCTCTCTCTCTCTCTCGCTCCCAGTGTGTCTATCTCTTTGTCTCACTGTGCAGATGGAGTTTGCAGACGCTTGGTGTTTGTTCGTTGTGTGCTAGTGAGCTCTTCTACCGCCACCTCTGTTCGATGCCTGCAACCGTGGTTAGTCTCTCTCTCTCTCTCTCTCTCTCTCTCTCTCTCTCTCTCTCTCTCTCTCTCTATGTCGATATGCAGAGTTCATCTCTCTTTCGCATGCAGAGTTACTCTCTCTATTTGCATGCAGAGTTCACGTTTAGTTGTTTTTTTAAAAATAAATTATCATTGTGTGGTGTGTGCGTAGATAGTTTTATTTGATATTTTTTTATTAATTTGGATAAAAAGTGTGTGTGTGTATGGGTGGGTTTTAGTTGTTTTTTTTTATGTTAAAATTTTAAAAATGTTTAAATATTATCATTGTGTGGTGTGTGCGTGTGTGGTTTAGATAGTTTTATTTGATATTTTTTATTAATTTGAATAAAAATTGTGTGTGTGTGTGGGTGGGTGTGTGGGTCGGTTTTAGTTGTTTTTTGTTTAATGTTGAAATTTTAAAAATGTTTAAATATTATCGTTGTGCGGTGTGTGCGTGTGTGGCTTAGATAGTTTTATTTGATATTTTTTATGAATTTGAATAAAAAGTGTGTGTGGGTGGGTGGGTGGGTTTTAGTAGTTTTTTTTATTTTAAAATTTTAAAAAATGTTTAAATATTAACATTATGTGGTGTGTGCATTTGTGGTTTAGATATCATTATGTGGTGTGTGCATTTGTGGTTTAGATAGTTTTATTTGATATTTTTTTATTAATTTGAATAAAAAGTGTGTGTGTGTGTGAGTGGGTGTTAGTTGTTTTTTTTATGTTGAAATTTTAAAAATGTTGAAATATTATCATTGTGTGGTGTGTGCGTGTGTGGTTTAGATAGTTTTATTTGATATTTTTTATTAATTTGAATAAAAAGTGTGTGTGTATGGGTGGGTTTTAGTTATTTTTTTATGTTAAAATTTTAAAAATGTTTAAATATTATCATTGTGGTGTGTGTGTGTGTGTGTGTGTGAATTAGATAGTTTTATTTGATTTTTTTTATAAAATTAAATAAAAATTATGTGTGTGGGTGGGTTTGAGTTTTTTTTGTTAATGTTAAAATTTTAAAAGTGTTTAAATATTATCATTGTGTGGTGTGTGCGTGTGTGGTTTTGATATTTTTTTATTAATTTGAATAAAAAGTGTGTGTGTGTGGGTGGGTGGGTTTCAGTTGTTTTTTTTAATGTTAAAATTTTAAAAATGTTTAAATATTATCATTGTGGTGTGTGTGTGTGTGTGTGTGTGCGCGCGCGTGTGTGGTTTAGATAGTTTTATTTGATATTTTTTTTATTAATTTGAATAAAAAGTGTGTGTATATGGGTGGGTTTTAATTGTTTTCTTTTAATGTTATTTTTGTTTTTTTCGTGGTGTGGTGTGTGTGTGTGTGGTCTAGATAGTTTTATTTGATATTTTTTTATTAATTTTAAAATTTCAAAACATATTAATTGCTATTCAAATTTTATTAATTGTGTGGTGTGTGCGTGTGTGGGTGTGGGTGTGTGTGTGTGTGTGTGTGTGTGTGTGTGTGAGAGAGAGAGAGAGAGAGAGAGAGAGAGAGAGAGAGAGAAAGTGTATTTGGAATAGTGTGTGTGTGTGTGTGTGTGTGTGTGTGTGTGTGTGAGAGAGAGAGAGAGAGAGAGAGAGAGAGAGAGAGTTTATTTATGTGGGTGTGTGAAGATTTACAGGGCTTATCTCCCCTGTGACACGTGTCACAAAAGAATGGGAGGCAACGCCTCTTCACGCCCACGCTAGTCGTCTGCCAGTCCCTGCCGCATGTAATCGATGCTGCGGCAATTATCTCTGCGCCACCAGGTCCATGCTGCCTTCCATCGATACTGGGAGCCGGTTGCAAGCATCACCACAATTCGCGCTATCAGGCTATCGATGCTGGGAGCCGGTTGCAAGCATCGCCACAATTCGCTCGGTCCTCTCCCTTCTGACTCACTGTGTGCCCTGGTGAGTCTCTCTCTCTCTCTCTCTCTCTCTCTCTCTCTCTCTCTCTCTCTCTCTCTCTCTCTCTCTCTCTCTCTCTCTCTCTCTCTCCCAGTGTGTCTGTCTCTTTGTCTTACTGTGCGGATGGCGTTTACAGATGCCTAGTGTTTGTTTGCTATGTGCTGGTGAGCTCTTCTTTCGCCACCTCTATTCAACGCTTGCAACCGTGGTGAGTCTCTCTCTCTCTCTCTCTCTCTCTCTCTCTCTCCCCCTGTCTCTCTCTCTCTCTCTCTCTATTCGCATCTCTCTATTCGCATCATGCACCTTTGTTTTTGCAGATGGCTGCAACCGTGGTTAGTCTCTCTCTCTCTCCCTCTCTCTCTCTCCCTCTCTCTCTCTCTCTCTCTCTCTCTCTCTCTCTTTGTGGACATGCAGAGTTCATCTCTCTTTCGCATGCAGAGTTACGCTCTCTGTTCGCATGCAGAGTTCATGTTTAGTTATTTTTTAAAAAAAATATTATAATTGTGTGGTGTGTGCATAGATAGTTTTATTTGATATTTTTTTATTAATTTGGATAAAAAGTGTGTGTGTGTGGGTGGGTTTTAGTTGTTTTTTTTAATGTTTAAATATTATCATTGTGTGGTGTGTACGTGTGTGGTTTAGATAGTTTTATTTGATATTTGTTTAGTAATTTGAATAAAAAGTGTGTGTGTGTGTGTGGGTGGGTGTTAGTTGTTTTTCTTTAATGTTGAAATTTAAAAAATGTTTAAATATTATCATTGTGTGGTGTGTGCGTGTGTGGTTTAGATAGTTTTATTTGATATTTTTTATTAATTTGAATAAGATCAAGTGGCTGACATCTTTATGAAGGCATAGGGCACAATGAAGCTCCACAGGTTTAAGAGCTTACTTGGAGTGCAGTGTGTGGAGTTGAGCTCGACGGGATTGTTGAGATATCGAGCTCAACTAGTGTTGTGAACATTGATGACCTACATGAGTGATAGCTTTCGCACTTATGCCACTGGCATGGTTGGTGAGAATATGGTTGATATGTCGCCAGTGGATGATATGTTGTGTGACAGCCACTTCTTTGGAGTACTAGAGTTATGGCATGGTTGGTGAGAATATGGTTGATATGTCGCCAGTGGATGATATGTTGTGTGACAGCCACTTCTTTGGAGTACTAGAGTTATGGCATAGTTATACCGCCAGCTCATATGGTCGAGTTCACACTATGGACCGACCATTGTATGTTATTGTAGGAGTGTACTTTCCCTTATAGTATGTACTCTTATCTTTTTAGATATATGGTTATAGAGAAGAGAAGAAAGTAGAAGAAAATTAAGCTATCTATCTCTCTTTTGTGTCTTGCTGTGTGTGTGTGTGTGTGTGTGTGTGTGTTTGCTTGCAAGGAACTCAAGCTCTCCCTCTCAGTCGCATTCTCTTTAATGTTAACTGTAAACGTCTAGCTGCTATATGCCTATTTTAATCATATATGGTTTTTGAAAGGATTGAATCATGATGGTATTATAGCCTAGTGGTACCTAGGTCTCCCGACATTTATAGCAAGGGTTGTGGATCTGAGTCCAACATCAACACTTTTACTTAGGAATTTTTGAAGTCCCCATGCCCACCCCACGCTTGGGTTTTGTGGAACCCACTCTTCCAAAAGTAAACCTAGCATCCCCTAAACCGGGGTGCCTGGGTTTACTTTTTGAGTAAAAGGAGGATGTGGGACTCTAACCCACCACCCTCACAATTAGAGCCGTAGCTACAACCACTAGGTTATCGGCTACATCACATAGTAAAGGCTCAATAAAGCATATATATTTTTGTCTTTTTAGTTTTCCGTGACCCAAACAGCCGGAGTCATACCCACAGCTCTATATCACACAGTGCCCCCTCAACTGGAATATACGGCTGAGGGGGATCGAATTTGGGCGGGAGGGATCCGGGCCATCGAATCCCCGAAAGTAAACTAGGAACCCAAAGCAAACTAGGGCTTCCCCACATGACAAAAGCATATATTAATATTGGCCGGATACGCTAGCTAGCATAAATTATAGCCTAATGGTAAGACTATGGCCTCCCTAGCGCTCACGGGGTTCACTTATAAGTAAACCCTCTGTATCATGTACGTTCAAGTCCTAATTGAAAAATCCCTTATCTGTGAATTTTTCATAAATAAAATATACCCTTTTTTATTCAGCCTATGAATAGCCCTTTTAAATGGTACCCTTCTATATGTAAAAAATGTGTAAAAAGGGGATTTTAAAAATACTTTTTGGTGAACCAACATGCTACGCTTACATATTTATGAGTGACCCCCCCGAGCCCTAGCGGCACGTAGTGGGTTCAAAACCTTTCTTTTGCATTTTGAGACTTAGGCAAAAAAAAAAATCTAAGTCCAAACTCGGGAATTGGAGTAAACTAGGTAACATGGCAAGCCTAAATTTATTGCAGGATGGCCTTAGTTTACTTTGGGGCCCTAGTTCTTTTGTAAAATAGGGGAGGCGAAGCATAACATCACAAAAAAACTCTACCTGGATTCTAGACGATCGGCCCCGCCCAAAATCAGTCCCCCCTCACCTGTAGATCCCACTTGGGGGCCTCTTTAACACACCGTGCCATATAGACCAGAGGGAGTCATATCCCACTCAAAAAGTAAACGAGGCCCCGGATGCAATTAGATGCCATGTGGTTTAATGTGGAGGCAGGTCCAACGACACCATCGTTTACTCAAGAAGTTATCGCTTTGTTTGAGTGGAGACGAACCGTCTTCAACACGAGAAGCAGTTCCTCCGTATTCGTGGGGGGAGAACCATGCTGATAATGGCCTTCGGCATGCTGCTTGTTTCTCTCCTCTGTACACAGCTATTGCACGCTGGCGCCGGCGAGAACGTCTTGGAGTTGAGCTCTTCTCTTACCCCATCTTCCCCGCCTTTGAAATCCCCCTCGTCAGCCTTCATGCTCTCTTTCCGCCCGTCTTCCTCCTTCAGCTCCAGCTCTGCGAGTCTCTACCTGGCCATCTCTTTTGCCGTTTCCCCGGACGGCCACCCTGTTTGGGTGGCCAACCGCGACACTGCTGTGTCCGTCTCCGCCACCCTCACGCTGTCAGACTCCGGTGATCTTCGCCTCTCCGACCCCTCCATCTCGTCCTTTATTATTTGGTCCTCCGGCACCTCCGGTCTAGGCGTCGTCCGCGCCCAGCTGCTGGACACCGGCAACCTGGTTCTGCTCAATAGCAGCTCAGGCTACGTCTGGGAGAGTTTCACGCATCCCACCGATACCCTCCTCCCAGGCCAGCCTTTCACCGCCAAATCGCAGCTCATTTCCGGTAAGCGCGCCAACGATTTCTCCACCGGGAGGTACTCTCTTACCTTCAAACCTACCGGAGTTCTTCAGCTTTCCTACACTCAGTTCATCGCCGATTCCCCTTTCCCAGAAGACTACTGGGACTGGGGAACGCCGTTCTCTGGGCACGGAACGCACGCTCTCTCCGTCTTCGTCCAGTTCGATCAACTTGGAAACATCTCGCTCTACACCTCCCCATCATCCATCGAATCAACATTCATCTCTAACGACTGTGGCTCTCCGGCTACACGCAGGCTTACCCTGGACGTGGATGGCAACCTCCGCATGTACACCTGGGACCAAGCCTCTGCTCAGTGGAACAGCGTCTGGCTTGCCTTCACAGATGTTTGCTCCCGCGTCAAGCAGCTATGTGGCAACTACGGAGTATGCATATACGAGCCGCAGCCCACTTGCATCTGCCCACCAGGCTTCTCAGTCCTCGATTCCACCGATCTGTCTGGGGGATGCCGTCCGAATTACCAGATCCTCAACTGCAGCGGCATCAAGTATGTAGAATTGGAAGACATAGATTTCCCATTCAATGATTACGATGATTTCACATCTTCGTCAGAAGAAGAATGCAAGCAGCAGTGCTTCGACAGCTGCTCTTGTGTGGCAGCTGTATACTGGCAGACTGGAGACGGCCACTGCTGGCTGAAGCAAGAAGTGCAAAACGGCTACAGCCCAGGGTCACAGCAACACCGCGTCTTCCTGAAAATCTCCGACTCGGACCCTTTGGTATCCAGCGCTATCGTGGACACTGCAACCAAATGGAGCTCCCAGTCCCTCTGGCATAGCTCAAATTAATCAAGCATCAAAGATATCAACAGTACTACACGCATTGGAAGTATTTATTATAAATTCATCGAGGTGTGCTTTAAAAAGTTTTTTCATAACCATTAATATATTGTTTACCTTTGCAAGAAAGCCATAAACTATTTGGTAAATGAAAAAGAAGTCATCGAGGTGTGTTTTACAAAGTTTTTTCGTAACCATTATCATCTTGTTTATCTTTGCAAGAAAGCCATTAACTATTTGGTAAATGAAAAAGTGGATCTTTGTCAAGTGCGAGTAAAAGGGTGTCACCTGTTTCTTAAATTGAATGCCGTTAGTGGGTCTATGGTGGTGTTGGGTTGCGGACCCGTTGCCCTCTAAGCTCAAGCTGCATGCTCAAGCTGCTAGAAATAGATTGTAATAAATCGAAGTTTAAAGATTTCAAGGTGAAATGTGATGTAATAATATTAGTAACTTATGGTGAAATCTTAGAGATGAAACACATCCAAAAGTAACTTGTAGTGAAACCTTAGGAGGCAGGTTAAAGCAATAAAGCTCACTTAAGTCAAAAGATGTTTGATTGGGTGTAGTAGACGCGATACACTACAAGAGAATGGGGGGGTCTAGGAGTGAAACTTAACCGCGCAATTTAGAGAGAGAAGGGAGTGAGAGAAGTGGTTGTCATCTCATGATATAAACATGGTTATACACGCTTACAAAACTACATGTATAACCGCGAAAACTAGAATGTGGTTGGCATCTCATGGTACGAACATGGTTATACACACTTATAAAACTACATGTATAACCATGAAAACTAGAACTGGATGTCTTCGGCGTACAACTGCTCCCTTTACTCTAGTACACCCACTCCCTTTCTTAATTCTTGATGAAGTCTCGCCTTATTCCTTCCATACAAGAACTTATCTCTAATAAATCACTAATCTCCTCTTTCCCTTCTATCAAGTCACTCTAGTCCTTCCTTATTCCTTTCATGCAATAATAAATCATTAATCCACTACAAGGAAATGATGGGTTATCGGTGCTCATACTGGAGCCTGAAGAAGGCATGGTAAATGGCACGAATGCGAGTATACCCTCCGGTACATATGCGCCGGTATCGGCACTTATACCGGTGCTTTGTGCAGGATTTTTTTTGAGCAAAATGGTGCAATCGGCTATAGATTATGGCTACACCATTATGTCTATTGGTGGTAAGAGTACTTGTCCAACTATACTTATAATTTAGAGAAAACCTACATTTTATATTAATTAAAAAAGATAATTACATTTTTCGTGATTACATGCCGGTGTTGATCCAAGGCATGGATAACAACACTTTGTATGTGCCAAACCATCATATGTACAAGTCAAAGTAACAACCCAAAATAGGTGTAACAAAATAATATCATTTACATGAAAGTGTTGATCCAAATCATGGATAGCAACACGGCAAAAAATCATGTGTACAAGCCAAAAACAGATGTAGACATGGCTAGCACTGCACTACATCTATTTTTCATCACTTCATGCGCAATTAAATCTTTATAAGTTGGTGGATGTGCCCTTTCATCTCCTTCCCTTCATCATCCATGACCACGGCTCCATTGTTGTGCACATAATACACTTTCTCTTTGGATGTCAAGCGAGAAGCAAGCGTAAGGACTCCTAGGCGTGCATGGTGTACTAGCTGAGGAGAAACGTGCATCTAAGCCACCACTCCCAGAACAACCACCACAACCACTACTATGTCTACGCATAGTCGAGCGACGTGGCTAGGGGTGCGTGCCGTTGCAAGCGAGGCAGTAGTGGACGGATTGGAGGGCCCATCCCCCCCCAAAGTATTGTTGTGCCATGGCTCTCTGCTCAGGGGTAGCATGTGAGGTGAACTGATAGAACTGCTTTGGGCTAAGAGCTTGTGGTGTGTAGACATGAAAGAAAGCTCTGGAGAAGGATGGGTGGAGGTGTACCACAATGTGTCCAAGGGGTTGTAACCTTTCGGGGTATCAACCATGATTCTACACACATACGTAAAGTTAGAGTGCATCAGAATGTGTATATCATGCTTGCTTTACATATGCCAAGCCTACCTTGAAGCAAAGTTGCACCCTTGCTTTGCTGCGGCCTAGGCCCTTGCCATGGCCATGCATCACCATAGCCAAGCCTAAGTCGCGAAGCATTCGTAGCTTAGGCTTGGCTGTGGCGATGCATGGCCATGGCAAGGAATAGCCACGGCCATGCATTGCCATAGCCAAGGCTGTGCCCATGCTTTGCTACTGTGGCCTAGGCTTGGCTATGCCTTGCCATGGCCAAGCATCGCCATAGCCAACAAGCCTAAGCCGTGAAGCATTTGCGGCTTAGGCTTGGCTATGGCGATACATGGCTATGGCAAGGCATAGCCACACGGCCATGCATTGCCATAGCCAAGGCCACACCCTTGCTTTGGTGTGGCCTAGGCTTTGGCTATGCCTCGTCAAGGCCATGCATCGCCATAGCCAAGCCTAAGCCCAAGCCTAAGCCCTTTCTTTGATGCGGCCTAGGCTTTAGCTATTGTGATGCATGGCCATGCTAGGCATAGCCAAGCCTAGGCCACAACGAAGCAAGGGCCTGGCCTTGGCTACAGTGGTGGCGATGCATGGTCGAGGTAAGGCATAGCCAAGTCTAGCCATGCATCAAGTACCTATATTCCTATCTACCCACCTTCCCATCTCGGGGTCTCTTGTATGCAAGGAAAAGAAGAGAAAAAAAACATAAGCAGCAAGGGTTTACGGTCCATACCTGAAAGTGAAGGGGATTGAGTAAAGAACTTGACCTGCAAATACACACAACACAAGCAAACCAAAAAGAGCAAATCATACCATAATAGAGCTAGGGAAGGTTAAGGAAACAAAGGCAATGCACCTTGACACAATTACCTTGAGTAGTGAGAGAAGGAGAATAAGAAATAAACCTGCAAAACAAAACACACACAAAACGACATACAAATACACACACACACACACACAAATTAGTAAATCCATGGCAACAAGGACGGAAACATGAAAAAAAAAGCCAAGGGTGAGGAGTCTTCACCTGTTTCTCCAACCAAAATTCTCAACAAAAGAGCAATAACACTTGTGTAGCAATGTTCTGTAACTTTTACAGGCGCCGGTATATAAGCGTCGTCCCAGTGCTCACACTCTCATGCCTCAAGCATCCTGACCATGGACGTACAGTGCTACTCTCAGACTCTGCTGGCCCAGACATAGAAGTAGAACTAGAACTTGCTTGTGGCAAGTTCACATGCACATCAGCTTCAAGAGAATCAATGAAACCCTCATCCTTTGTTTTGTACCAACTAGCAAGCTCATCAAACACCACATCTCGTGAGATAACCACTTGCTTAGTTTGTGGATTGTAACATTTGTATGCCTTATTATGAATTTTCTTCTATCTTCTTCTCTTCTCTACATAAATGGATTTTCATAAGGGCACTTACCCATGAGGGATATTATGAATTTTCATAAGAGCTCTTAACTTATGCATAGAGCTTTCTTTGAGCTTTATGCATAAGGTAGTGCCTTTATATGCAAATGCATAAGAGCTCTTCCCTTTTGTATAGATCTCTATTTAATCTCTATGCATAAGGTATATCCCTTATCCCTTATGCAAATGCATAGAGGGCTCCAACAAATGAATGAGATATTTGTGCATGTATGAGGGCTGTTAACTTATGGATAGAGCTCTTCTTTGCCCTCTATTCATAAGGTAGAGCCCTTATGTAGAGGGTTTTACTAAATCCATGAAAGCTCTATGCATTTACATAAGGTCTCTTATCTTATGCGTAAAGATCTTCTTTGAGCTCTATGCATAAGAGGTAGAGCCCTTATGGAGAGGGCTCTACTAAATCCATGAGATCTCTATGCATTTACATAAGGTATCTTTGATAGATTTGGTATCATTGCATTTATATTTGGGAATATAGTTTATACAGCACAATGATGGTATTGTGATGTTGCATTCAAAGTATATACAAAGGCTACTTACATCGTTTGATCTTGAAGATTGTAGGCCTGTGGCTATAATAATAGATACAAGTGCTAGGATTAGTATCCAAGATACATGTGAACCATTTGATGCATCACTTTATTGGCATGTTGTTTGAATGCCTCATCTATCTATGAAATATGAGGCCAAACATTCAATTTGGGGTCTCCCAGCTGAGCAGGTTTAAGCAAAGTCCTAGAAGTAAGCATTGGCATGCTACCAAATGAGTACTCATATACTCACTTTTAGAGCATTTGCCCCCTTGGTTTCCAAGTGAGTATTCAAATACTTATAGAGTACTCAGCCCCTTGGCTTATTCTATGCTAAGGGGGGTAATGTTCAGCTACATGATTTTAGTGATTTCGATGATTCGGTTGAATGGTATGACACATGCGTGTTCATTAGTGGCTTTTGCTTTCACCTTGGTGGTTTATGTATATCATGGCTCAACAAGAAGCAGCTGATAGTGGCCACACTTTAAGCTATGAAGCTGAGCATAGGGCAATTTTTACAATTGATGACTATGGAGTGTGTATGGATCACACAACTTTGGGTGATTCTGGTGTTGGACAGCTTCCCATCAATGACAGCCGGAGTGCATTAGCCATTCATGAGAAACCCAATGTTTTATGCTTGCACAAAAGCAAATTGAGGTGCATTATCATTATGTGAAGGGAGAGCATCATCGTAGGAGAGATTAGCCTAGCTTTTGCCTCTACATGAAAATTTGGAAGATATGTTCATAAAGGCTCTCTCACAAGAGAAGTTTGAAGCTTTTTTGTAAAGCTTTGAAATTATTGCAGCTACCACATCATCCCTATACGTATTCACATCATCATTATAGGAGAGATTTGTAGCCATTTATATGGTAGTGATGTGTGGACATCAGCTAATAATGGGGTAATACACTTTTTTCCCTCTTTAGGAGGTTTTTTTCCTCGAGCATATGTACGCATTCTTGTGTGTGTGTAAGTGACCTTATCATGTCACTTCACTCATTCTCATCAATCTACTTTGAGTGTTGGGCATTGGTCTATCTCTTCTTGCTGGTTGTCTCTCTGTGTGTGTTGCTACTTTGACCTCCACTCCAACATTCCTTTGCAAATTGGTGGAGAGGAGCTACTTATAAACTATACACCTCTACCTACTCAATGTAGATGTGAGCTGGCAGGTTTGCCATTGAATTCATTTGGATGTCCACCATTTAGATCTAGGACATGATTAAATTATATAATTATACACCATTTTGTTTAACTTTTTCTATTTGACATCATGTTTAACTCTCTTTCTCTCTCTCTCTCTCTCTCTCTCTCTCTCTCTCTCTCTCTCTCTCTCTCACCCCATGCACACATACATATATATTTTAGATTTTTTTTTTGATGTTCTAGATAAATATGTATGAACATTAAGTCCTTAAACGTTCTTAACTCAATAATAGAAAGAGCTTTAAAAGGTGCATTAGTTCCTTTTGTATGTCTGTATACTACCAATGGATGTGAGAACAAGTGAGATAGAACATGTAGAGATTTTTCTTGCAAAGCTCTCTGTGGAGACTAGTGATATATATTGGTGGTGCCACACTATGTGGCAACTGTCTTCCTATTGCCATTCCCTATTACCACTCCCTATTGTTGATCCCTATTGTCGATATCCCGATTATTACCACATATGTATTTTGTCAAAAGTATCAAATGACTCACATGCATACACAATCTAGAAAATCATGTGTGCATGTGAGTCGTTTAATGCTTTTGACAAAATACAATTTAATACTTTTGACAATCTAGAAAATTGTGGGTGCATGCGAGTCATTTAATGCTTTTGACAATCTAGAAAATTGTGTGTGCATGCGAGTCATTTAATGCTTTTGACAATCTAAAGTATTGTATTTTGTCAAAATTGTGTGTGCATGCGAGTCATTTAATGCTTTTTGACGATCTAAAGTATTGTATTTTATCAAAAGCATTAAATGACTCGCATGCACACACCATTTTCTAGATTGTGTTTTTGTTAAAAGTATTACCACATATGTATTTTGTCAAAAGTATTAAATGACTCACATGCACACATAATTTTATAAATTTCGTTTTCATATTCTATAAAGATATGTATTAACATTGTGTTTTTTTATTTGTTAGATACATGATGATATAGATGAGCTGGATTCGAGATAACCCTGATCTTCATTATAGGCCGCTGCATATTTCTTAGTTTTTTTAATGAGAATATGTAAACTTGATGAGACAAAGAGATGACTTGGCTATTAGTAATTAAGTTTAGGGTTTGCTCAGTAGAGGCTAGCTAAAAGTTCCATGATGGAATGTGTGGTGTAGAAAGAGAGAGAAGAAAACAAAGCTTGAAAGAGATATGATTGCACGACTTAGAGAGATTGATTTTTTAAGTGAATAAGCCTCCACAAAGTACATGCTTTTTGTAGGTGTTAAAGCCTCATCTTTTGACTAAGATACACACATACAAACAATGAGACATGGCATAAGGCTATGACATCATTGCTTGTATACACACACACATACATTATATCTACCTTGAGGCTATTCATACACAAATACACATAAGTACACTCATAAAGAGTGTTCACACACATAAGGCTATGACATCATTGCTTATATACACACACACATAATATCTATCTTAGAGATTTTTCATAGACACAAGCACACATAAGTACACTCATAAAGACTGTTCACACATTAAGGCTACAAGATACACTTTGACATTGGAACCCATACAATGAAAAATTGCAGGAGAACATGTGTTATCTCAAACAAACCCCCCTAATGCGTAGGGATTGATACAATAAAAAATGGCAGGAGAACATGTGGTGTCTCCCCAACAAACCCCCCTAATGCATTTTCCTACCAATTGTGTTACTAGCATGCTTTTCATTGAATTCAAATGTGAAGGAAGAGAGTCCTCTCGATTCATTTTTAGTTCAAAAAACTTTATTAGCAAGCTAAGCATTTCCTTGTTTACCAAACACTGTTTTAAGATGTACCCAAGCCTCATGTGATGTCTCACACCCGTTAATGTTATGGATGTATGTGTCACTTAACCCCAAGGCTATGATAGCAAGGGCCTTCTCAAGCCAAGAAACTTCTCCTTCCTAAGTTGTTGGCTTTTTTTCTTTTCCATTTGCCACATTCCATATCCCTTTTTTCATAATGGTGAATTTGATTTTTGTCTAGCATATGTGGATGCCTTCTCCTTCAAATTTGTTGATTTTTGCTTGAGTATCCATGATTAGTAATGAGCATAGGTCATACTCTTGTCTTGTAGCTCAAGAACAATGTCTGGACCCTTACAAAATTTGAGATCACTTTTAACACATGAACATTCCCCCTTTGATCAATAATTTTGTAAGAGGTGATAGTGACACACTCAAGCAAGTCGCCGTTTATAGCTCAAGGCATTTACATCATGTTAAAAAATAAATCACATGTGAATAACTCTTTTGGCAAGTCTATGTGTAGAGCCTCTACAAAGAGCCTTCTTGATGTGTACAAATTTTAATGAGAGGCACTTTACACTTTTTAAAAAAAAAACTAAGGTTAAAAAAGAAAAAACCTTCTCGGGCGGCTGACGAGTGGGAGGCTGGAGCCTTTGGCTGATGTGAGTGGCGGCATTTGGACCTGTAGGGTGAGGTGGAAAACATTGACCAAAAGGTCGGCATTGGCAGTAGGCAGTAGGACGTTTCGGCATTGATGGGCGTCGAAGGCAGGCGGGATTTATCGTTTGGCCAAAGAATGCGGCCATGGGGAGTCAAGTGCGTTCATTGGCAGGGATCGAAAACAGCATCAGAGGAACGGAAGCGACTGGCAGGCGTCGAAGGCAGCTTTAAAGGAACAGAAGGAGATAGATAGGGAGAGAATAAAGCTTGAAACAGATATGATTGCACGACTCAAAAGAGATTGATCTTTTTTAAGTGAATTAACCTTCACAAAGTACATGCTTTTTGTAGGCATAAAAGCCTTACCTTTTGACTAAGATACACATACAAATAATGACACATGGCATAAGGCTATGACATCATTGCTTATGTACACACATAATATATGCCTTACAAGCTATTCACACACGAACACACTTAAGTAACCTCATAAAGAGTGATACACACTAAGGCTACAAGCTACCCTTTGATGTTGGAACCCATACATCGATAAATGGCACAAGAACACTCCAACATTGGCATGATACAAATCACTAAGATTCATGAGACAACCCATAACGATGGGCTTGATCCTAAGCACATTGATGATCCATGTGATTGACAGATTCGTTAATATGTTGTGTGATTGGTTTGATGACCATGCTACAGGTGGTGATAAGGAGATCCAAGAAACAGAAAAACCTAAAAAGAGGTATGAATAGTTTACAGATGCAAGGTGCAACACATGTGTGTACCTATAGGTATAATATTATAAAGACTTGCTTATTGTAAACTTATAAGTTCACCATGGATGGAGAAATATTTTGTATTGATCCTTTTTTAGTATAGATTTCTCAATTTTTAATTTACTGGTAACTATTTGTATCCTCGAACCTTTTTTCACAAGATAACACATATTTCCAAAGTCAAGAGTTCAAGAAAAACCCATGCTAGCTAGATTAGGCATGGGTACAACAATATACATGCTTGCGTTAGTGACTGCATTTTATATTGAGAGAGAGATATGTAAATTGTATACATTATCCGAAGTGTAATGAACCGTGTTATAAAACGAAGTATGAAAGTGGCAAAGTTCCTAGAAAGGTCCTAAAACATTTTCCCCTAAAACCTCAAGTGCTTGAAGCAGTCCATCACTATCCCATACATGGATTAGCATGCAAAGAACCAAAACACTTGTGGAATCTTGCGTGTTCCTATAGATTATGAATAATTCCAACACATAAACAGAGAGGCTAGTCTTTAAATATAAGCCTCAAAATTTGAAGCTTGGGTTTGCACTTGATGGAGTTAGCACATTTTCCATGCGATTCTCAAATGGTCCAGTTAGCCTATTGTAGTAGTGAACCATAATTGATGTTTTTACGCCATTAAAGAAGGAACACATGATATTAAGTTTGCAAATTCTATGTATGAAGCTATACAATTTTCTTTAATATAAATTTTATATTATATAGTACTATATGGTTTGGTAATAATCGTTATATTATATAGTACTATATAGTACTATACAATTTTCTTTAATATAAATTTTATATTATATAGTACTATATGGTTTGGTAATAATCATTATATTTTGTCACTAGTAATCAAGAAAGCACCAGTAGCTCCAATACATGTCAAGACCTCACCGTGTGTATTACGAGGTCCCATGCATGCTCACAGCTATTGGCATGTATTACAACCACCGAGAAGCTATCGACATGCATTGGGAGCACTGGACATGCATATGGACCTCTCCTTGCATGCCGGTAGCTCTCAGCATCATGCAAGGGGACCTCTCGGTAGCTTAGGAGTTATTAGCATGTAGCATTGGGGAAATCAACATGGATTGGGAGCTCTCACATACATTGGGGAGCTCCCACATGCATGTCGGGTGCTCCCAATGCATAATGGGAGATCCCCTTGCATGTGTATAGGAAGGTCCCCTTGCACACTAGGAGCTCCTTCCCTTGCATGTCGGTAGCTTCCAATATATAAGGGGAGCTCCCAATGCAAGTTTGGTACTCCCAATTCGCGCAAGGATGAGCGCTCATTGCATGCTAATAGATTACTCCAAGCATTGGAGTGCAACACATGCTAGGTGTTTCCTCATATGTCGATAGCTGCTAGCATGCATTCGGATCTCTTGGGAGCTACCAATGTGCATTTATATTACTCATCATGGATTAGGAGCACCCAACATGCATTGGGGGTGCTCCCAATGCATGCTAGGAGACCCCCTTGCATGCCGCGATATCCTGGCATGCAAGGGGAGCATACATAGATTATATGTGTGTATATGGATTTTTGCACCTAAACGAGAACTTACCTTGCTTATGCATATAAGTCTAAACCATACAAAGAGTATAAAGCTTAAAGAGAAAGAAAGTGTTTCACCTAGCATTGTCAAGTTTATGCCAGATTAGCTCTCTCATGTCGAGCTCAAAATGAGAGCATGGCTCCATCCACCTCTCTGAACTCTACCTCCAATTGGTTTAATGCTGTCCCGGACAATGCTAGTTAGTAGTGCTTGTTAGCATACATTCGACAATTGGTTTAATGCTGTCCCGGACAATGCTAGTTAGTAGTGCTTGTTAGCATACATTCAAGAGCCAAGAATATGTCCATTTTGAAATAAACTTTCCATAATTAATGTTAAATTTACTCGGCACCAAATTCAAATGCAGCATCTTTTCAGTTACTAAAGTCATGGTGTAGTGGATGAGTGCTCTCTCTCTCTCTCTCTCTCTCTCTCTCTCTCTCTATCTTTCTGTCTCTGTGTCTCTCTCTTTCTCTCTCTCGCTCTCTCGAGGTTCTCCATGATCTGTGTAAGCCAAGCCCTCTCTCTCTCTCTCTCTCTCTCTCTCTCTCTCTCTCTCTCTCTCTCTCTCTCTCTCTGATGCTGCTCAAACAGTCTCACCCTCTCCCTTTGCCTCGCATTCTCTCGGTGTAGCCCACTTCCTCCCCATCTCATAGAGTTATGGCGAACCATACCTTGCAATCTGATCTTGCAATCTGATCTGGTAGGTTTACTTGCGCGTTCAAGGGCAGCAGATGAAGGTAGCAGAAGGGATCCTTTACAGACAATGAATCCGAACTTGGAGGACCCAACTTGTACTGCCATTAGGGATTATGAGAGACAAAGAAAGAGGAAACAACGAGAGAAGAAAAAACTTAAGCAGGTTCAGGTTCGAGAGCTTGCCTTTGAGGAGGAAAAGAAGAAGAAAATCTCGTCTGAGATTGTGGCACTGTTCAAGAGAAGGACTGAAGGAATTAGTACAGAAGACAAGCAAGAAATTTGGAATCTAGTATCTCATCATCCTGTCGTGCAAGCAGTGTGTCCAGAGGAGTCTACTATTCAAAGTGCAATCATGTGCAATGTTCGTAACACCTTGGCGCTTGTAAAGCAGCCAAGCTGTAATGAGGAGTTGTGTTTGAAGCATACAGCATTGTCCATGATGTTGAATTCAAAGGAGAACATGCAAATGTCAAAAGTCTCGAGACTCCTTAAAGTTCTGCGTCGATCCTTGTACAAGGCTAAATTGCAGGTGACATCGAATGTTGATGGTGGAATGTTTTCATTGGGGCTGCATGTCAAAAACATGCCCGTCGTAGCACAATCACAGATGAAATGAAAGAGCTGGTTTACACATTTTGGAGGGATGAGACACGTGTATCCCCTAACAAAAAAGATGTTTGTCGAAAGAGGATGGGGAGAAAAAATTACATAAAGCACCCTGTACACCTCCTTGATGAACCTCAAGTAATTGATCTAACCAAAGCACCATTATTCGAGTACACTAAAAAGCATGTGAAACTTTACAGTTAGCATACTAGTTGTTATTTACACTGTGGTTGTTTATGGTTTATTCTAGCTAGAACATGCTATACTGTATATGCTAGTTCAAATCTTCAATATGTTGATCACCTTAGAGAGTGTGTTATTTATCATATTAGTAATGCTAATTAGTATACAAGCCATACTTGGAGGCACACTGTAAATGCTAGTTAGCAGACTGTGTATGCTAGTTAGCATACTCTATGTGCTAACTCTATGTGCTAATTAGCACACTCTACATGCTAGAACATGCTATACTGTATATGCTAGTTCAAATCTTCAATATGTTGATCACCTTACAGAGTGCGTTATTTATCATATTAGTAATGCTAATTAGTATACAAGCCATACCTGGTGGCACACTGTAAATGCTAGTTAGCAGACTGTGTATGCTAGTTAGCATACTCTATGTGCTAATTAGCACACTCTACATGCTAGTTAGTATACAAGCCATACCTGGAGGCACACTGTAAATGCTAGTTAGCAGACTGTGTATGCTAGTTAGCATACTCTATGTGCTGATTAGCACACTCTACATGCTAGTTAGCATGTAAATGCTAGTTAGCATGCTGTGAGTGCTAGTTCGCATATGGTAGGTGCTGATTAGCATACTGTAAGTGCTAGTTAGCATACTCTAAGTGCTAGTTAGCATATTCTAAGTGCTAGTTAGCATACTCAAGGTGCTAGATAGCATAATGTAGGTGCATCTTAGCATACTGTAAGTGATAGTTAACATATGATTAGTGATAGTTAGCACTCTGTATGTGCTTATTAGCATACTGTGAGTGCCAATTAGCATACTTTAAGTGCTGGTTAGCATACTGTAAGTGCTACTTAGCATACTGAATGTGCTAGTTACATTAGCATAATGAATGTGATTGTTAGCATACTGTTTGTGCTAGTTTAGCACTGTTTGTGCTAGTTAGCATTGTTTGTGCTAGTTAGCACACTGAATGTACCAATTAGCTAACTGAATGTGCTACTTAGCATACTGAATGTACCAATTAGCCTATTGAATGTGTTAGTTAGCATACTGTCAGTGCTAGTTAGCATTCTGCAAGTGCTAGTTAGCATACTATGAGTGCTAGTTAACATACTGCACATGCATGGAAGCATACTGTAAGTGCTAGTTAGCATACTGTAAGTGCTAGTTACATACAGTATGCTTCCGTGCATGGCCTGTATACTAATTAGCATAGCTAGCATAATAACCGCCTTCTAACTCTTATAATTGCAGGTTGAGCTCTTCTACAGATTCAAAGAAAAGCATCCAGATTGCAAAATAGGTATGAGAATGTTTGAGATGAAGCCATTTTTTGTACGGCGGCTGAAAGATAGATACACATGCTGCTGTGAATATCATGTGCAGATGTCCTTTTTAAAGGACACACTTAACCATATGCGGTCTCAGTCATTCGGGCTGCATGGAGCCCAATGCAGATGTACATGCAGCGTTTGCGTCAGAGGTGATGAAACTAGCAAGGGTTGCATGGCTTTATGTCAAACTTTAAAAGGTGTCACACATCTATGGGAGTCAGTTCTCTGCCCGAAGCAGATAGATGCTGGTTACCACAATAGTGAGTGTTTGATGGACGAATGTAAGAAATGTGGTGTGAAAAAGCTAGAAACATGCTGCTTAGAGACACAAAGCCCAGGTAAGAATATCTTTGTAAAATTGTTTGCATATGTGGAGGCAACAGATAAGCACGGAGACAAAAAAAAGAGAAAAGATCTTGTGACTAAAGAAATGCAATGCTGGGAGTTTCTTCAACTCTTACATACCAAGCTGAAGGTTTTTATCAAACATAACTGTATCGCTCGATGGCAAGTACAACAGTTCAAGGATTGTATTCTTAGATTTCCTGACGATGTGGTTGTGTCGGTTGTAGACTTTGCAGAAAACTATGCATTCAAGGAGAAAATGAGATTCAATCCATGCATTGGCACTCAAGTCAAGTAACTATTTTTGTGCACATAACATACTACCGCAGGGAAGGGGAAGTAGTCAAGAAAATCCACTTCTTCATATCAGATGACAAAGTGCATGACACATTGTTTGTCCAACATTGTTTTATGCTGCATTGTGGCTAGTTACAGAGAGAAGGTGTCACTCCAAAACGTCATTGGGTCTGGTCAGATGGTGCTGCCTCTCACAGTTTAAGGCTGCTAGGCCTTTCTATTTTGTTGCAAGGTATGCTGGACTAACAGGAATGGAGATGAGCTGGTTCTTCTTTGGATCAGGACATGGCCAGGGAGAGCATGACGGTGCAGGCGCAGTTGTTAAAAGATCGTTGACACATGAACAGCTGAAGCCTAATGGGGCCACTTTAAAGTGTGCTACAGATGTGGTTGCCTATTGCCAAGCCAACCTATCAAAGGGAGCAGCTGCATCATTTCCTCTAAAAGAAAGGGAATGTGCCCGTGTGTTTTGGGAGATCAAAGTAGGTGATGTAAAGAGGGAGGTTAAATGGAATTGTGCCACGGTTGAGATGTCTCGCACCTTGCATGCTTTTCGCGGTCACAACCGACAGGATGCAACTGCCATTGCCACAAGACCATTGGCATGATTTTGTGATGCATGCATGAACCATAGTTGGAATCGCTGCACTAACAAATCGCATGTGCAGCCTTGGGATTATCACATTCTGATGCTTATCTGATGAAGTTGAGGATGAAGAAGACACCCCGATTGATGATGCTCTTGAAGGACATATCATTGGATATGAAAAATTCGTGTATGAAGGCCACCATGATGCATTAAGTAGTGCTTTGTGTGTTGGTGACACTTTTGCAGTGAATCCGGACGCTATAACCAATGATGAGAATGTAGACTTTTACTTGGTAAAGTGCATTGCAGTAAAAGAAAAGGCAAAACAGGGTTACATTGATGAGTGGAACAATGTAATTGACAAAGGCTCTTATGTCGTGCAAGGACTGTATTACAAGCAAGTGGATGCATACACCTTCAAACTAGACTACAATCAACCTGTTGTTCACATACTTTCAAATCTTGTACGTTGCATCAAGATACCCATGAAACACATGCAAAAGAGAAGGCAAATGTACATAATCACCCCCGAAGATTATGAAGCAATCTATAACAGCATGCCATTGATTTTTGACATGAGCGTCATGGTCTTTTATTCTATTTTGTATCTTGTGTATGGTTACTACTACCACAGTATATGCTAATTGTGTACTAACAAGCTTCTACAAAGTGTGTGCTAGCTAGCATAAAGCGTAACTAGCATATAGTGTATCCTAACTAGCATATAAAGTATGCTAACTAGTATATAGTATAGGCTAACTAGCATATACTATATGCTAACTCGCACAGTATATGTTAACTGTATACTAACTACCTTATTTATATTGTGTGCTTACTAGCATATAGCGTATGCGAACTAGCATACAGTATATGCCAACTAGCATATAGTGTATGCTAACTAGCACAGTATATGCTAACTATATGCACACTAGCTACTATATAGCGTGTGCTTACTAGCATACAGTGTATGCTAACTAGCATATAGTATATGCTAACTAGCATATAACTACCGCACTATATGATAATTGTTTACTAACAAGCTTCTACATAGTGTGTGCTAACTAGCATAAAGCATATGCTAACTAGCATACAGTGTATGCTAGTTAGCATATCCTATATGCTAACTAGCAAACAGTATATGCTGACTAGCCTATACAGTATATGCTGACTAACAAGCTTCTACAAAGTGTGTGCTAGCTAGCATAAAGCGTATGCTAACTAGTAAACAGTGTATGCTAACTAGTATATAGTATAGGCTAACTAGCATATACTGTATGCTAACTCGCATAGTACATGTTAACTGTATACTAACTACCTAATTTATATTGTGTGCTTACTAGCATATAGCGTATGCTAACTAGCATACAGTATATGCCAACTAGCATATAGTGTATGCTAACTAGCATATAGGGTATGCTAACTAGCACAGTATATGCTAACTGTATACTCACTAGCTACTATATAGCGTGTGCTTACTAGCATATACAGTATATGCTAACTAGCATATATTGTATGCTAACTACCACAGTATATGATAATTGTTTACTAACAAGCTTCTACATAGTGTGTGCTAACTAGCATACAGTATATGCTAGTTAGCATATACTGTATGCTAACTCTAGCAAACAGTATATGCTGACTAGCATCATATACAGTATATACTAACTAGCATATAGTGTATGCTAACAAGCATAGTATATGCTAACTGTATACTAACTAGCTGCTATATAGTGTGCTAACTAGCATACAGGATTATGCTAACTAGCATATAGTGTATGCTAACTACCACAGTATATGCTAACTGTATACTTGCTACTTTATAGTGTGTGCTACCTAACAAAAAACCCAATACATAATTCTGTAACACATAAAAATGGAATAGTAGGAGGCAACTGTTGAAAAGATTATCTCATCATTAACTTCCAGCATCAAATAACATTACATAGGGTTTAATTTTACAATGAGTCACACCCGCCAAAATTTTTAGGGCGTTTGTAGTGATCGAGCTTTTTTGCTCCCTCCTTTTTCTCTGCTTTCTCCTTTTCCTCTGCTTTTTCCTTTCTCTCTGCTTCTAGGTCGCCTCTCTACTGTTCCTTTTCTTTTCTTTCCCTCTCTAGCCTAGCTTTCTCCTCTCTCTCTGCTTCTAGGTCATCTTCCTTTTGGTTGTAACGAAGTTCTGCTTGTCTCTCAGCCTCTAGCAACTGTTTGATGACTACATCAGAGAAGTTATCAGAGTCTGTATCAAAGAAATTGTCAGCCACATACGCCGCCCGATCATCCGACTGCAGCCAAAGAAAAAGCCAGTCTTTCAAAGTTTCTATAAGAAACTGTTGTCTCTCCTCAGCACTCTGGTCCTCTAGCTTCGGAGTAACGAGCCAAGCTTGTGCTGGGTTCTGAACAATTTGTAGAGGCTATCATCAATCAGAAGCATGTTTTGGGCGTTGTAATTGTATTTCCGAAACAAGGCTAAATCTTTCATAAACACAGGTTTATTCAAGATCTGCCAGGATGGCGGACTGCAGTGCTCTTGCGCAAAAAAACCGATAATCCTTGGCACCTGCAATTTAAAAACAGCCCTGCAAATATTCATGACTTTACGATGCATGCTTGTGCTCCAAATATACACACTGAAGAACTGAAGACACCAGTCCAAAAACATGTGGCTGTCCTTGCGACACAACACCTGCTTATCCTCTACATTGTATTTTAACATTTCCTCTGCATATGCAGGGGGCTTTTCGCCGAAGCGAGTCTCTACCACCCTCAGCAAAAGACCGTTGAGATCTAGTAAAAGAGCCCTTTTTTCATCACACAGTCGCTTAGGCACCCATATTGGGTGTGGAAGAGGATACCATTCAGCATATATAACCTCCCCTGATGGGTGAACATAATTTAGGCGCTCAAAAATTCTACGGGCACGCTGTGAATATCGTTCGAGCCGCTTTTCAATCTCTAATTTTTGTCTCCTTATCTACCTGGCTTTGCGGACTCGCTATTTCCGTAATTTTTGCCATTGCATGGCCGCATTTACATCAGGAAAGGCAATTAATGCCAGTTTCTCTTCCTCTGCAAAGAAACAACGATACGAAGTGAAGAAGTTCATAGATTGGCAGAAAATTATAATGGACTGCTGCTCAACATTATATTACACAAAGACATTTTCACCGGGAAAATAAAAAAAATTACATGACAGCCACAAGAGGCATTAGGTTTTCAAAATGGCATAGCCATAAGAGTGAAGGGCATGGGTATGGGAACACTAAGTAAAGGCTAAACAACTGAATAGTGACAGTTGCCTGCTTACAGTACAGAATCTGGGCAAAAAAGGAAAGTTCTTAACACAGTTTTTTGCAAGCTCTTGAGCGGGTGGCTTTCTTTTCACCTTTGGTGCTTTCAGCTTTGTCCTCCATCTTCTTTGGGGAACCATAGCCGTTTCTTGCAGTTTCTTCAAGTACCTCTTCCGGGCCCACTTTTCTCTTTGCCTTAGCCTTTCGCAAAAAACCCTCGAGAGGGCTGTTATCACCAACTTCCTGCGGGTCCTCTATGCTATTAGTCTTCAATGTTTCCCCTGATGCACTGGTACTAGCCATTGTCTGTTGAGAAGTTTTTGCTCTGTCAGTTGCAGCAGGCATGGCACGTGCATGAGGAACCATGGCAAAAAAATCATCTTCTTCTGATTTACTGCTCACGTCAACGCCTTCCTCTGTTGTTTTCATGCTTGCACTTTGCATTTGCTGGGATCCCGCATCTACTCCTTCATTCATTGTATCTAGCTCACCACCCTTCTCAGTCGAAGGGTTCTCAATTGTAGCCTTTCCCTTACCTTTGGTGTCATGCACATTGCCCACATCATGTAGGGGCTTTGAGAGGCCTGCAACAAAAAAATCTTTGATTACACCCTTTATAAGCATGTCATGTATGCTACATAGTATGTTTCATATGCTAACTATGTGTGCAGCTAGGCCGGTATGCTAATTAGCATTCCCGTGTATGCTAGCTAGCATAATCATATATGCTAACTAGAATATCAAGTATGCTAACAAGCATACCAGGTATGCTAACTAGTAAACCTTATAATCTCTAAGCAATTCAAGTGTACCCAAAAGCTTCTATGTGCTTACTAGAGCACAGTATATGCTAATTGGCATATCCAACATGCTTAATAGCATATCAAGTATGCTAATTAGCATATCCAGTATGATAGTTAGCATACAGGATATGCTAATTAGCATATCCAGTATACTAACCAGCATACTGGATATGCTAATTAGTATATCCTGTATGCTAACTATCATTCCAGCTAGCATATCCGGTATGCTAATAAGCATATCCAATATGCTAATAAGCATATCCAATATGCTAACTAGCATACCTAGTATGCTAACTAGTAGACCTTATAACCTCTAAGCTAATCCAATATGCTCCAAAATGCTTACTAGCATATAAAAATTGGTAATTAGCATATCCAACATGCTTAATAGCATATCAAGTATGCTAACTAGCATATTCAGTATGCTAATTAGCATAACCAGTATGCTAGTTAGCATACAGGATATGCTAATTAGCAAAACCAATATGCTAGTTAGCATACAGGATATGCTAATTAGCATATCCTGTATGCTAATTAGCATTTCAGATAGCAATCCAATATGCTAACTAGCATACTGGATATGCTAATGAGCATTCAATATGCTAACTCCGGTATGCTAGTAAGCATACCCAATATGCTTACTAGCATATTGGATATGCTAATTAGCATCCACTCATCCAACTAGCATATCCAGTGTGCTAGTTAGCATACTGGTTATGCTAATTAGCGTATCTTGTATGCTAGTTAGCGTATCCAATATCCTAACTAGCATATCCGTTGTGTTTATTAGCATTCTGGATACGCTTTTTAGCATATCCGGTATGCTAGTTAGCATGTTAGTTAGCATGCTAGTTTTAACATATCCCGTATGCTAGTTAGCATACTGGATATGCTAGTAGGCCTACTTGATATGCTAATTAGCATATCCGGTATGCTTGTTAGCGTATTGGGTATGCTAACTAGCATATATGCTATGCTAGTTAGTATACATGGTATGCTTACTAGGATGCTAGTTAGCATACAGAGTATGCCAACGAGGATGCTAGTTAGCATGTAGGGTATGCTAACTAGCATATACGGTATATGCTAGTTAGCATCCTACTAGCATATCTAGTACGCTAACTAGTATACTGGATATATTAATTAGCATATGCAATATGCTAACTATCATACTATATATGCTAACTAGCATATCTAGTATGATAACTAGCATACCTGGCATGCTAATTAGCATATTCATTATGCTAACTAGCACACCTTTTATTCCCAATATGATCAAGCTTGCAGACTGTATGTCCTGTATGCTAACTATCATACTGTATATGCTAACTATCATACTGTATATGCTAACTAGCATATCTAGTATGATAACTAGCATACCTGGCATGCTAATTAGCATATTCATTATGCTAACTAGCACACCTTTTATTCCCAATATGATCAAGCTTGCAGACTGTATGTCCTGTATGCTAGCTAGCAAGCATACATTCAAGTATGGTTTCTTACCAATCTCTGGTGTGGTTGGATGTCGTTGTGTTGCAAGGTTGCACAACCATGCGGTAGGTATGCTTTTTTTGCAGAAGAAGGGAGCCCTACATACGGTCCCAAGGGAGCATGTAGCAGCAAAGCACAGAAGGTGATAATTATGCTCACAAGGGAGCTTGACCATTGCAAGGAATGGTTGGACCTTAAGGGGCAGACCACAGCCAGTACATAGGTTTGTTCCGATGCTGTCTTGCACCTCTCTATCCTTCATAAAACTAGCAAGGACTGGATTAGTTAGCGCAGTTTGGAGAAACGAGCCCTGCAGCTTGGACTGCATGTGCATCAGAAGTTCAAGTTGGCTTTCAGAGTTCTGCACCTTGGATTTTGCAATTTCCACCTCAACCTACAAAACCAAGACAAAAAGAGCATGGTAAGTTACCTGAGCACATGTACCAAACATAAAGTGCAGAGATGAAACTTACAGACACTTACCAGTTTACAGGTTATGTCTATGTCACTATCTATGGGGTCATCTTCATGAAGAGGAAACCCCATAGCCTCTATGGTGTCTTTGGTTGTCTCTATTCTGACTTCAAGCTCCATCTTTCGCTGGGCATCCACATCATTGCTTTGCAATAGAGCCTGCAACTCCATCTCAGCTGCTTGCAACCTCTATCTCATGGCTGTGACAATAGGAGTGACCTTCGCATTTTTTGCATTCAAAGCCCTAGCAAGTTCCCGGCCCTCTTGCACATTGTTTAGATTCTGTTTCTCATAATGTAGCTGTGTTTTCATTTGAAGAACAGCTGCCTTCATGCACTGCCATTCCTCCAACCCACAAAATGAAGAAGCTTCCATCTCCTGTCGACTATCTTGATGAGGCTGAAGTGTGGCCTTGGTAGATTTGGCAGTACTCTTTCCTGCCAATGCCATGTTTTCCTCGTAGATGTCAGCAGACTCATCCTCAATTTTTGAAGCTGGAAGCTGAAGATTGCGTAGTCTCCACTTGTTAACATGGCCCTCATAATAGCCCTTCTCTCGAATATCCTACAAGTACTGCACTGCAAACTCGGCCCAATCGAACCTAATGGCTGTCCCGCTTGCAATCACGACAAGACTGAATTCTTTCACGAAACCCTTTGCAAATTCAGAGGAAATTTCCTTGTTGGGGTTGGGGCCTTCTGGTATACATTGTAGTGCAGTTTCATCATCGACTCATACATTTCGGTGTGGATGGTGCTGCATTTGATGCGGTACTGGCTGGGATCCTTTG
The DNA here is from genome assembly GCF_041138505.1 of Cibotium barometz. Lineage (NCBI taxonomy): Eukaryota > Viridiplantae > Streptophyta > Polypodiopsida > Cyatheales > Cibotiaceae > Cibotium > Cibotium barometz. Next base: position 22,225,271 of record NC_141101.1, on the reverse strand, counting down.
TTCGTTTGAACACACTAAACCATTCAGCATCAGTGACCTGCTCCCACCTAACCATTTTAGGATCTAAACCCTCCATGGAAAGGCCATAAGCAGCATTGAACTCTACCAAAGTTGTACAGAATTTTTCCTGCATGGGGATCACGACCTTCAAAGCTTTCCATCGGCCTGCACACATCAAAGGGAAATGTGCTCAACTGTAAAGGGAAATGTGCTCAACTATATTGCATGGAAATGTGCTCAACTGTATTGCATGGAGCTTCTTGTGGTACTGAAGCCGAAAGTAGAAGAGAAAACACACAGAACCCGCACGAGAGAGAGAGAGAGAGAGAGAGAGAGAGAGAGAGAGAGAGAGAGAGAGAGAGAGAGAGAGAGTACCCGAGAGGGACATTGGGGAACCTTGAGATCGCTTTGCGCTTTTGCAGGGAGATGGAGAAGCAGAAGGGGCTCCACATTTTCTCTGTATAGGAGAACGCGAATGCGCCGCCTTGCTTGCGGGCTCCATGGTGCTCTGGCCTTTGCACTTCATCACCCCACCACTCCGCTGTAACGCCCGTGCTAACTAGCTTCAAAGACTAGCTCGTAATTCAATATACCACAACTTTCATTGATTATTCTTTTTTTTTTGAAGTGCTCATTTGAGCTTTTTGTATCAGCCAGAAGTTTTAAATATGATTACTAATATAGTGACTTACATGCCTAAAATTATGCTAACTAGGAATGCTTGTTCACACATGTGAACTAGCATAAAAGCGTAGCACGTTAACATGCTTCTACCCTTTAAGTATTTAAAAGCATCACATAGCAAGGACAACCAAGTTAAATGTGTACTAAATCTTGCACCTGGGAATAATGAAGATCCTTGTGTCCTCCTTTGCCCCTCTGCTAGCATAGGGATCCTCATGGCAGTAATGGAGACCCTCGTGTCCTTTTCCCCTCAACTAGCATACATCCAAGGGAAAAGTGCTAGTTGATGTTGTTATTACAAAAGAGGGGTAGGTGTACGCATAGGGGTAAGTTTTTCCATAGGTGTCAAGAAAGTTGTACAGGTAGGTATAGGTGTGGGAATAGAGGTAGGTTTAGGTATAGGTGTGGGTGTGAGCATAGGCATAGCCCTAGGGGTAGGTGTAGGTTTAGGCATATCCCTAGGGGTAGGTGTGGGTGTAGGTGTGGATGTAGGTGTAGGTATAGTGCTAGGCCTCCTAGATGAGCTAGCACGATGTTCAAGCATAAAGGCTATATATGGGTGTGTGGGTGTAGGTATGACCTCTATACTTGGGTCATCACCTAATGTGCAGGAGTGGCTAAAGGTGTAGGTGTAAGTGTGAGAATATTAGGTGTAGGTGTAGGTGTAGGTGTAGGTGTGGGTGTGAGAATATTAGGTGTAGGTGTAGGTGTAGGTGTGGGTGTAAGGGGAGCTACTGCCATGTTAATCCCATTTTGGATTAACAAACATGATCCTCAATTAAGGACATTAATAAGTGTCATGAAACGGCACTATAAAAGTTGTACATTATGAGATATTGGCCACCCAAGGCCTCGTAAGTAAGTTTTGGGCACCCAAGTGTGAATAAGGGCCAACTGTATATAAAGCATTTTCTCATAATGAAGAGACACAATCCCCTTTGTGTTAGTGAGAGTTCTCCCCAGGGATTTAATATTCACGTGATCACAAGATTTTTTGTGATAATAACACATGTGAACAAGTTATTCACATGTGAACAAGTTATTCACATGTTCTCATGTTACCGTTCACAAAATAACAGGTCACTTGCCATTTGGGAACCCCTTAAAAGCTTGGCTACACATGGGAATAAGCTATTCACATGTTCTCATGTTACCATCTTCACATAATAGCAGGTCAATGGCCACCTAAGAAGATTTTTTATCCCTGACAAAGATAATTTTTTAGGCCCTTGGAGGTGTGGTAGCCCATAACATTTTTGGCGCCGCTGTCGAGGAGACACCTTTGTTTCTTTCAACCTCTTAGAGTTTTAGCTCCCATTGCATAAGATTCATTATTGCCCTTGCATTCTGGTAGTGCATTGTGTGGAAAATGAATGGATAAGATGTGTGTGGTAGAAAAAATTGTGAGAAATTGGTTGTGATGTTGTGTGTGTTTGTAGTGGAGTGTTTCTAAGATAAGGCTTCACTGTTTGTTCTTGTTACTTTTTATATTTGCATCTTTCAAACCACCAGCGTGAATGAGCAGGTTGGTGTGTTGTTTTCTTTCTGTTTTAAAAAATTCATGAAAATCAAAAACATAAGGGACCATTGAATGTGCCAAGAACTTGCATTTCGTTCTTTAGGAGTGGCACAGTCGATTAGATAAGTATTACGCACCCAAAGTCACCAAATTCGACACGGGAAGTTTCACATGAAAGTGCAAAAAAGTTGTTCACGCCATGAAATAATTTCTTACGGTTTCACGCCGCAAATCACTCACAAAATTAATGCCGTAAATAATTAACACCGAAAATCACGGGATTCTCCTTCCAAAAATAGAAAACCTTATCCTGACACCTTGCAATCTGTCGAGAGTTTTGAGCACCTTAAAGTTTAGAAAGGCATTCACGACACGAAACGACCTAAAGCTTATCAAGGAGTCACGGTAGATACACCAAGCAATAATGTCCAAAGCTACAACTTGGACAGGCGCCCGTAATGGGTGACAGAGTATTTATGACAATTCCCGCTTCAAGAGCGTGTGGTAGCAAGTTAGGATGAAGTCCTAATAAGTGATGTACTTTATGGTGGATATATTATGAAAGTAGTCATTGTAATAGCATTAGGCCTCTTATAAGGCTAAAGTGCCTAGTCGGCCATAGTTTAAGTGAGTGTGAACACTTATGGCCATGTATATAAGTGAATTTCTCTCATAATACAACATACTCTCCCGTTGTTCAATTGAGTCTTGCTCTTGCTAATCCTCTTGCTAATCTCTCTCCCTAATGCATGCTAGTGAGTGTGTGTGAGTGAAGTGACGTGACAGGAGGGACGAGGACCCGTAGTGCAACGCGACGGTGTGACGTGGGAGACACAGTGGAATTGCTTCTCAAGGAGTTGTAGAGCTTGGAGAGCTCGAGGGTTACGAGGTCAGCCATTGGAAAGATCCTCACATGACAGTTGCGGTTCACCAGGTAATCTCTTTTTTGGATGTGTCTCAAGGAGGGTTAGGGTGAGCCATAACATTTTTGGCGGCGGGGAACCATCCCTTAGCTTTTTCCATCGTTTTGTCTCTAATCTATGCATAACCCATTGCCTCTTATCTTGATTAGTGGTTTTCCATGAAAAAGATATGGATTTGATGGTGATTTGTGTGAGATTTGGTGTAGAATAGCTCTCTTTTTTGTTTTTGAAAAGAATACTTTTTGCTTAATTTTTAGATTAATTTGTTATTTTTGTTGTTATTTTTGTTGTTATTTTTATGGTTTTTCATGTTCTTAGGGCTTGCACATAGTTTGTATTAGACTTAGTTTGTATCCATTACATCAAACAATGCAAGAGAATGCATTTCTAAGTGAATGTTAGCTCTCTTTAGTTTAAACATAGATCTAAGATCATTAATTTTAATTTAATTGTGTGTTTTTTGTTGAAATTATTTGGATCAGAGTGTTAGCAAGCATTAGGAGTAGCGTAATCTTTCAAAAAATTTCTTAAAACCATCAAAAAGCTCCTTGAATTTGACTAATTTCTCTTAATGGACTGGTTTTTGTCATTAAGGGTGATTAATCTTGATCAAGAGGCTAAAAATTTAGAAAATGTGTTAATTGGGGTCTAAATTGATCATTTGAGTAGTCGAAATCTGGATTTTTGAGCGTTTTGAGAGCATCTAGATGCATCAAAACACCTAATCACATCAATTTTTTGATCAATTGGAGAAATTTAACTCTTTGCTTAATTTTGCCTTAAAAAGGAGACTATAATTAAGAGTCTAATTAATCCTCTAATTTAGATTAATTTATACAATTGTTGATGCACATAGATTAGTTTTTCCTTGCTATATCTAATGGTGTACTCAATTGTGTGAATTAATTAGGGATTATTGGTTAATTAGAGTCCTTGATTAGTGTAAAAGGAAAATATTAATGAAAAGATTAATTCTTAATCACCTTTTTACATAACTCCTTAAGGCTAATGAGCATTCAATGAGAAGATTCTCATGAGTTGTCAATTTGTCCACTTTGGGGGTCATTTATGAAGGGTGTACGGTGTGTCGTTAAAGGGTTGACTTTTTTGATTCCACTTACCTTTTTTTGGAAAAATGCCCATATCCCTTTCATTTTAAATTCAAAAAATATTCCCCCCCCCAAAAAAAGAAAATTCGTATTTCCCACTAGACTCCAAAAAATAAATAATAACAATAATAATCAAAATTGAATCCCACGTGAAGTCTGGTTCACGCGTGAACAGTGTTTCATGGCGTGAAACAACAGTTCACGTACGCGGCAAAAAATAAAAACCCACGTGAACGGAAAAATGACGTGAACAAAAATCTCACGTGAATGAAAATTCGGCAAAATTTTTTTTAAAAATTAATTTCAACATGAAGTACGGTTCATGCGTGAAATAGAAGTTCGCTCGTCAAAATAAATAAATAAATAAATAGATCAAAATTTAATTTCCACATGAAGTCTGGTTCACAAGTGGAGTTTTTCATGGGGCGTGAAACAATAGTTTACGAGGTTAAAATAAAAAATAAAAAAAATCAAAATTTAATCCCATATGAAGTCCGGTTCACGTCTGAAGAGTTTTTCATGGCGTAAAACAAAAGTTCACGCGATAAAATAAAATAAAGTAAATAAAATAAATAAAATCTAAATTTAATATCCACGTGAAGTCCGGTTCACGCGTGAAAAGTTTTTCACAGCGTGAAATAGTAGTTCAAGATGTGGCAAAAAAAACATCGAAATTTAATCCCATGTGAAGTCTAGTTCATGCATGAAGAGTTTTTCATAGCGTGAAACATAATTTCACGCGGTTTAAAAAAAAGAAAAAAAATCCACGTGAAGTCCGGTTCACGCGTGAAAAGTTTTTCACGATTAGAAACAACAGTTCACGTGGCAAAAGTAAAAATTTTAAAAAACCAATATCCACGTGAAGTTCGATTCACGCGTGAAAAGCTGTTCACGTGTCAAAGAAAAAATCAAAATTTAATCCCACGTGAAGTCTGGTTCACGCGTGAAGAGTTTTTCACAACTTGAAACAGAAGTTCACGAGGCAGAAAAAAAATATCGAAATTTAATATCCACATGAAGTCTGGTTCACGCGTAAAAAGTTTTTCACGACGTGAAATAATAGCTCACGCGATAAAAATAAAAATTAAAAAAATTAAAATTTAATATCCACGTGAAGTCCGGTTTACACGTGAAGTTTTTCATGGCATGAAACAGCAGTTCACGCGACAAAAATAAAAATAAAAATAATCAAAATTTAATACCACGTGAAGTCTCTTTCACACGTGAAGAGTTTGTCACGGCGTGAAATAGAAGTTCATGCGTCATAAAAAATTGAAAATAAAATAAAATTAGAAATTTAATATCCACGTAAAGTCCGGTTCACGCGTGAAAAGTTTTTCATGACAGAAAACAGCAGTTCACGCGGCAAAAGTAAATTTTTAAAAAACCTAATATCCACATGAAGTTCGGTTCACGCGTGAAAAGCAGTTCACGTGTCAAAAAAAAACTCAAAATTTAATCCCATGTGAAGCTGGTTCACGCGTGAAGAGTTTTTCACAACTTGAAACAGAAGTTCACGAGGCAAAAAAAAAAACTCGAAATTTAATATCCACATGAAGTCCGGTTCACGTGTGAAAAGTTTTTCACGGCGTGAAACAACAGCTCACACGATAAATTTTAAAAAAAATAAAATTTGATATCCACGTGAAGTCCGGTTCACACGTGAAGTTTTTCATGGCGTGAAACAGCAATTCACGTGGCAAAAATAAAAATAAAAAAAATCAAAATTTAATACCACGTGAAGTCTCTTTCACGCGTGAAGAGTTTGTCACAGCGTGAAATAGAAGTTCACGCGTCATAAAAAAATAAAAATAAAATAAAATTAGAAATTTGATATCCACGTAAAGTCCAGTTCACGTGTGAAAAGTTTTTAACGGCGTGAAATAGCAGTTCACGCGACAAAGTAATAATAATAATAATAATAAAATCAAAATTTAATATCCACCTGAAGTTCGGTTCACGTGTGAAGGGTTTTTCATGGCATGAATTAGCAGTTCATGAGTCAAAAAAAAATTTGAAATTTAGTCCCACGCGGAGTTCACGCGTGAAGAGTTTTTCATGGCGTGAAACATAAGTTCACAGTGGCCAATAAATAAATAAATAGATAAAATTCAAAATTTAATCCCAGGTGAAGTCAGGTTCCCCGCGAAGAGTTTTTCATAGCGTGAAACAACAGTTTACGCGGCAAAAAAAAATAAAAATCAAAAAATCAAAATTTAATATCCACGTGAAGTCCAGTTCACGCGTGAAAAGGTTTTCACAACGTCAAACAGCAGTTCATGCGTTAAAAAATAATTTAAAAAAATCAAAATTTAATATCCACGTGAAGTCCGGTTCACACGTGAAAAGTTTTTCACGATGTGAAACAACAGTTTATGTAGTAAAAAATAAAAAAAAGCCAAATTTAATATCCACGTGAAGTCCGCGGATTTCACGCGTGAAAAGTTTTTCAAGGTGTGAAATAACATTTCACGCAGCAAAAAAATATATTTAGAAAAAACTAAATTTAATATCCACATGAAGTCTGGTTCACGCGTGAAGTTTTTCATGGCGTGAAATGGCAGTTCAGGCATCAAAAAATAAAAAAATTTAAAAATTCAAAATTTAATCCCACGTTAAGTCCGATTCATGCGTAAAGAGTTTTTCAAAGTGTGAAACAAAAGTTCACGTGATATAAATAAATAAATAAATATCAAAATTTAATATCCACGTGAAGTCCGGCTCAAGCGTGAAAAGTTTTTCACGACATGAAACAACAGCTCACGTGACCCAAGAAAATATTGAAATTCAATATCCACATGAAGTCTAGTTCACGCATGAAAAGTTTTTCACGGTGTGAGATATAAGTTCATGCGGCAAAAAATAAAATAAAATAAAAATCAAAATTCAATCCCACGTGAAGTCTGGTTCACACGTGAAGAGTTTTTCACAACGTAAAACATAAGTTCATGCGGTAAAAATAAAAATATAAAATATAAAAAAATTAAAATTTAATATCCACGTGAAGTCCGACTCACACGTGAAAAGTTTTTCACGTCGTGAAACAACAATTCACATAGCAAAAATAAATAATAAATTTAAAAAAATTAAAATTTAATATCCATGTGAAGTCTTGTTCACATGTGAAAAGTTTTTTAGGGCGTGAAATTGCAGTTCACGTGGCAAAAAAATAAATAAATAAAGTCAAAATTTCATATCTGTCGTGAAGTCTGGTTCATGCATGAAGTTTTTCACGATGTGAAACAATAGTTCACGCGTAAAAAAAAACAAAATTTAATCCAACGTGTAGTCCGGTTCACGCTTAAAGAGTTTTTCATAGCGTGAAACAAAAGTGCACACGACATAAAAACAAAATTGAAATTTAATATCCATGTGAAGTCCGGTTCACGCGTGAAAAGTTTCTCAACGTGTGAAACAGCAGTTCACTCGGCATTAAAAAAACATAAAAAATTAAAATTTAAATGTGAAGGTTCACGTGTGAAGAGTTTTTCATGGCATGAAACAGTAGTTCTTCACGCAGCCAAAAAAATAAAAAAATAATAATCAAAATTTAATATTCACGTGAAGTTCTGTTCACGCGTGAAAGGCTTTTTACGGCTTGAAACAATAGTTCACGCGGCAGAAAAAAAAATTAAAATTTAATATGCACATGAAGTCCGGTTCACGCGTGAAAAGTTTTTCACAACATGAAACAACAGTTCACACGATAAAATAAAAAAATAAGAAAATCAAAATTTAATAGCCATGTGAAGTTCGATTCACGCTTTAAAAGCTTTTCATGGCGTGAAATAGTAGTTCACGTGTCAAAAAAATAAAATTAATCCCACGTGAAGTCCGGTTCATGCATGACGAGTTTTTCACAGCGTGAAACAGAAGTTCAATACGGCCAAAAAAAAAATCAAAATTTAATATCCACGTAAAGTTTGGTTTACGCGTGAAAAGTTTTTCACTGCGTGAAACATCAGTTCACGCGCAAAAGAAAAAAAATCAAAATTTAATCCCATGTGAAGTCCTCTTCACGCGTGAAGAGTTTTTCATGGCGTGAAACAGAAGTTCAAGCGGTAAAAAATAAAATAAAATAATTTAAAATTTAATATCCACGTGTAATCCGCTTCATGCGTGAAAAGTTTCTCAACGGCGTGAAATAGCAGTACACGAGACAAAAAAGAATTAGAAAAATAAAAAATAAAATCAAAATTTAATATTCACGTGAAGTCCAGTTCACGTGTGAAAAGTTTTTCACGGTGTGAAACAGCAGTTCACGTAGTAAAAAAATAATTAAAAAAATCCAAATTTAATCCCACGTGAAGTCCTGTTCACGCATGAAGAGTTTTTCATGGCGTGAAACAGCAGTTCACGTGGCCAAAAAATAAAAAAGTCAACACATCCCTTGATCAGTTCAAAATGGCAAACAAAACTAAAATCATGCTGCTACATCAAACAGTTGTAGCAATATCAAAAGTCTGGTCCACCTCCTTCATATCATCAGGTTCAGCAACCTGAACATCCTTGTCTGGTGCTGCTACATCCACACTTTGTAATGAAACTGGTTCCTTGAACAGCTCAGCAACCTTTATCTGCTCTACACCATACATCTCTACCTTAGGCACTTGGTCTGCAACTATCTCAACTGTTTCTGCCAGCAAATCTGCAACTTGTGCCTTGTAACTCTGGTTTTTCTCTAGGTCTTGCACTTTCTGCATCCGAAATTCCTGTTCCTTCTTCAATTGAGCAATCTCTTCCACTAATATTGCCTCATTTTCTGTAATAAAACCTGTCTTCAACACATCATAAGGATACTTTAACACAAAAGATAGTTTTTCTTGAATTGTCCTCCACATATTTTGCATATTGGAAGTCAACTGCTACTTCAGTACTGTCACATCACCTTCTGCCATCCGAACTCCATTAATGTCCAACTCCTCTTGAGCTAGTACCTGCCTCTCCATAATCTGCAATGGTTGCAACCTCAAGTTCAACACATCATTATGAACTTGTAACTCTATATTCCTTTGGGCCAACTATTGCAGTTCCAAACCAACCTTCTCTTCCTCCAGGTTCTGTCCTTCCAAGTTCTGTGTCCATTCCTTGAACATTCCCAAAGTCCTCTTCACTTGTACCATTTCAAGTGAATGATGCTCCAACATATCCTTCATTTCCTTACTATGCTTCTCCTTCACCTCTTGCAGCTCATTCTGAAATTGCTGTATCTGCAACTCCCTTGTTTGCAACACATCAGATGATACACCATACTCGACCATCTGTTGTTGCCTGTGTTGTTCAAACTCAACCTGTTGCTTACCAATAAAAGCTTGTACAACTGTTAACATCTTATTAGCCATGACTCCATCTTTTACGTGAAACTCAGACTGAGTAAAAACAGTTTCATCACCACCAAAATCAATCTTAGTCACCAATTTCTTGATGTTGCTATCAACTTTTCTTCTCTTGGACAAAGTGAAAGTCTTACCCAACTTAGTTGGTGTTTGTGCTTCCATCACCTCCATTGGAGAATGTACCTCCAACTCCCCAAAATACTGCAAACACTGTGGTGAGTCAACTAATGGTAAAGCTTCTTTTACAGTGTATCCAACTTTCCTCAGGTTCTAAAAAACCTCCATTTTGTCCTTATCCAGCTTAGACAAATCAAACATCTTTGATTTCTGCGAAACCTGCGGCTCTGCATGATGCTGAGATTGCTCACCCCCCAAATATTTGTCCTTGTCTGGCAACATCACATCCCCTGCATCAACTTTTTGAGCATAGCCAAGTAAGCACAAAGCCTACTGTTAGTCTGAGTCTTCCTTTTGTCAGACACAAACACTTCACTGTACATCCTCTCATACAACCAATGTGCCCAACTGACCCGTTCACCCTTCTCAGCCCAACATAGAGCAGCATAGTTTTCTTTTGACATATAATCAAATTTAAGAAGAAAACACAGCCTTTCTAAATACCACTTAAGTTTCTCCCTTCTTGCATAACTAACATTCTTCAGCATATAATATTGTCTTCCACCCTCGCGAGCGAGGACCAAAGTCCTTTTTCAAAGAGTCCTCACTGCACTTAGGTATAGGACCTTGTGAAAAATAGGGCAACTTAAACACTTTAGCAACAATTTCAGGAGTTAAAACTACCTTTGAAGAAATCCGTCCTTTTGTTTTCCTCAAAATCTCCACCTGTGACTTTGCATAGAGATTATTCCTCCATTCATCCCATGGCAAAGTAGCAAAGTCGTGCAATCCAATTTTCTGCAACCAAGTGGTGTTCCTATCTGCCTGAATATCAATCTCCACCTTGAAGTCCATGTATGGGTCCATTAAGGATTGCATCATCTTGCCAGCTGACATAGCTGTAGGCATGCTAGCTTCTTCATCCGCCGAACCCTCCAAGTCTTCGTCAGAGCTAGTCACCTCCACCCACACGCTAGCTCCCTTGTGGCGCAGCCTCGTCTTCAGCACTTCTAGCGATTCATCATCTTGAAGAGGTCGCATGGTGGCAAGGGGTTTTGCCTTAGGCATGGGAGACTGAAGGGGCTCTGAAAACACAGACGAAAACCGTAAAGGGCGATGCATGAGGGAAACGAAGACGTGATGGCTCACACTCGTGTGCCAACTCGCCTAACATAAGATCTCCACATACACCTCCATAAAATAATCATCACTCTTACTGGGCTTGCAGTCCCCAACTGGAGTCTTGTGGAAAAAATATTAATTTTAAAAACTCTGAGCCAGTAAAGTCCGACTAAGCAATTTCTGACACAGCACAATTCAGTCAAACCAACCCTGACAAAAGCTTCAGCAAATTTCTTTCTTTGTAACAATTAATCAAAACACCATGTGCCAACAATTAAGCTTCTTGCCATCATCTAAACACCTATGTTCTGCCTCAAGAACATCCATCTCTTTGCTGTGTTAACTTCTGGTGAGTCGGATCTGACTTTCTCAACATGCACCAAAGCTGAAACTGGCCAATTAAGATGTGGTGGTTTCCCTTAAAACTTATTCAGCCTAAAACCATTGATTGGCTTCTCTACCCTTGTTCCAAAGACATCTGCAACAATAAAGGTTCCTTGACCCAAATCCTCCACAATCTGATAAGGTCCTTTATATCTAAGTGTCAACTTCCCTGGATGAGGTCCCAATCTAGAGTTGTACACCATCACCCAGTCACCAACCTGAAACACTTTAAATTTGACATTCATACTCACCCATACATGTCGTCTCTTCTGGATCACCTCAGTAATATATGAACTAACCAACCTATCTTCTTCCAATTGCATTAGATATTTACTCTTGTGCTGAACTGACAATTTAGAAGACATCTTCTCTGCTGTGATTCTAAGACTTGGCACCACAAACTCCATAGGCACCACAGCTTCTACTCCATACACCAATCTGAATGGTATCATCCCTGTTGTTACCTTAAAGGCTGTTCTAAAAAACCATAATGCTGAGTCCAATTTGTCATCCCAATCCTTATGATTGTCTACCACTATCTTCTTTAAAATTCCAACCAATGTTTTGTTAGTACTTTGAGCCTGCCCATTAGCCTGAGGATGGTAAGCTGTAGACTTTTTGTGCAGAATCATATGGGTTTTATTAATTCAGTTATCACCTCATTTAGGAAATGAGATCCCCTATCACTCACAAGCTCCACAGGACACCCAAACCTGGTCATTATGTTGTGATACAAGAACGTTGCAACACTTGAAGCTTTATTATCCTTCAAAGCTATAGCTTCTACCCATTTAGTGCAATAGTTTGTTGCAACCAAAATATACCTGCATCCTTTCCTTGTTGTAGGTTTAACAGGTCCCACAAAATCCATCCCCCACTTCTGGAAAGGCTCTAATGGCAGAATAGGATGATCTAACATTCTATCCTTATTATCTGGCTGACCAGTCTTTTGACATATGACACACCTCTTAGCATACTCATGTGCATCCTTCAAAACTGTGGGCCACCACAATCCAGCCTGGAGAATTTTCTTGCCTGTTATATCTCCTGAGAAGTATCCACCTGCTACACCAAAATGTGCTTCTTGAATAACAGCATTCTGTTCAAAATCTGGAACACACATTCTGATGACTTGATCAATGCCCTTCCTAAATAATGCCCCTGCAATTACCAAAAAAGGTCTACTCTTCAAAGCAAACTTCCTCCTCTGATTTGCAGTAAACTCACCTGGGAAAGTGCCGTCAGTCAGAAATATCAAGAATTGGTTGTACCAAGAATCCGACATAGCAAGCTGCTGAACTTCAAATAATGAAGCATCTGGTAAATCATCATTCACTCCCACTGGTTCTTCACCTGTCTCTAACCTACTCAAGTAATCAGCAATGGCATGTTCTTTTCCTGGAGTATGAAGAACAACAAAATCAAACTCCTATAATAACAACATCCACATAGCCAACCTTCTTGTTAGCAATGGTTTCTTGATTAGGTATAACAAAGCTTGGTGGTCAACATGGAAAATTACCCTATTTCCCAACAAATAGTGCCTAAATTTTTTCAAAGCATATACCATGCCCAATGCTTCTCTTTCAGTGACAGCATAATTCCTCTCAGCTGATATGAGTACTCTACTTGCATAATACACTGGCCTAAACCAATCTCTGACTTTTTCTTGCATCAACACGGCTCCTACGACCACATCAGACGCATCCACAAAGACATGAAAAGGCAAAGACCACTCCGAAGACTGTAGAACTGGCGCAATAGAGATCATCTTCTTTAAAAGTTGCAATGATCTTTCCTGAGGATTAGCCCAAACAAAAGCTACTTCTTTCTTAGTTAAGTGTGTTAGTGGTAAACACACATTAGCTAAATATCTGAGATACCTTGAATGCCACTTAATTTGACCCACAAATCTCATCAACTCTTTAACATTGACTGGAGCCTTGGCAGATTGGATGGCTTCAATCTTCTTTTCATCAATGGCCATTCCTTCACTTGAAACCACATGACCAAGTAGTACCCCACTTCTAACAGCTATGACACTCTTGTAAGGATATTTAGTGCCATTCGAACTGTCTACATCTCTCCAGACATAACTTCAGAGATGCAGCAAATGCAAGTCTTTCTTGCCAAAAACCAAAAAATCATCTACAAAAACCCTCATAAAATCCTGCAAATATGGCTTAAATACCTTATGTGCGACAAAGTTGAATGATGGTGGTCCATTCTTCAAGCCAAAACGCATTACTGTATACACAAATGCACCCCACTCCAGTAATGAAGGCTGTTTTTTATTGATCCTCCTCAGCAACGTGAATCTGATTATACCCAAAAAACCCATCCAGAAAGTTATACATTTCATGACCTGCAACTGCATCCAAAACTGCATCACAAAATGGCATTGGAAAAGGATCAGTAATAGTTGCTGCATTAAGCTTTCTATAGTCCACACATACTCTCAGCTTCCCATTCTTCTTAGGTACCACTATAATTGGAGACAACCATGACACCTCATTCACTGGCTTGATGAAGCCTACTGTCAACAACTTATCTATCTCCTCCTTAACCTGCTTTGCAAAACTAGGGTTCATTCTGTACCTTTGCTGCGCAATCGAAACTGCATCTTTCTGCAAGTTAATATGATGTTGATGTAATGCAGGGTCTATATCTTTCACCTGAGAATACTCCCAAGAAAATACATCCATGTATTCTTGCAACAACTGTAACAACTCCTTCAAAAATTCTCCTTCAGCATGGACACTCACCTTTACCATTTTTGGGTCAGCCTCTGTACCCAAATTAATCTCTTTCAATTCATCTTCCTTAACCCTACTAGAAGTGCCAAACTTCTTGTCATAGATCCTTTCAGCCATAATTCTTGCATCCTTCACCTCCTGCTCAATCTGTTCCTTGGTAGAAGATTCTGCTGTGTGTTCCATCAGCTACTTGAATTCTGTTCCCTGAATCTCTTGTCCAGGTGCTACATCGGACCTTTCCTGAACCTGTTCTTTATCCGGTTGTAATATATGTTCCACATCCATGTCAAATACTGGAACAACTATTGGATTTGCCTTCAAAAACTTCTCTTCCTCATCATCTTCAATTTCTTCTGCCAAGTTGATAGTTTGTGCAAACAATGGTTTCTCCTTGAGTGGAATATTCTTCATTCCTTGCATAGGTATAGTCACTTTCTTCGTGCCTTTTCTTATAACAACCACATTCTCTCCCCAATCTTGTCTGACTTTGGCCATTCTGAGCCAAGGTCTTCCCAATAGCATTTCATAAGAGGACACTGAATCTGACATTCGCATGATCACAAAATTGACCAAGAAGGTCATACCTGCAATTGCAATATGTTGCTGTTTGAGAATTCCTTATGGTTGTACTCTTGTTTGATCTACCATCTTCACGTGAAAAGGTGCTAGGGCCAACTTTCCCAAGCCCATTTGTGTATAAACAACTTCAGATAAAATGTTTACTCCGGATCCTCCATCCAACAATACATCTGCAAAAATCTTGCCCTCAAACTGAACTTTTACAGGCACAACAAAATCAACATCTGCTGCTGGATCAATGTTGTTTACTACTGGGAACCCTATTTGATGAACCAATAATTCATTATCCTGATCCTGAAGTTTCCTCAACAACCTCTCCTTAAAAGCTGGCACTAAGCACAATAACTGATCCAATGACAATTGTAAGGGAGAGTTGATGAGTACCTCAAACCAATCTTTGTCCTGATTTACCTCAAGTTTAATGTTGTCCTTTTGTTGTTTTTGGTCGGACTGACTTTCTGACTTCGATGCAGGCACAGCCTGCTTCCTCTGCTCCTTCTGAATCTGCTTCTAGACATGATCCCTAATTCCTTTCTGCTCCTTCCAATCTATCGGTCCCTTTGCTTTGGATCTAGTGATAGCCATGACTTCAACATCATCAACTTGCATGCATTCACTCTTCCTTATCTTCTTGCTTGTGCTGCTCCTGAGTTGGTTGACTAACACCATTATACTCTTTCTGATCTGAGAGATCAACCAAAAGTACATTAGCTTGAGCTGGTGCTGATTCTGTTGGGGCTGTTGTTGCTGTCCTCCTTGCTGGTTACCCGGCCCTGATTATACCTTAGCACAGGCATTCCCCGTTCTTCTCTATGCTTAACCCACAATGGACAATTCAGGCCTACCCAATGATCTAGTGCACCACAGTACACACAAGGCATAGCACTTGGTGGTCTCCTATCATTATCCTCCTGCTCCCTCCATGATGGTCTTGGAGGTCTAGGCCTCTGAAATGGTGTTATGCCCCTAAATGGAGCTACTTGATTTGCCCCTACATCAACTCTACCTCTTCCTGCATCAGGTGTAGGCTATCCTCTACTTTTAGGATTGTACCAACACTGAGCTGTGTTGTGGCCATCCCTTTCACAAATGTGACAATACTGCTTCTCCTTTGGTGCTACCATAGAATACCCAAACTTTTTCAACTTACTTACCAAGTCCGCCTCTTTGGGATGCTTATCCTTCTGTTTTTTCTTCTTACTTCTCTCCTTTTGTTTTCTTTTGTCTTCCTCTGCATCACTTTCGAGAATGATGTATCTAAATCCTCCTCCTTGTCTGAATCAGATGTTGCATCTGACCCTTTTTCGAAATCAGAACTGTTATCTCTACTACTCTTTGCTTTTGTCATACCTAGCCTCTTTTCAACTCTTGCTGCAGCAGCAACAAGATCATTGATTCCTCTAGCAATGTCAATGCTTGCCATAGCATTCTTTAAACTATACCTTAATCCTTTTAAGAAATATCTTGCCAACATATCATTAGTGGGTCTTTCATTGCCCTGCAATCTTTCAACCAAATTTTTAAATTTTTGAGCATAGTCTTCCACCAACATACTCTTCTGCTTAATGTCCCTGAGTTTTCTCAGAACATCGGTTGGAGTCTTTTCCTTTCTGAACCTCTGCAAAAATGCTACCTTCAAAGCATTATAATTAACAAAATGTGGAATACCATATTGGCTAAACCAGCTCATGGCTTTACCTTCTAATGTGGCTGCAAACTGCTGAAGTTTAATTGGATCATTGTATAAAGCCTTATAACCGCTTGCTTGCCATCTAGTTTCGAACTGGGCTACATGGCAATCTGCATCTTCCTTGGACCCTCCTCTGAATTTAGCGGCTTTGACCATGGGGTTGAGAGGTGGTTGAGCCATGAGGTTCGGGTGTGGTGGTCTCCTAGGTCTTTGCCTGGTAGCCCCCTGTAGTGGGTCAAACTGGAGACTTCTTCGTACTCTTGCAGATCTTCCTACCAAGAGTAAATCCCCTAATAGTTGCCTTACTTGCCTTCCCCCTACTGCTCCAAAATTCTCCCCCCGTTGGTCTACTGCTCGATTTTCAGAGAGTGGACTCTCCTGACCATCCTGGGCATCTTGATCGTAATGAAATGGATCAATATTGCCTGCCTGGGCGGCTTGTGCCCTTGTATAATAAACTCTAGCTACTCTTCTCTCCCTCTCTGACATGCATCCTCACTGGCATTCATTGCCTTTGTCCAAATGGGACAAACACAGCAAGATCGCCAATTGTGTTGGGGTTCATCAACACAAACAGAATCATAACAAACAAACACCATTTCTCAATAAGAGACATGTTGATTAGGCAAAATCAGACATTCAAACACAGCAAAAACGCAATGCTCAGACAGAGATTCGATAGAGTAAGGTCACACAAGAGATAAGACACTCAAAATTTTGCTTGATTCACTCTCTTCATTACATTGCTTCCCCTTATTTTCTACCTTGCTCAAAATCGTTACTCGTTCTCCAAAACGTTATTCTTGAATAACTGTTACCTATCTTAACTTCCAAGATCCCAAGAAAGTCATCATACATTCCTACCACTTTAGCATATGTCCGACTTACCAAATATCGGACTGCTTACATATCCGACTTACTACATATCCGACTTCTTACATATCCGACTTAGCAACATATCCGACTTCTTACATATCCGACTTAGCAACATTTAACTTAAGAGAACTATGCCTTCAACAATGTTCACGCGTGAAAAGTTTTTCACGGCGTGAAACAATAGTTCAAGCGGCAGAAAAAAAAATCAAAATTTAATATACACGTAAAGTCCGCCGGTTCACGCGTGAAAAATGTTTCACCATAGGAAACAACAATTCACGTGGAAAAATACAAAAATAAAAAAATCAAAATTTAATAGCCACATGAAGTCCGGTTCACGCGTGAAAAGTTTTTCAGGGCGTGAAATAATAGTTCACGCGTCAAAAAAAACAAAATTTAATCCCATGTGAAGTACGGTTCATGCGTGAAGAGTTTTTCACAGCATGAAACAGAAGTTCAACGTGGTAAAAAAAATAATCAAAATTTAATATCAACGTGAAGTTTTGTTTACACGTGAAAAGTTTTTCATGGTGTGAAACATCAGTTCACGCGACAAAAGAAAAAAATCAAAATTTAATCCCACATGAAGTCCGGTTCACGCATGAAGAGTTTTTCACGACATGAAACAAAAGTTCAAGCAGCCTTTTTTTTTTCGAAATTTAATATCCAAGTATAGTCCGGTTCATGCGTGAAAAGTTTCTCAATGGCATGAAACAACAGTTCACGAGACAAAAAAGAATAAAAGAATAAAAAATAAAATCAAAATTTAATATTCACATGTTACGTGTGAAAAGTTTTTCACAACGTGAAATACTAGTTCACGTAGCAAAAAAATAAAAAATAAAAAAATCCAAATTTAATCCCACGTGAAGTTCAATTCATGCGTGAAGAGTTTTTCACGGCATGAAACATCAGTTCTCACGTGGCCAAAAAAATAAAAAAATCAAAATATAATATCCACGTGAAGTCCGGTTCATGCGTGAAATGTTTTTCATGGCGTGAAACAGCACTTCACGCGACCAAAAAAAAAGAAATTTTATATCCACGTGAAGTCCAGCTCACGCGTGAAAAGTTTTTCACGGTGTGAAACAGCAGCAGTTCATGTAGTAAATAAATAAATAAATAAATAAATCAAAATCAAAATTTAATCCCACGTGAAGTCCGGTTCATGCATGAAAAGTTTTTCAAACGGCGTGAAACAAAAGTTCCTGTGGTAGAAAAAAATTATTTAAAAAAATATCAAAATTTAATATCCATGTGAAGTCCAGTTCACGCGTGAAAAGTTTTTCACAGCGTGAATTAGCAGTTCCCTTCGTCTCGCAGGTCACCTAGTGCTTCACTCATAGGCCGCTTCCTTGGTCCCTCATCCACCGTACCGGAAGCTCACTATATTTTAATCGAACCGAGGCTGGGTGGTCAAGACCTCGGCCGACCTTGCCACACGAGATATCCTTCATTGACTCTCCGTCAACTGTTGCAACTATTTCACTTAGGTCACCCCACAACCTCATTCCACAAGATAGTCAATAATGCTTCCCCAGCATTATTGACATAAAACAATCTTTAAAAAAATAGGTTTCACATACAATTACAGTTCCAACAAAATTCCCATCTTTCCTCATCATTACACATTCTTTCACATCATTCCTCATCATTTCTCATCGTCCTATATCATTTCTCAGTATCCCACATCAATTTACATCCAATCACATCAACTCACATCCAATCACATCATCTCACATCAATTCACATCCAATCATGTCATTCCCACATTAATTCACATCCAACCACATCATCCCATCATGGACCATCAAGCCTTACTATACCTAGTAAATAAACCTTGCACCACGGGGAGAATCACACGATGGTTTGCTATTGTTGTTGGAATTTGACTTTACAGTCATGGTCAGAAAGGGAACGCAACATGTGTTAGCTGATCAAATGTCAAGAATTCCAAATGGGGAACCAGCAACTAGTGTTGATGATGATGATCTTTCTAATGCTGGTTTATTTAAGTTAGACATGGTACCCGAATGGAGTGAAGAAATCTCGGAGTATCTAGCTTATGGGTTTTTGCAAGAAATACCTTTGAACAAAGACAGAACGCAGTGGCCTATCAAGCTTACTGCATCTTATCAACTGATTGGCAGGAGAGCTATATAAGCTAGGAAAAGATAACGTACTCTGAAGACGTGTTAGAGAGGATGAGTTCGTAACCATATTGGAAGAAGCTCATTCAGGGATAGCTAGCGGCGGGCATTTTGCTGGAGAAATCACAGGTCAAAAAGTTCTTCAAGTAGGAATATGGTGGCCTATGTTATTCGAAGACGCCATAGAATTTGTCAAAAGATGTGAAGAATGTTAACGTTTCGCTATCCCACAACAAAGGGACAAGATGCCGCTAACCCCCATCATTGTTTGACAACCATTTGAGAAATGGGGGATAGATTTTGTGGGACCTATTAGTCCAGCGGCACATCCATCGCAAGCCCGATATGTGATCGTAGCCATTGACTATTTCACAAAATGGGCAAAAGCCAGAGCCTCTCTAAGAGAGCTGATACACGAACAACAGCAATATTTATATACGAGAAAATCATCTCGAGGTTCGAATGTCCGTTCGTGGCTCACATTTTATCAATGAGGTGACTGATCATTTACTTGCAGGGTTCATAGTAATTCATCAAAAATCATCACCTTATTACCCACAGGCCAATGGTCAAGCAGAGAGTACAAACAAGATTTTCTGTACTATCTTGACAAAAACATTGGAAGAAAATCAAACACACTAGGAGCATAAACTAATAGCAGCCCTCTGGGGGCCTATCACACATCATATAAGGTAGCAATGGGATATACTCCCTTTCTTCTAGCTTATGGGATTGAAGTAGTTATGCCCATGGAATACCTAGTCCCAAGCTTAAGGATTGCCGTACAAGAGCGTCTAACGGAGAATGCACCATTTCGAGTGTCGAAAATCACACTTTAAGGATCTGTCCGAATTGAAACAATTGATGGCATCCAAATGGAGGGTTATGTCAATGGAAGTAAACTAAAAAAATATTCTGGACCACTGACCCAAGAGATGCTCTTGCAAGAACATCTTTTAAAACAACAGAAACAACTTGCAAAAGAAACAATCTAGCAAGCGCAAGAAGAGGCTAAGGCCAAACAATTAACACACAAAAGATTGATACATGTCAACATGGCATCTGTGACCCTTTTGGACGAAGGGGAACTGAATATTGAGCCACCATGACTCAAGGTGGGATTGACTGTACCTAAAAGCCATGCAACAAGTATTGCAGTAATTGATACAGGGTCAAGTCATAACTTGATCTCCTATGAGACTTGGGTAGCATTAGATAGACCACATCTTGAACCCACTCATGCATAGGTTCATAGTGTTCATTTTACAACCACAAAATCCAAAGGATATTTAATTGTTAATATTTCCAGCAGAAATAATTCCTTGGTCGGAAAGGTGTTTGTCATGCCTGCAGGTTCCATGGAAGAAGAGATGATTCTAGGATGATGATCCTAGATCTATGTAAATGCAATATCAAATGGGAAGAGAGAACAACATTGCTAAGCACAGGCGAGAAGGTCATGTTCATACCCTTATGGAACTCGACAAACAAAGGGAAGCACATCATATCTGATAAACAGACAACGAGTACAGATGCAACACCTCAAGAAATAGCACCAGCACCCGTTTTCGAGAAGCTCACCCCACACCATACCCAACATCTAAGGGTATGGAGAAGTGGGTGCCTAAGAACCTACTTAAGGGTCAGCCAATCAAGGACATTGTAAATAGTATAAAAACCCAAAGAGGAACCTGCACACAATTCAAAACCTTGCCAACACGAACCAAGTGGAAGGACTCCAAGCATTCGAAGAAAATCCAAGGATTCCGTAAGTAATGGGTCCAGAAGGACTTATTGCAAGCACAAGGCTACTATCAAGGCAATGCAGCAATATGGGTACCTAAACCCAATCCAGTGGTCAATACCATAAACAGTTCAAATCATCAACAAGAGGGTGGTAAGAGGGTGCAACATCAACTCCCACCCCAAGCTAGCACAAGGCCAACTCTTGTGTGGAGGAGGAAGAAGAAAAATAAGCCAATTAGGATGAGGAGGGCCAAAGCACCAGAAGTCTCCACCCTAGCTACTACAGAGCCAAACAAGGAATCCAAAGATAAATGCAAGGATGTCTAGCACGGAGATGCAGATATGATCCCAGAAGTTTAGCAAGGAGATGCATACAAAATCCCTCCACAACCAGGAACAGTGATAACATTGTTCAGTTGGGTGGAAGGAACAATAAAAAACTCCAACATGGAACTAAAAAGACTGCATCAACAAATGCCCAACAGAGCCCAGGTGAACCCTTGGTTCTCATGGCAATAAACAAACAGGTATCCAATGTTTGCACAAATGGGTATGAGGTAAGCTTTGTATCATTCACTCATCATGTGCTTGATTGATTGTTTAGCATAATGAAAAAAAAAAGAGAAAAATTCGATCTTATGCACTCCGACGTGAAACTACAGAAAATGGTTTCATACCATGAAAAGGTCCAACGTGAAACTGTAGAAAATGGCTTCACGTCAAAGTCCAAAACAATTCGCATCGTGAAACGGTAATTTTCACGCAACACCACATGGCTTCCTTTCAGTAAGGTAGCCGCCCTGTCTGACGACTACATTATAAAATCGAATTCTCTTTCTTCTTTCATCATTTCATCGTTTGCGATTATCGATCTTCTGTATTCGATTGCGTGCGCATCTCCGAGCTCCCATCCTCCTTATTACGATCTTCTCGACCATTCCCTTCAAGGTGGGAGCTTGACTCTTATTTTATTTTCTTTTCTTTTTGTTGTTTGCAAGGAATCATAGGCATCAATTATATTGTGAAAATCATAATTAATCATTTCTCACTCATTCACGAACGCATCACATATGCACTAGAAAAATCATACAAGTATAAAAATGCTATATGTAGATTCATGAACACCGAATCTTAGTTACACGATAGTTATGACCCCTTTTCACAAGTTTGCGCTATCACGACTTAAACCATTTCATGGGTCGTCCCATTTCACGGGTCTGCATTTTCACGGCCCAACCATTTCATGACCCAACCATTTCACGGGTTTGCATTTTCATGGCCCAGCCATTTCACAACCCTACCCATTTCACGGGTCTATATTTTCACGGCCCAACCATTTCACAACCCTACCCATTTCACGGGTCTATATTTTCACGGCCCAACCATTTCACGACCCAACCATTTCATGGGTCTACATTTTCACGACCCAACCATTTCACGGGTCTGCGTTTTCATGACCCAACCATTTCACGACCTAAGCATTTCACGGCCCACCATTTCACGGCCCAACCATTTCACGGCCCACCATTTCACGGCCCAACCATTTCACGGCCTACCGATTTTACGGGTTAGCATTTTCACGGCTGACCCAACCATTTCACGGCCAACCATTTCATGACTCTACCATTTCACGGGTCTGCACTTTCATGAGTCAACCCTCTTCACAACCTGCTGATTCATGCCATATGCTGACTACTAACATACAATTACTTCTACACTAACAAACTCTCTAACCTATTCCCCATCAATATATATATATATATATATATAAGCATACGTATATACAAAAATAAAAAATAAAGAAAAGATGGTATCAAGCCCCACCAATCATGAGACTGATCCCTTGTGACTGTACAGATGTCAGCCTCCTCGGAGTCCGCGAAGCACACGAAACCCCAACCACAACATAAGCTACAAGTGCTACGGGATCCTCGGCTAGCCGGAGAAAAAGGACAATATAAAAACCAAAGCTGAATTTCTTGGGTCCCTATTCCCAAGCCTTCCAGGGGACCATCATCACGCGAAACACATACACCCCATGGAAAGGTAGCTCTCCACTACCATAGCCCCCGAGTGTCTGAAGATATTGGAGGAAGCTGAAGTTCAAGCAAAGATGGAAAAAATCAGCTTAAGTGCAATGACACAAATTCTTCCCCGAACAATTGACACAGAATTATGTGCAGAATACCTGAAAAACCTACAATAAGGGAACCAAGAGAGGGAGAATCACAAAGGCCAATGGCACCACTGAAGAACTCCTCATCACCGAGGACTTGATAAGAGACGCTCTACACCTTCCAGCAGCTGCAACTAGACACCATCCCACAGGGCATTGAAAATATGCCATTGGAGGACATGCTCAAGAAGGTATCATACAATTCGAATGGTGCTGAGTATGAAAATATTAAAGATGAAGCAATAGAGAAAGCTTACAGAGCAATATCCTTGATGCTACAAATAAAGCTAGTAGGTAGATACAATAGGGTGAGCCTCAATAGAATTGCCAAGGTACATGAAGAGAAAGAGGATGATTGGGCATATTACCTACACAAGGAGATGGAGAACTATCTACTAAAAGCCCACTAGTCAAAGATAAGTAACCCATACCTCCTCACACAGGTCCTTAACCATGTAGCGAAGAGGCCTCTCAAAGAGATCGAACTAGAAGAACGAATGCAGCAAGCATTACTACAGGACCAGCCCAAGGTAACAACTGGAACTAAAGAAGAAGGGCAAGCCATCTTGATGGAAACACATGACATCATAATGCAGATCAAGAAAGACCACAAAAAGAAAACAAATAAAAAGATGTGGGGGGTTCTCACAATAGAGTCACAAAGAATAGAGGAGGAAGTCGCCACCGAGATCTGGACTTACCACACCACCAGGAGGCACTAAAGGAAACTCTCTTCACAAAGAGCAGAGGAGGAAAAGGCAAATTGACTACAGCAAGAACGGGAACTAGTATATCTCATGCAGAGAAAATCCGAGCCCTCAATGAAACCATAAGCGCAAGCCAGGCGGAAGCACACACAAAAGAGCTGGCACACCAAGAAACAGTGAGGCTGCCCACTCAACAACTCCAAGACACTCAGAACTTGGCAGCCCAAAGACTCCAAAATATTACTGCAGCTCACAAAAGGGAAGCAACATCCCGAAGGGCCCAAGAAATTGCCACAAGACAATTTGAAGACTTAGATGCTGCAAGGATGGTTAGAGCAATAGCCATTTCCAACCTCCTTAGCAACACGGACTCCCGCTTGTTGCAAGAGCTCAAGCGCCAGCTAGCAACACAAGAAAGAAGTCAAAGGCCGGAGCCCAAGCGATGATCTTCGTCTCCACATTGAGTGTGCCTCCGAGTTGGGACAATTGCTAGTAACTCCTTGGGCCCCTCCGAGGACTCTTTCTATGTTTTTGTCTACACTAACCCTCTCTTTGCTTCAGTATGATATAAACCTCGCTAAAGATATAGGCCTAGGTGAGCTAACTTTAATCAAACAAAAAACTAAAAGAGATGCTAACCCCAGAATAATCATGGGAGTTTTGAGACGTGACTTAGTATTAACTAACCCTCAAGAAATCTTTTTCTATCCCCTCCACCCTATCGTTTTAAACCTTCGTAGTTGGTGTCGAGACGGGTGCTCCAAAACTCAGAAATTCTAGACAACAGTGTCAAAAAATTAGACATGTTTGTCCCAGATGGCATCCCAGAGAGATCCGCCAACTACGAAGTCGTAACACAAAGCTACCAGTGGGTCATAACTCACGACGGCTGGTTAGAGGTCTATAATACTCACCAACATCTAAACCTCTGTGAGTCCACTCTATATCACCCTTATGGCATTCTAAAACTCTACAATAATATTTTAAAAGCCATGATGACAATTGTATAATACGATTTTGATGCTACCCATATAGAGTACCCAACTATGAACGAAGAGGAAATTCCGGACCTAAGGGGATTTATTAAGACTCATAAGCCTAGTCACCCACCGCCTAGCATAGAACAAGGTCAAGAAGAAACCTCTTCATTTTTAAAATCCACTTACCTTGTCTACACTAATGTCACTAGTAAACTACTTAACCCTTATCCTACCTTGCAACCTACTAACACCTCTCAGGCAGAATGCATCTTCTCATCTTTTTATCCTCCTAAGACTGATTTTCCCACTAACACTCTCACCCCCAAGGAGGTACGGGAAACTACCCCATCTCCAACACGACACACTCAAGAGGTAAGACATACTACACCAAAAGATAATCTTCAACCATTTACTGATGACACAGTCTTGGATGATTTGATAGCTACAAAATATGAGGGACTTATCAAAGCAGGCAATCCGCTTTTGAAGCCCAAACTGATGTTCAAAGCACTAATGTAGATTATTCCTTTTGAGCCTACTCGACAGATCATGCCGGACAGAGGTCACTCCAACAAGGCCACATAATGTACCATACCCTCTCCACGCACCATGACTTGATCTTGAGGAACTACTTCCATTGGTAGGAGAGGGTACTTTATGGGCAAACATGGCCAGGCACACAAATCTCGCCAGTCCACAATTGGCGGACTTACTGGAGATCTGAATAGTCAATTTTATGATTAGCTACTGTTTTCATAGGTGGCAAAAAGCAAACCCTATACACACAAAAGGTAGTGTAAGATTCCTCCCTTGCTCCTCAAGATGTCTAGTATATTCCCTTGTGTAATCAATTTCCTCTTCAGAATAATAAAAGATCTTGTTTCTACCTATTTTGGCTTATAGAGAGAAAATATTCTAGAGAGAGGTTATTCAGATTTTAGATATTTTTGGATGGAAAAATATCTCTTCTTATTAAAATAAATTTCCCCGAAACAGAAGTTCAAAAAGATTTTCAGAAGGTGCATTAGAAATAAATTATAATCTATTTAAAAGGCCTTATCCCCTAAGGGTCCAGATTTTTTGAAAATTTTAAATTAAGGTTCTGAGGGGCCAATCAGATTCATCCAAATGTATGGAGGAGATAAACTGAAGAAATAAAGAAAACCCCCCCAAAAATGAGTAAATACTCACATAAATGAAGAGTGTACTAAGGACCAAAGGAAATACTGAAAAAAATAAAATTTTGACACCTCAGAGTTGGGATTCCCCGTCATGAAGGAGGCACCTATTTCACATGTGTCTTGGAGTTTTAAATTCGTAAATATTGAGATATTTCATCTCTCCTCTCTCCTAATTCAAGTCTAGTTCCAAAAAGTAAGCTAAACTAACCCAAAAATGGTCAAAAATTGACCAAACTGATCTCGAAAATTCTAGAATCAGTTTGCTTGGTTAGAAGCTCACTTTTTCCTATAAATAGAAGCCTCCTCCTTTGTAGAATCTCAATAGTGTTTTATGCACTATTACTCTACTCCACCCCCCAGAGCCAAAAACAGTGAATTATTGATAATTCATCAGTTTTTGACCTTTCCCTCTTCAAAAGAATTAGTGGCCACTCTTGTTGCAAACAAAAGTAGATCCCTCAAACCATCAAGCCAAAGGAAAGCTCACAGAAATTCAAGTAAGCTAGAAATCCTACTTTTTCTTTATTCCTTTTAATGGTTTTCTAATTTTTATTTTCTTTAAAATGAAAAAATGATGTTATGCCTTGTTGGAAAGGCTTTCCCCCTCTCTTCATTCTTAAATTCAGCCTTTCTTTATCCTAGATAAGTAATCAAATTGTTAGAATTAAGCTTTTCATATTGTTTCTCTTTTAAAAGTAGAATTTGATTAGTTTAGAATGCTTTAACCCATTTGGGATAATTTTTAAGTAATTTGAGGCTACAAAATTTTGAAAAATGGTCAGCCATACAAAGGAGGTTATAGAGAAATTTTCTTAAATTTTGTGAAATAAGTTTTATCTTTTATTATTCAAAAAGAGTAATCCCCATCATTTGTGTATTCTAAAAGTGTTATTTTCATTCTAGGCATAGAAAAATGCATAGTAGAAATATTTTTATTATAAAAGTGTTATTTTTATTAAAATTTAAATTGTATGCATAGAAAGATGCATATTGGATATTTTTTTTATAAAAGAGTGATTTTCATTAGATTTAAATGCTATGAATAGAAAGATGCATATTGGATAATTTTTATTATTATAAAAGAGTGAGTTTCATCATTAGATTTAAATTCTATGCATAGAAAGATGCATATTGGATATTTTTTAATTATTATAAAAGAGTGATTTTCATTAGATTTAAATTCTATACATAGAAAGATGCATATTGGTTATTTTTTATTATAAAAGTGTGATTTTCATTAGAATTAAATTGTATGCATAGAAAGATGCATATTGAAAATAAATTTTTTTATTATAAAAGTGGTACTTTCACCAATATTGATTTTTATGCATAAATTGATGCATAAAAGAAAATTTTTTAATTATAAAAGTGTTACTTTCATCAATATTGATTTTTATGCATAAAATGATGCATAAAGGATTTTTTTAATTATAAAAGTGTTACTTTCATCAATATTGATTTTTATGCATAAAGTGATGCATAAAAGATTTTTGTTTTTATTATAAGTGTTACTTTCATCAATATTGATTTTTATGCATAAAATGATGCTTAAAAGAGTTTTTTTAATTATAAAAGTGTTACTTTCACCAATATTGATTTTTATGCATAAAATGATGCATGGCTTAGAGAGAGAAAATATTCTAGAGAGAGATTATTCAGACTTTAGATATTTTTGAATGGAAAAATATCTCTTCTTATTAAAATAAACTCCCCTGAAACAAAAGTTCAAAAAGATTTTCAAAAGGTGCATTAGAAATAAATTATTATCTGTTCAAAAGGCCTTATCTTAAGGGTCCAGATTTTCTAAAATTTCAAATTAAGGTTGTAAGGGCCAATCAAATTCATCCAAATGTATGGAGGAGATAAATTGAAGAAATAAAGAGAATCCCCCCAAAAATGAGTAAATACTCACATAAGATGAAGAGTGTACTAAGGACCAAAGGAATTGCTTAAAAAATGAAATTTTGACACCTCAGAGTTGGGATTCCCCGTCATGAAGGAGGCACCTATTTCACATGTGTCTTGGAGTTTTAAATTCGTAAATATTGAGATATTTCATCTCTCCTCTCTCCTAATTCAAGTCTAGTTCCAAAAAGTAAGCTAAACTAACCCAAAAATGGTCAAAAATTGACCAAACTGATCTCGAAAATTCTAGAATCAGTTTGCTTGGTTAGAAGCTCACTTTTTCCTATAAATAGAAGCCTCCTCCTTTGTAGAATCTCAATAGTGTTTTATGCACTATTACTCTACTCCACCCCCCAGAGCCAAAAACAGTGAATTATTGATAATTCATCAGTTTTTGACCTTTCCCTCTTCAAAAGAATTAGTGGCCACTCTTGTTGCAAACAAAAGTAGATCCCTCAAACCATCAAGCCAAAGGAAAGCTCACAGAAATTCAAGTAAGCTAGAAATCCTACTTTTTCTTTATTCCTTTTAATGGTTTTCTAATTTTTATTTTCTTTAAAATGAAAAAATGATGTTATGCCTTGTTGGAAAGGCTTTCCCCCTCTCTTCATTCTTAAATTCAGCCTTTCTTTATCCTAGATAAGTAATCAAATTGTTAGAATTAAGCTTTTCATATTGTTTCTCTTTTAAAAGTAGAATTTGATTAGTTTAGAATGCTTTAACCCATTTGGGATAATTTTTAAGTAATTTGAGGCTACAAAATTTTGAAAAATGGTCAGCCATACAAAGGAGGTTATAGAGAAATTTTCTTAAATTTTGTGAAATAAGTTTTATCTTTTATTATTCAAAAAGAGTAATCCCCATCATTTGTGTATTCTAAAAGTGTTATTTTCATTCTAGGCATAGAAAAATGCATAGTAGAAATATTTTTATTATAAAAGTGTTATTTTTATTAAAATTTAAATTGTATGCATAGAAAGATGCATATTGGATATTTTTTTTATAAAAGAGTGATTTTCATTAGATTTAAATGCTATGAATAGAAAGATGCATATTGGATATTTTTTATTATTATAAAAGAGTGAGTTTCATCATTAGATTTAAATTCTATGCATAGAAAGATGCATATTGGATATTTTTTAATTATTATAAAAGAGTGATTTTCATTAGATTTAAATTCTATGCATAGAAAGATGCATATTGGTTATTTTTTATTATAAAAGTGTGATTTTCATTAGAACTAAATTCTATGCATAGAAAGATGCATATTGGAAAGAAATTTTTTTATTATAAAAGTGATACTTTCACCAATATTGATTTTTATGCATAAAATGATGCATAAAAGAATTTTTTTAATTATAAAAGTGTTACTCTTGTGAATATTGATTTTTATGCATAAAGAAATTTTTTTAAATTATAAAAATGTTACTTTTAATATTGATTTTTTTGCATAAAAGAATTTTGTTTTTATTATAAAAGTGTTACTTTCATCAATATTGATTTTTATGCATAAAATGATGCATAAAATAAATTTTTTTATAAAAGTGTTACTTTGACCAATATTGATTTTTATGCATAAAATGATGCATAAAAGAATTTTGTTTTATTATAAAACTGTTGCTTTCATCAATATTGATTTTTATGCATAAAAGAATTTTTTTAATTTTTAAAGTGTTACTTTCACCAATATTGTTTTTTATGCATAAAATGATGCATAAAAGAATTTTTTTATTATAAAAGTGTTACTTTCATCAAAATTGAATTTTATGCATAAAAGGATTTTCTTTTATATAAAAGTGTTATTTCCATAGAAGTTGGATTTTATGCATAAATAGTTGCATATAGAATTTTGATATCAAAATAAGAGTTCTCTTTAATCCTATGTTTAAATCCCATGAATATTGGTAAATGAATAAGTAAATACTCTGTGAGAGAGAACTCTATCGTTTCATATTCTCTAGGATGGTAATGAGAAAATTTAGAAAAACTATCGAAGTCAAAATTTTAGATAAATGATTAATTTATTCCTCATAGGAATTCATGATTAGTTTTAAATTCAGTTAAGCAAAATACTCAATAATTGAAATTCAGTAAAGTAGTAATTGAAATATTACCCTTCGAGAAAGTTAGTTCAGGGAGAACCTTTCCAGACTATGACCAAGACTTAATCTCCTTCGTCAGTTTCAAGAAAAGACCAGGTGACCAGTTTAGGAAATTTCACTCAAATCACCCACCGAATCTGAAATCAAGTTAAGACCCTTGATTTTGATATGAGGATCAAGGTTACAGAATTCTTGGAATTTTAGACCTGTGATCTAGAAGTGTTCAGATGAAGGTTAGTTCAATATCTTAACCTCGTTAGAAAAATTCGTTAAGAAAATAGAAATGGTGGAATCGTCCCCGTTTTTCGGGCATGGAAAATTTTCCCAGTTTCGGTTTTCTGAATGACCACCAGCTTAGTCTCGTGCCCGGACATTCCAAGGCGAGGCCCCGAGTGAGAAACCCTACCTCACGCAAGAGGAAGATACTTCCGCTCTGCTACCATCCGAGAATCTGCCGGTGCGCAGAGGGGGGGCAGTGGGATCCCTTAGTTGGTATCAGAGCGCTGTTGTAAATTTATGTAACAGTAACAGAAATTGCTTAAAATTTTAAAGTAAATCTAGGAAATAATGTTTTCACTTGTTAATATTATGTTGAATGAACTTCAAAAATTAAAAACTCATAAATTAAATTGGAAATTTATAGATGGATACCCCGAATCTATCTGGCATTCCTGAACTCTCCCAGAGTCAGGATATGATAGCCTTTGCATTCGAGCACCTCATCAACTCTGCTACAACCCGAGTAAGCAGAGTGATACTCGCACATCATTTTGAGAGTCTTTACTTTCCTGATCCTATTGATGAGCGACGTCGGTATATGTGGTTCTTTGGAGGACGATGTATTAATGTCTGTACCAATCAGCGTCAGAGGCTCAACATTTCCTTAGCCATGATTCTGATAAGGCTAAGACTTGTTCAGCATGTTCAACTCTTTGATCATTCACCTAGGAACTTCCGAATTTCATGCCGAGTTTTTAGGCTTCTTAACCGCTTTATCCCTAGAAGTAGAATTACAGCACCTCTTTCTATAATGAATCGTGTGTACCATGGTATGTCTCCTTCGCAGTTTTGCTTCTTTATGCATACGCGATTGAGGCAATGATTTTGGGAGCCGTGATGCTCTATGTATATATCGAGAAAACTTTTGAAAATAAATGATGTTTTGCAAAAAAAAATCTAATTTGTTTTCATGATTGTGAATATGGTTGATAAAATTATCAGCGTAAATCTTGTTTCATGAAGTATGATGAAATAATTATCTGTTTAAAGAATAAATTGCAAAAATTAAATAATCATAAATTTGTTTTCAAAGTTGAGTTGACGAAAATCTCGTTTTGTTAGAATCATGAGGCGCACGGCCCATGCAAGGCGACCGGATCCTCTAACCAATGATGACGAAGAGTTAGATCCGATCCGGATGTTCGAAAAGCCCTACACAGATCCCAACCTGGTCCCTTCAAGAGTGAAGGGGAGCAGTTAGGTGAAGTAGTGGAGAAGTGGATTGAGGCTATGGAAGAATACTTTGATGTAACTGGCTACAATGAGAGAAGCAGGATGGCTCTTGCCAGGTTAAAGATTGTGGAAATGGCCAGGGTCACCAGGGTCGTTTGGAGGAATCACTGCGAGACTAACGGTCTCGACCAGAATACCCAAACTTGGACCGAGATCTTAAAGCTTACCTCAGAAAGAGGTTTTGTCCTCCGGGCTTCCTTGAAACTAAAATGAATGAGTTATTGGAACTAAAGCAGGATAGCCGAACAATTGAAGAGTACCATCAAGCTTTTGCCCTTCTCCTCAAATATTCCCCGCAATTGGATGAAGAGCAGCTGATGGTGACCAGATTCATTCGAGGAATGAATGAGCCATTGGACACCTTAGTGAAGAATACCAAACCTGTCTCAATGGCCGAAGTTGTAAGAATGGCAAAGGACTTTGCCAAAGCCTTTGTAGTTAAGGTCCCGCCAAAGCCTGTACCCTCTAACTTTAAAAGATTCCAAACCCTCGGAAGTACTTCAAACTTTGCTCCCCCAAAGAGGCAGCAAGTCCCAAATTAGAATCAGGATACTGGAAGATTCATAAGTGAAGGAAGACCCTTCCCCCCCAGAACACTTTCTCAGGAGCCCCACCTCTTTCAAGGATTCAGAGGGATGAGCTCAGAAGTGAGAACCAGTGTTTTGGATGTCAGGGTTTTGGTCACTAGTTGAAAGACTGCCCAACTCCTGCCATGTCAAAGGGATAGGGAAGTCAAGGACCGAGAGTGCAGAGACCAGCCCCTTCCTATCAGTCAAATCAGGGTCCATCTTGTCAAAATCAAGGCAATCCCAAGAAAACTCTAGCTCAGCCATCTGCCTCTATCCAGAGTAGCCTCAGAACTCCTTCCCAGAACTGGGGCAGCCAAAGAGAAAGAGTTCCGTCTCAGACTGTAATAGCCACAGTAGTCACAATAGCAGAAGTAGTGGAAGAGGAAAGAGGACAGATTTATGCAGCAATTGAAAACCAAGGGCCAAATCACCAATTCTCTGTTATCCATACTCCAGCTGAGTATCAGTGTAAGCCTTTTAAGCTTTTGATCGATTTAGGTAGCAGTACTCATTCTTTCATTTCCCCAGGATGCTTGTGTAAGCTAGTCTTAGAACAGAAATCAGGGAAACCTATGCAAGTTGAATTGGCCAGTGGTGGGAAGATTCTTTTCAC
This sequence comes from Cibotium barometz, assembly GCF_041138505.1. Classification (NCBI taxonomy): domain Eukaryota; kingdom Viridiplantae; phylum Streptophyta; class Polypodiopsida; order Cyatheales; family Cibotiaceae; genus Cibotium; species Cibotium barometz. The sequence goes on along the minus strand of NC_141101.1, from coordinate 22,192,535 downwards.
TCACCTTGAGACAAATCGTATTCAGTTCAATCTAGATGGGAATTTAACTGAGTGTCAGTTCAAAGTTATACCTTTGGGAGTTTTCAACGGGATCCTTGGAATGGATTGGCTCCACAAAAGTCAAGCTGACATTCACTGTCATAATGGAACCATTTCCTTCCGTGACCTTTGTGAGGTGAAAAAAAGAAAAAAGACCATGCCTCTATAGCCCTTCACCTCCCAAACTTTGGAAATACTAACACACGGGGGCACCACCAGCCACCGGCTGGAATGCTTCTCACTGTTCACCACCCACCCACACCAGAAAGATAGCTCAAAACCACAATAGACAATTGATTATCCAGCAAAAACATACACAGCACCATCCACACTGTACAAACTCAACAATTACACCAAAAACTAGGACTCTGGCCAGGATTTACTACCAAGGGAATTCACCCTTGCGTCTGACAACCAAGCCTCTGTCTCCCGATCTCTGTTTCTCTTCAGAGGATGCCCCACCAGCAACCCTCAACTTCAGTCGCATCCAGCCACACAAGTGGCCTCCCTGCAAGTCGCCTTCTTCTCTGCAGTGCTACCAACTGCCACCACAGCAACCCAACGCAAGGCGACCTCCTCGCAGCAGCTTCCTTCGCCATGCTTCGCATCCCCAAAGGCGTTACATCTTCCGGCCTCACCTGCCCTCTAGTTGCCCGGTTCCACTCCACGCTAAAACGGCCCCCAGTTGCCGCCAGCGCACCAAGAAAAGAAAACGGCCACTGTCTACGCTAGCGCTCTTGCCAACTCCCCCATCTCTCCTCACTGCAGCCACGCTGTCCACCAGCCACCAAGGTTCTTCACTCCAGCGGCTCCCTAGCCCGTCCTCGTAGCGTTTGTGCTCCACCCGAGAGACTTCTCCTTACTACTAGGCGGCTACTTCTTGTGCGACTATCTCCAAACTCACCAGAGCACCTTCACCACTACGAGGCGGCCACCCTTCTCGCTTTTGCGTCTTCGCCAGCCTTCGAGAGGATGTGCTGGCAGCGTACCAAGCCTCCATGTGGCTATTTTCTTTATTGGCCACGTTATATCATTATTTTCTTTATTTCAAAACTTCAATTAGATGGCCACACATTGCTACAATGGCCCCCCTTCTCCTTGTATTTTTCCTGAACAAACGGCGCCCACAACCTTCCTTCTAGTGCTGCTCACACGTCTTCAATCAGTTGCACCTTGACTTACCAAAATACGACCAATTCCCCATGCTCTGAAGGCAGCCTCTCTTTTGGATCGGTCGGTGCCCTGCATTTGGCAACCACCCGTCGTAGACCATACTGCTGCAATAAAAAACTTCCAAATCTCCAGCATCTGCTCCCAAAAAAAACACGTACATATACCAGCTCACTGCAAAACCACCCGCCCGCTCTGTACATTTGCCAAGGCATTCAGGGCAAAGCTTATTTGCAAACCACGCATACCATATGTACACAGACTCAAAACACCTTTCAAAATTTTACATGACATACTTTGCCAACCCCCCAGCCTGCTAGAGCATTCATGCTCAGCAGAAAACAAGAACTTGCAGTCATATTCCTGGATCAAACGACCAAAGTTGTATCACCCAACTTAACATCATAGCATACCACATCCACCCACCTGGGTCAAAGAGCATCCTTTTAAATTCACCATGCCAGCATAAAGGCTCTTGAAAGAACAAGGACTGATCAATACACTGCCACCACTTGAGAAGATAAGCACCCTCAACATCTGCATGCAAACCATGTCCAAAACGCATAGACCACCATTCAACTTTAACATCCAAGAGTACCTGTTTTGACCATATATCCATCTTTTTCATTGAAAGCTTCTCCTTTATCACCACACCATTCTCACCCATAGCAGCTAAAAACCCCTTTGTAACATCCTCATCACACATCCTGTCCTCTTTGTCCAAAACCTTGGTCGATTCCTGCTTCAAAGCATCACATAAGTGATAACCCACAAAGCATAGACTCATTTGTCTAACCTGTTGTATGGCAGCACTCATCATCAAATTCAAGACCACTTGTGAACACCATCCTCTAACCAAAGCATACAAGGGAGCATCATCTTTCCTGTCCAAAGTCACATCAAAGCAATCATCCATAACATTCTTGTCTTTGCCCAGGTTTCATCTTCATGCATAAGATCCATATCACTTGGCTCATCAGACAAGGAAACATCCACAGCATCAATCACATTCTCACAATCATAAACATGCTCATCCAAGAAGTCCGCAATGACCTGCTCCTCTTCATTCTTCAAAGCAATCAGCTCATGGTCCACATCTTGTCCACACATATAAGCACTCACATCATCATCCTCAAGTGAAAAGCTCTCTACCCTGTCCTCCTTGGTAATGGTTTGTATAGAAGAATCATCAAAACAAATATCATTATAAAAAGCATCTTTTTTGTTGGCCAAAAGAACTTGCTTATCCTCCCACATGGGTGTGTCATCACACATATGTTCAACATCCGCAGCCACAATCAAGTCATCACCAAAAGAGCATTCCAAATCACTTTCCACAACAGCATCGACATACGATTCCAAGGACATCTCTTCCTCTACACAAATTGGCACCTCCATCTCTTCATTCGGCATAATAACATCTTCGTCGACAACCTCGCTTTCCAAAAACGATGGCTTCTCTTCAAGACCTGTCAAGCACTCCTTTTGCTTTGGCTTTTTAACCTGTATGGAATCCTCATTCGGACACCCTTTCAACCACGAAAAGAACCCTGACGGCTTATCAAGCATACATTTATTCACATGCTTTGGCCTTGAAGGCATTCCTTCCAACAAAAAACATTTGGCATCCTTTCGAGCATTAAAGAGATCCTCATGCACACCCTCTGAATGCATACCGAGCTCTGCCATCTTCTTCATCTTCCACTCCTTGTCCCTTGCAATCTGCACAGCATCCTCAAACGTTTTGGGTTTCTTCCCTTCGACCTTGAGCTTCAATGCAAGAAGCAAACCACTTACAAACAATCCTTTCTTCACAAACATCGGGGGGGCCTCACTCCGTAAAGAAAAGCACCATCGATCCCACAACCCTGTGAACACATGCAAAAAATCATCCACGTTTTGTCCTTGTCCTTGTCGCAATTCATTGAGTTCCTGCCCTAGCACACTCGAGTCTTCAACTCGCTGGAACCGCTCCAAAAGAGCCTCTGTCAACCTGTCTAATGTCAAAACACTAGGTGGTACAGCCTTAGCTTCCTTTGCTTCAAAACCTTTGAGCCAATCTCTAGCATCACTCTTCAAAAAGATCCTCAAAAGTTTCAACACCTACTCTTCATTATCACAACAAGGTTGCTAATGCACGCAACCTCGAACCTCTCAAGAAAATCTGCTACATCGTCATTAGAACCACCAAAAAACTCCAGATACGACATCATTTTTATCCCCAAGCTTCACCTTCATACCAAGAAAAACACTGGAAACACCTTCCTTCAATCTCTTACTATGGGGCATACACCCTCGTAAGAGAAATACCTGAGCTCTCCTCAGTGGAACATACGCCCTTCTAGGCAAAGAACAACACCAGAGCTTTCCTCGGTGGGGGCACCACAAAGAATGCGAGGTGAAAAAAAGAAAAAAGACCATGCCTCTATAGCCCTTCACCTCCCAAACTTTGGAAATACTAACACAACGGGGGCACCACCAACCACCGGCTCGAACACTTCTCACTGTTCACCACCCACCCACACCAGAAAGATAGCTCAAAACCACGATAGACAATTGATTATCCAGCAAAAACATACACAGCACCATCCACACTGTACAAACTCAACAATTACACCAAAAACCAGGACTCTGGCCAGGATTTACTGCCAAGGGAATTCACCCTTGCGTCTGACAACCAAGCCTCTGTCTCCCAATCTCTGTTTCTCTTCAGAGGGTGCCCCACCAGCAACCCTCAACTTCAGTCACATCCAGCCACACAGGCGGCCTTCCTGCAAGTTCCCTTCTTCTCTGCAATGCTACCAGCCGCCACAGCAACCCAATGCAAGGCGACCTCCTCGCAGCAGCTCCCTTCGCCATGCTTCGCATCCCCAAAGGCGTTACATCTTCCGGCCTCGCCTACCTTCTAGTTGCCCGATTCCACTCCACGCGCTCAAACGGCCCCCAGTTGCCGCCAGCTGCACCAAGAATTGAAAACGGCCACTGTCTACGCCAGCGCTCTTGCCATCTCCCCCATCTCTCCTCGCTGCAGTCATGCTGTCCACTAGCCACCAAGGTTCTTCACTCCAACGGCTCCCTAGCCCGTCCTCTCTGCTGCCGGTAGCGTCTGCGCTCCACCCGAGAGACTTCTTCTCGCTACCAGGCGGCTACTTCTTGTGCGACTGTCTCCAAACTCACCAGAGCACCTTCACCACTACGAGGTGGCCACCCTTCTTGCTTTTGCGTCTTCACCAGCTTTCGAGAGGATGTGCTGGCAGCGTACCAAGCCTCCATGTGGCTATTTTTTTTAATGGCCACGTTATATCATTATTTTCTTTATTTCAAAACTTCAATTAGATGGCCACACAATGCTACAATGGCCCCCCTTCTCCTTGTATTTTTCCTGAACAAACGGCGCCCACAACCTTCCTTCTAGTGCTGCTCACACGTCTTCAATCAGTTGCACCTCGACTTACCAAAATATGACCAATTTCCCATGCTCTGAAGGCGGCCTCTCTTTTGAATCGGTCTGTGCCCTGCATTTGGCAACCACCCACAGACCATACTGCTGCAATAAAAAACTCCCAAATCTCCAGCATCTGCTCCCAAAAAAAACACGTGCATATACCAGCTCACTACAAAACCACCCGCTCTATACATTTGCTAGGGCATTCAAGGCAAAGCTTATTTGCAAACCACGCATACCATATGTACACATACTCAAAACACCTTTCAGAATTTTACTTGACAACCTTCACGAAAATAAAGTTCAAGGAATCGAAATTTCAGGATCCCCAAGTTTGCAGTTAGTAAAGGCTTCTAAGTTACTAAAAGGACTTAGAAAGAAGTAGCTCATTTATGTTGTCAAAATGAATCTAGTAGACACAAAGTTAAACGCTAAAGAACCTGAATGGTTAAGTGATTATGATGATTTATGTCCAGCAGAATTAATAGAGATGCCTCCAATTCGAGAAGTAGATCAGGTGATAGATATGACCCGCAGAGCTCAGCCAGTAGCCCTACGCACGTACAAAATGCCAATTCCTGAAGCCATCAAACTCAAGGAACAGCTTAGACAGCTGTTAGAACAAGGGTTTGTAAGACCCAGTGTTTCACCTTGGGGTGCGCTAGTTCTCTTTCAGAAAAAGAAAGATGGAACGCTAAGACTGTGTGGACTACAAAGGCCTCAATTAGCTGACACTTAAGAATAAGTATCCTATCCCCAAAATTGATGAGCTTCTGGATAGGGCTAAGTGGAGCCCAGATCTTCTGGATAGGCTAAGTGGAGCCCAGATCTTCACAAAGATAGATCTCAAATCAGGGTATTATCAGATCAGGATTAATGAGCAAGATATCCCGAAGACAGCCATCAATACTCGGTATGGACATTATGAGTTCACTATCATGCCGTTTGGATATGCCCCAGCTACATTCAATCGCTTAATGCAAGACATTCTCAGAGAATACTTGGATCATTTTGTTCTTGTTTTCTTTGATGATATTCTGATTTACTCAAAGAATGCAACTGACCATGAAGCTCATGTCAGAAAAGTTCTTGAGATTCTAAGGAAGCACCAACTCTTTGCAAAAAAGAGCAAATGCACTTTCTCTGCCGACCATGTTGAATACTTGGGCTTTCTGGTATCCAAAGATGGAATTTCCCCAGATTTTGCAAAAGTCCAAGCAGTCATAGATTGGCCTGAACCAAAGACAGTGAAAGAAGTCAGAGGATTCTTAGGATTGACAGGTTGGTATAGAATTTTTATACCAAAGTATTCTCTTATAGCTTCCCCCCCTGACTAATCTTCTTAAGAAGAATATCCCATTTGAATGATGTGCCAGAGTGATTTTGATAAGCTGAAGACCACCTTGGTAACCAATCTTGTTCTAAAGTTGCCAGACTTCTCTCTACCCTTTGAGGTAGTAACTGATGCCAGTGGTTTTGCCCTGGGAGGTGCACTCATGCAGGAAGGTCATGCAGTGGCCTATGAATCCCGAAAACTCAGAACGCATGAGAGAAATTATGATGTCCACGACCTGCAACTACTTTCAGTAGTATATGCCCTGAAGATGTAGAGACATTACCTATTGGGTCAAAGATTCACTTTGATGACAGATCATCAGAGCTTAAAGTGGATCTTCACTCGGAAGGAATTTTATTTTGAAATCAAGTACCGCCCAAGCAAAGAAAATGTGGTAGCAGATGCCCTCAGGAGAAAAGCCTCCTTGCTTACAATTACTGTAGTGTCAAATCCTTTGATTATTGAAGCAAGTGAGAAGATCATGCAGGATAGATTCTTTGGCCCTATTGCTACCCTACTTATGCAGGAAAGAAAAACTCCACACGAGTTGAACCGAGTTCAAGGGTACAGCCTGGATGATGGAATTATGTATTCTAATTGCAGGCTATGCATTCTCAATGATGAGGGAACTAAGGGTCAAATTTTGAATGAAGCCCATGACAGCCTGATCTGACCGAACCTAAAGTCACATGGTCAGATCAAAGAAGAAACCTGTACTTGGTACATAGAATCATCGCTTTTTTCCTCTTTTAACGAGGCACAACCGCTGATTCCCTCCCACAGAACAAGGGTCTTCTCGGCACTTAATCTAACTAACGTAGCTAATCCTATCTTAATGATATCGCCGAAAACCGGCCCATGGGTTAGACCACTGTATTGGTGGGACTCCTTTATAAAGATTTGGTTATGTTTTGCCAAGGTATCGAGGAAAAGAGTTCCCAGGCCCCCTAGCCGGCTTTCAAGCAAAATTTAAAGTAGGTATACCACGTACGCACCCCATATGAAATTGCCATTTATAACAGACTCGACTGTCTTTATAACAGACTCAACTGTCTTTAAAACAGACAGTTGAGTCTTTATATTAGACTCAACTGTCTTTAAAACAGACTCGACTGTCTTTAAAACAATCCTTTAATGAAAATCATAGTATTACTGATCATCATCCTCCAAAATTCTGAGTCCATTGTATTACAAAATGTGTCCTCTGGACTCTCTATTGAAGACCAGCTGGCCAACCAACAAGATCCAATATCAAAATTTGACTCACAAAAGTCATTTTTTTAGTCCATCCGAATATTCCTCGATGCACGCATGGGTGTCCTAGCAACCACGACGAGCCCGTGCAGCATCACTTGGTCAGAACCCTCTAGGATCCTATTTAGGTGTCCTATTACTTCTCTTAGGGACCTCTTCGTCGGTCCTCGCCCATCATACCAGAAGCGCACCATTTTAACCGTACCGAGGCTGGTCAGGACCTCGGCAGGCTTGCAACCAACCTCCTCTTAGTAAAGCACATGCCAAATGCTTCCTCCAGCATTCTGGTGTGAAATAGTCCTTTAAATAAAAAACAGAGGTTCTATGCAAGTAAAATTCCCAGTTTGAGATTGGTTCCACAAAACTCCTTTTTCTTTAATTCCCAATTTCATTAATGAGAATCCTTGATCTCTCATCAGGGTAATCTACCCATCATTAGACTGATTGTCCAACTAGATTCTTGGTGATTTCGGTCAAAGGAAAACTAGTTTAATTCAACGGTAGTGTATTCTTTGTATTTAGGAACTGGAATTGGTCACGAAGTTTTTGCTTGATTCAGATCGAGAGATGGACGAGTAGGTTTACTATCCACCCCTCTCATAGTAGTGTAACCAAAATCATTCGGTTTAGTTCAAACAAGGATTTTCTCAGATAAACAACTACTGAACTTCTAACCATAAGGACATTCCAACTTTGTGAATTTCATTCTTTCTTTTCCATATTAGATTAAGAAATGGTTTTATTAGAGAATATTGGGTTTTAATGAAAATACTCTTCTTCCATTTAATCTTTTTTTTTGAGTAAATACCAATTTGGTGATTTAACCACATTAAATATCTAAAGATATTCTTTCTACCATTTAATTTCTCAACCTTAATTCCCTAGGTGAAATTATGGTGAAAATTTCTCTTTTGTCATTAAAACTTCATTTAAATCTTTCTCTACTTAAATATCATAGAAAATCTTCTTTTAATTAAATACAATTATCCATTTTTTTAAATAAGCTTAAAATTTCTCTTTTCCTCATTTAATGATTGGATTTCAATTATCATGGGAATTCCTCTTTTATCATAAACTAAATTTATCTAAAATTTCTCTTTAAATTAAATAACAATATGCATTATTCCAGTTATACCAAGAATTCCACTTTTACTATTCAAATGATTGAATTCCAATTATGATAGGAATACCTCTTTTAACATTTAAGTTTTTTCTCATGCATAAAAATAAATTTAACTAAAATTTCTCTTAAAATTAAATAAATATATCCATTAATTTAAATATTACAAGAATTCCACTTTTTTCATTTAAATGATTGAATTCCAAATATGATGGGAATTCATCTTTCATCATCTAAATTTATTCATGCATAAAAATGATTTATCTAAAATTTCTCTTTAATTTTAAATAAAAATATTCATTATTTTAATATACCTATTTTTCTCTTTCTCCATTGAAAATATATGGATCTCCATTATCATGGGATTTTTTTTTTATCATAAAAATGAAATTACTAAAAATTTCTCTTTTTCTCTAATTAACTATTTATGCATAAATATTAAAAATTAATTTTCCATGGATATGATGAGAATTATTCTTTTAAATTAGGATGACTAATCCTAGAATATGGTAGGAAGTCCTCTTTTCACATTATGCATAAAAATGATTTATGTATTAATTTCTAAAATTTTTGCCAAAGCTCCGCTTACTGATAATTTTTAATAATTTTGGAAAGCATAAGACTTAGTAATACAATTATGATAGATTAACTATCAATAGATCTAAATCCAATTTATGGATCTAAATCATAAGTTGATCATAATTTATGTAACATAAAAGCATTAAAATGCCATTTCTTTAGCCTCTAGCTTAACTAGTATAGAGTTTGATTTTAGAATTGAGATTTGCTCTCCATGAGAAGCATCATTTGAATAGAGAATTGGTCATAGAAATAACCATTCTTTTGGGGGAGAGAGATATACTTAAAAAATGTCCTAATTAAGCATAAATGTAAACTTTTTGTGATTAATCATTAGAATTCTTTGGAAAGCTTAGTTTGCATTAAAAAACCATTCATTTAAAACTTCTCAAGCTTGAGAGGGGTTGAGAAGTGAAAACATTTAGAATATGAGAGAAAAAACCATGAAATCGCATCTTACCTCTTGTTTTGCTTCCTTCTGTTTCTTAGAAGAAGCCCCCAAACAATCAATTGGTTAGTGTGTGAGAGGAAATTTCCAAGGAAGGTTGAAGAGAGAGAGAAGCTCCAATCTCTCCAAACTGTACAGGATTTTTAAAGGATCTCCAAACTATAGAGGATTTTTAAAGGATAATAGAAAATATACTTATTTTAATGTAATACTAGTGCGATTATCAATGCCTCCCATTACCTAGAAGGGGATAATGGTGCCACTTCCATTCTTCCTTACATTCAAGGAAGAATGGGAGTGGTGCCATTTTCAAGGCTTCCCATCACCTTCAAGGGTAGAATATCACGGTTGCCATTCTCCCTTATATTCAAGGAAGAATGGCAGTGGTGCCATTCTCTTCGAGGGGGCTCCCATCACCTTGAAGAATGGCAATGGTGCCATTCTCTTCGAGGGGGCTCCCATCACCTTGAAGAGGAGAATGGTAGTGGTGCCATTCTCCTTTACATTCAAAGAAGAATGGCTGTGATGCATTTTCAAGGCCTCCCATCACCTTGAAGGGGAGAATGGCACCACTCTCATGCTCACCTTGAAGGGGAGAATGGCACTCCCAGGTCCTCCCATCAACTTAAAGGAGAGAATGACACCAATAACATTCTCAAGGCCTTCCATCCCATGGCATTGGTGGGGGAGAATGGCACGACTACCATTCACCCTTATGTTTATGAAAGAATGGCAATGGTGCCATTCTTAAGGCCTCCCATCACCTTTATTTGAAGGGGAAAACGGCACCGCTGCCATTCTCAGGGCCTTCCATCACCCTAAAGGGGAGAAGTGTAATGGTTCCATTCTCCAGGCCTCCATTGTATGACCATTAAGGGGACAATGGCACCAATGCCATTGTCCCTAACATTTAAGAAAGAATGGTAGTCGTGCTATTCTGAAGGTCTCCCAGCACCTTGAAAGGGGGAGTGGCACCACTACCATTATCCCTTACATTTAAGGAGAGATGGAGTGATGCAATTCTCAAGGCCTCCCAAAAACCATGATTGAAGGGGAGGATGGAACAACTGCCATTCTCATGGCCTTCCATCACCTTGAAGGGCAATGGTGCCATACTTAAGACCTCCCATCACCTTGAAGAGGGGAGAATGGCACCACTCCCATTCTCCCTTACGTTCAAAAAAGAATGGTAGTGGTGCCATTCTCAAGGCCTTCCATCACCTTATGGGAAGAATGGCACCACTGCCATTCTCCCTTACATTGTAGGAAGAATGATAGTGGTGCCATTCTCTTGTCATCACACGTTAAAGGGGACAATGGCATGACTCCCATTGTTAAGGCCTTTCATCTCATCACCTTGAAGGGGATAATGGCACCATTTCCATTCTCCCTTATGTTCAAGGAAGAATGAGAGAGCTGTTATTATAAAGGGCCTCCACTCACCTTGAAGGTGGGAATGGCACCACTTCCATTCTCCCTTATATTTAAGGAAGAATGGAAGTGGTACCATTGTCAAGGCATCACATCATTTTTATTGAAGGGGAGAATGGCACCACTTCCATTTTTACATCATTCTCCTATTCAATCACCTTAAAGGGGAGAATGGGACCACTGCCATTCTCCCTTATGTTCTTTGAAGAATGGCAATTGTGCTTCTCCCTTACATTGTAGGAAGAATGATAGTGGTGCCATTCTCAAGGCATACCATCACCTTGAAAGGGGATGAATGGAGCTAGTGCCCTTTCTCTCTTACGTTAAAGAAATAATGGCAATGGTTCAATTCCCAGGGCATCCCAACATTTTGATTGAAGGAGGGGAGAATGGCACCACTGCCACATCATTTTGAATGAAGGAGAGAGAGTAACCACTGCCATTTTTAAGTAATTATCCCATCCCATCATCTTGAAGAAGGGGATAATGGGACCATTGTCATTCTCCCTAATTTCTTTTTGAAGAATGGCAGTGGTTCCATCCTCAAGGCCTCCTCTCATCACCTTGAAGGGGAGAATGGCACCACTGCCATTCTCCCTTACATTTAAAGGAAGAATGGCAGTGGTGTCATTCTGAAGGCCTCCATCACCTTAAAGAAGAGAATTCCATCACTGCCATTATCTCATACATTCAAAGAAGAATTGCGGTCGTGCCATTCTCAAGGCCTCGCATCACCTTGAAACGGAGAATGGCAACGGTGCCATTTACCCTTACATTAAAGGAAGAATCACAATGGTGCCATTTTCAACGTGTCTCCCATTGCCTTGAAGGGAAGAAATAGACCACTGCCTCCTCCCAACACCTTGATTCAAGGGGAGAATGGCACTCTCACGGCCTCCCATCACCTCTTAAACACAAGAATGGCACCATATCCATTTTCAAGGCCTGCCATTTGATCACATTGAAGGGGATAATGGTACCACTACCATTGATCACATTGAAGGGGATAATGGTACCACTACCATTCTCCCTTATGCTCGAGGAAGAATGACAGCTCCATTATATCAAGAAGGCCTCCCATCATCTTGATTGGAGGAAGAAAGGCACCTCTACCATTCTCCCTTAAGTTCTAAGTAAGAATGGTAGTGGTGGTGCCATTATCGATGCCTCCATTACCTAGAAGGGAATAATTGCGCCACTTCCATTCTTCCTTACATTCAAGGAAGAATGGAAGTGGTGCCATTCTCAAGGATTCCCATCACCTTCAAGGGTAAAATATCACGGTTGCCATTCTCCCTTCTATTCAAGGAAGAATGGCAGTGGTGCCATTCTTTTTAAAGGGGCTCCCATCACCTTGAAGAGGAGAATGGTAGTGGTGCCATTCTCCCTTACATTCAGAGAAGAATGGCAGTGATGCATTTTCAAGGCCTCCCATCACCTTGAAGGGGAGAATGGCACCACTCTCATGCTCACCTTGAAGGGGAGAATGGCACTCTTAGGTCCTCCCATCATTTTAAAGGAGAGAATGGCACCACTAACATTCTCAAGGCCTTCCATCCCATTGCATTTCCAAGGAAGAATGGCACGACTACCATTTACCCTTATGTTCAAGCAAGAATGGCAATGGTGCCATTCTGCCTCCCATCATGTTTTTTTAAGGGGAAAACGATGCCGCTGCCATTCTCAGGGCCTTCCATCACCCTCAAGAGGAGAAGTGTAGTGGTTCCATTCTCCAGGCCTCCATCCTATCACCATTAAGGAGACAATGGCACCACTTCCATTGTCCCTTACATTCAAGATAGAATGGTAGTTGTGCTATTTTGAAGGTCTCCCATCACCTGCCATTATCCCTTACATTTAAGAAGAGATGGAGTGATGCAATTCTCAAGACCTCCCAAAAACTGTGATTCAAGGGGAGGATGGCACAACTGCCATTTTCAAGGCCTTCCATCACCTTGAAGGATATTGGTGCCATGATTAAGACCTCCCATTACTTGAAGAGGGAAGAATGGCACCACTCCCATTCTCCCTTACATTCAAGAAAGAATGGTAGTGATGTCATTCTCAAGGCCTCCCATCACCTTATGGGAAGAATGGCACCACTGTCATTCTCCGTTACATTGTAGGAAGAATGATAGTGGTGCCATTCTCAAGGCATACCATCACCTTGAAAGGGGAGGAATGGCACTAGTGCCTTTCTCTCTTACATTAAAGAAATAATGGGAGTGGTTCCATTCCCAGGGCATCTTAGAATTTTGATTGAAGGAGGGGAGAATGACACCACTGCCATTCTCAGGTCTTGTTACACACCTTGAAGGGGAGAATGGCATGACTCCCATTGTTAAGGCCTTTCATCTCATTACCTTGAAGGGGATGATGGCACCATTTCCATTCTCCCTTATGTTCAAGGAAGAATGACAAAGATGCCATTATAAAGGGCCTCCCATCACCTTGAATGTGGGAATGGCACCACTTCCATTCTCCCTTATATTTAGGGAAGAATGGAAGTGGTACCATTGTCAAGGCATCACATCATTTTTATTGAAGCGGATAATGGCACCACTGCCATTATTACATCATTCTCCCAGTCAATCACCTTAAAGGAGAGAATGGGACCACTGCCATTCTCCCTTACGTTCTTTGAAGAATGGCAATTGTGCCTTCCTCAAGGTCTCCCATCGCCTTGAAGAGGAAAACGGCACTACTAACATTTTCCCTTACATTCAACGAAGAATGTCAGTGGTGGGCATTGTCAAAGCCCTTCAATCACCTTCATGGGGAGAATGGCACCTTTGCCATTCTCCCTTACATTCTAGGAAGAATGGCAGTGGTGCCATTCCTAATGCCCTCCCATCACCTTCATGGGGAAATGAAACCACTGCCATTCTCCCTCAAATTAAAGGAAGAATGGTAGTGGTACCATTCTCAATGCTAGCGGGGCCATTCTAAAGGTTTTCCATGACCTTGAAGGTGAGAATGGCACCACCACCATTCTCCCTTACATTCAAGGAAGAATGGCAGTGGTGCCATTCTCAAGGCATCCCATCATTTTGAATGAAGGAGAGAGAGTAACCACTACCATTTTTAAGTAATTATCCCATCCCATCATCTTGAAGGGGATAATGGGACCATTGTCATTCTCCCTTAAGTTCTTTGAAGAATGGCACTGGTTCCATCCTCAAGGCCTCTCCCATCACCTTGAAGGGGAGAATGGCACCACTACCATTCTCCCTTACATTCAAAGGAAGAATGGAAGTGGTGTCATTCTTAAGGCCTCCATCACCTTAAAGAAGAGAATGCCATCACTGTGCCATTATCTCATACATTCAAAGAAGAATGGCAGTCGTGCCTTTCTCAATTCCTCACATCACCTTGAAAACGGAGAATGGCAACGGTGCCATTTACTCTTACATTAAAGGAAGAATCACAATGGTGCCATTTTCAACGTGTCTCCCATTGCCTTGAAGGGAAGAATCAGACCACTGGCTCCCAACACCTTGATTAAAGGGGAGAATGGCACTCTCACGGCCTCCCATCACCTTAAACACAAGAATGGCACCACATCCATTCCCAAGGGGCCTGCCATTTGATCACATTGAAGGGGATAATGGTACCACTACCATTCTCCCTTATCTTTGAGGAAGAATGACGGCTCCATTATATGAAGAAGGCCTCCCATCACCTTGATTGGAGGGAGAAAGGCACCTCTGTCATTCTTCCTTAAGTTCTAAATAAGAATGATAGTGGTGGTGCCATTATCGATGCCTCCCATTACCTAGCAGGGAATAATGGCGCCATTTCCATTCTTCCTTACATTCAAGGAAGAATGGAAGTGGTGCCATTCTCAAGGCTTCCCATCACCTTCAAGGGTAAAATATCATGGTTGCCATTCTCCCTTATATTCAAGGAAGAATGACAGTGGTGCCATTCTTGTCAAGGGGGCTCCCATCACCTTGAAGAGGAGAATGATAGTGGTGCCATTATCCCTTAAATTCAAAGAAGAATGGCAGTGATGCATTTTCAAGGCCTCCCATCACCTTGAAGGGGAGAATGGCACCACTCTCATGCTCACCTTGAAGGGGAGAATGGCACCACTCTCATGCTCACCTTGAAGGGGAGAATGGCACTCTCAGGTCCTCCCATGAACCTAAAGGAGAGAATGGCACCACTAACATTCTCAAGGCCTTCCATCCCACCGCATTTGCAAGGGAGAATGGCACGACTACCATTCACCCTTATGTTCAAGGAAGAATGGCAATGGTGCCATTCTCAAGGCCTCCCATCACCTTTATTGAAGAGGAAAACGGCACCGCTGCCATTCTCAGGGCCTTCCATCACCCTAAAGGGGAGAAGTGTAGTGGTTCCATTCTCCAGGCCTCCGTCCTATCACCATTAAGGGGACAATGGAACCACTGCCATTGTCCCTAACATTCAAGAAAGAATGGTAGTTGTGCTATTTTGAAGGTCTCCCATCACCTTGAAAGGGGGAGTGGCTTCACTACCATTATCCCTTACATTTAAGGAGAGATGGAGTGATGCAATTCTCAAGGCCTCCCAAAAACCTTGATTGAAGGGGAGGATGGCACAACTGCCATTCTCAAGGCCTTCCATCACCTTGAAGGGCAATGGTGCCATGCTTAAGACCTCCCATCACCTTGAAGAGGGGAGAATGGCACCACTCCCATTCTCCCTTACATTCAAGAAAAAATGGTAGTGGTGCATTCTCAAGGCCTCCCATCACCTTATGGGAATAATGGCACCACTGTCATTCTCCCTTACATTGTAGGAAGAATGATAGTGGTGCCATTCTCAAGGCATACCATCACCTTGAGAGGGGATTAATGGAACTAGTGCCCTTTCTCTCTTACGTTAAAGAAATAATGGCAATGGTTCCATTCCTAGGGCATCCCAGCGTTTTGATTGAAGGAGGGGAGAATGGCACCACTACCATTCTCAGATCTTATCATCACATATTAAAGGGGAGAATGGCATGACTCCCATTGTTAAGGCCTTTCATCTCATTACCTTGAAGGGGAACCATTTCCATTCTGCCTTGAGGTGCCATTATCAAGGGCCTCCCATCACCTTGAAGGTGGGAATGGCACCACTTCCGTTCTCCCTTATATATTTAAGGAAGAATGGAAGTGGTACCATTGTCAAGGCATCACATCATTTTGATTGGAGGGGAGAATGGTACCATTGCCATTATTACATCATTCTCCCATTCAATCACCTTAAAGGGGAGAATGGGACCACTGCCATTCTCGCTTATGTTCTTTGAAGAATGGCAATTGTGCCTTCCTCAATGTAGGATTCCTCCCCAGCCTCTCAAGATGTCCAGCATCTTCCCCTGTAATCGAATCCCTCTTCAGAAATATAAAAGATCTTGTTTCTACCAGTTTTGGCCTAGAGAGATAAAATCTTCTACAGAGTGGTAATTCAATTTTTAAATATTTTTGGATGGAAAAATATCTCTTCTTATTAAATTAAGTTCCCCCGAAATAGAAGTTCAAAAAGATTTTCAGAAGATGCATTAGAAATCAAGTATAATCAATTCAAGAGGCCTTATCCTAGGGATCAAGATTTTTTTGAAATTTTAAATTAAGGTTTCTATGGACTAATAAGATTCATCCAAATGTAGGGAGGAGATAAATGGAAGAATAAAAGGAAAATCCCCCAAAAATGAGTAAATACTCACATAAGATGAAGAGTTGACTAAGGACAAGGTTAATAGTTAAAAAAGAGAGATATTTAAAAGAAATGATGCTTTTTTGACACCTTAGTATGGGGGAATTCCCCTCATGAAGGAGGCACCTATTTCACATGTGTGGGAGAGTTTTAAACTTCCAAATAATGAGATATTTTTATCTCTTCTCTCTCTTGTTTCAACTAGATCCAAAAAGTGGACTAAACTGATCTGGAAAATTCTAGAATCAGTTGGCTTGGTTAGAAGCTCACTTTTTCCTGTAAATAGAAGCCTTTCCCTTTGTTGAAGCTCAATAGTGGTTTTGCACTGTTACCCTACTTCTCCCAAGAGCCAAAAACTGTGAATTTACTCATAATTCATTAGTTTTTGACCTTCCCTCTTCTAAAGATTGGTGGCCACTCTTGTTTCAAACAAGAGTAGATCCCTCAAACCATCAAGCCAAAAGAAACCTCTCAAATTCTCCTTGTAAGTTGGAGATTCTTCTCTTTTCTAATTCATTTTATGGTTTTTTATGATTTTTGTCTTCTCTAATATGAATATGATGTTATGCCTTATTGAAAAAAGGCATTCCCCTCTCTTCTTTAGTAAATCCAACCATTCTTTATCCTAGATGAATGATTAATGGATAAAATCAAGTTTTTCATAATGTTTCTCTTAAATAAGTAGAAAATGTTTACATTAGAACGATTTAAATACTCTTGGTGAAATTCTAATTAATTTTAGAGAGTTAAAAATTAAAAAATGGTCAACCATACAAAGGAGGTTATGGTGAAATTTTCTAAAATTATTTAAATTAGGTTTTATTTTTTTTAATTCAAGAAGAGTAATTTCCATCGTATATGTATTCTTAAAATGTTATTTTTCATCCTAGGTATAGAAAAATGCATACTAAAAATATTTTATTAAAAAAAAGTGTTACTTTCTTAGAATTAAACTCTATGCATAGAAGGAAGCATATTGAAATTTTCTATTTTGATTATAAAAGTGTTATTTTGATCATAAATAATTTTTATGAATAAATGGATGCATAAAAGAAATTCTTTTATATTAAAAGAGTGATTTTTATCATAAATGATTTATACGCATAAATATATGCATAAAAGATTTTTTTTATATTAAAAGTATGATTTTCATCATAAATGATTTTTATGCATAAATGGATGCATAAAAGAAATTCTTTTATACTAAAAGAGTGATTTTCATCATAAATGATTTGTATGCATAAATATATGCATAAAAGATTTTTTTTATATTAAAAGAGTGATTTTTATCATAAATGATTTGTATGCATAAAAGATTTTTTTATATTAAAAGTGTGATTTTTATAATAAATGATTTTTATGCATAAATGGATGCATAAAAGAAATTCTTTTATATTAAAAGAGTGATTTTCATCATAAATGATTTGTATGCATAAAAGATTTTTTTTAATTTAAAGTGTGATTTTCATCATAAGTGATTTTTATGCATAAATGGATGCATAAAAGAAATTCTTTATATTAAAAGAGTGATTTTCATCATAAATGATTTGTATGCATAAATATATGCATAAAAGATTTTTTTTATATTAAAAGTGTGATTTTCATCATAAATGATTTTTATGCATAAATGGATGCATAAAAGAAATTCTTTTATATTAAAAGAGTGATTTTCATCATAAATGATTTGTATGCATAAATATATGCATAAAAGATTTTTTTTTTATATTAAAAGTGTGATTTTTATCATAAATGATTTTTATGCATAAAAGAAATTCTTTTGTATTAAAAGAGTGATTTTCATCATAAATGATTTGTATGCATAAAAGATTTTATCAAAAATTATTTTTATGCATAAATGGATGCATAAAAGAAATTCTTTTATATTAAAAGAGTGATTTTCATCGTAAATGATTTGTATGCATAAACATATGCATAAAAGAAATTTTTCCATGTTAAGAGAGTGATTTTTATCATAAATGATTTTTATGATGATAAAAGTGTGACTTTCATCAGAATTAGATTTTATGCATAATTAGATGCATATAGAATTTTTATAATTAAATAAGGGTTCTCTTTAATCCTCTGTTAATTTTCACAAAAATTAAAAAAATGAATACGTAGATAATATGTGAGGAAATTATATCGTTTCATATTCACTAAGAAGAGAATGAGAAATTTCAAATAAACTATCGAAGTCAGAGATCGAGATAAATGATTATTTTATTTCTCCTAGGAATTCATGTTTAGTTTGGAAGTCTGTAAGCAAATATTCAATGAACGAAATTTAAAAAAAGAGAAATTGAAATATTACCTTTCGAGAAAGATAGTTTAGGAAGAACCTTTCTAGACTCACACTCTGATTCAAACTTTTGACCAAGACCTAATTCCTTCGTCAGTTTTAATCAATGACGATGTGCCCAGTTCAGGAAAAATGCACTCAAATCACCCACCGAATCTGAAACTAAGTTAAGACCTTTGATTTTGATCTGAGGATCAAGATTACAGAATTCAAGGAATTCTGCTTGGGAATCCAGATGACCTGTGATCTAGAAGTATTGGGATACGGAATTAAGATATAACCATTGTATTCAAAAACAAAATCAAAACTCAAAACTTGTATAGAAACCATGTTTTCTTAAAGGGCTGTCTTACGCCAGAATGCTGGAGGGAGCATTTGGCATATGTGTTTATCTAAGGGAAGTTCGGTTGCAAACAGCTGGCGGGGAGTGTTCAAGGGATAGCTCACACGGCAAAAACTTGCCCAGGTCTTGACGAGCCTGGGTATGGTGAAAAATGGTGTGCTTTCGGTATGATGGGCGAGGGCCGACGAAGCGGTCCCTGAGTGAAGTACTAGGACACCTAAGGAGGATCCTGGAGGGTTTTGACCAGACGATGCACACGCTCGCGATCCTTAGGACACCCATGCGTATGTCATGGAAGATATATATATGTATGTTGACAAAATGATTATTGTAATCTGTTTTTGGATCTCGTTGCCGGACCAGCTGGTCCAAACGGAGAGTCCAAAGTGGTACTGTTTTTGTGAAACAAGGGATTGAATGGAAATTTTGAGGTATGAAATCTGTGACCATATCTGTTTTGTCAATGAATTATTTTTATATTAAAGTTTTAAAGAGGAGTGTGTGCGTACCTGTTTTCTAAAGCTAAAGTTAAGAAAGGCATTCAATTATGGGTAGGTGAGTACTTGTTTGGTTCTACCGATTCCAGTGGTAGGGTGGTGGCTAACCCATGGGCCTAACCCATGGGACGGAGGGGGTTAGGCTGCAATCAGTGGAGTTTTAATAATCAAACTGAAAAATCTTAGGATTGCGCTAAGATTCAAGTAGTTAGTTAATTCCCTGATAAATTTCTCAATTGACTGGATCAACGGGGCTGTGCCTAATCTTGATTAGGAAAAAAACGTTGAATTACTCAGATGATCAAATTATATCAGTGATAGTTTCCTTCTATCTGGTTTATTCAGGTGAAGGATAGTTTAGGTTTTGATCTCGTTAGAAAAATTTGTTAAGAAAATTCAAAAAGGTGGAATCGTCCCCGCTTTATGGGCATGGGAAATTTTCCTGGTTTCGATTTTCAGAGTGACCACCAGCCTAGTCTCGTGCCGCTCGGACATTTATGGGGGAGGCCTCGAGTGAGAAACCCTACCCCATGCATGAGGGGGCTGCTTCCGCTCTATCGCGGCTATCGAGAGTCCGCCGGTGCACGGAGGGGGTAGAGGGACCTCACAGTTGGTATCAGAGCTTTGTTGAAAGCTAATTAAGGATAAACAAATTCTTATCAGAAATTGATAATAAAAACTCAAAAAAGCATTTTTCATAATGTATTTTCATTCCGTAAGCTTCTTTAATGAAGAACTTTTAATCAAAGAAATTATTTTTATAGATGGAAGTTCCCTATTTATCTGGTATTCCCTGTTGGAGCTCTATATATGGCTCACTCTACCTAACTTGGTCTCACCTATATATATGTATCTTGTCCTCAATATGAATCAGTCTTTGGGAGCGTACATGACGTGTCTCTTGTCTCGTCTCTTTCTCTCCACATTTCAACATGGTATCAGAGCATCTATGAGGGAAGCATCTATGTCTTCTTGTTAAATTCATGATTATAATTTCATGTCTTACAAGATTGTTCTTTGATTATGTGTTGTCTACATGATTTTATAGCTTAACTTGTTGTAATTAGAGTTGTTTCTTAATCGCGTCCTTAAAACCAAAACCTATCAAAAAAAGTTTGTATTGTGTTGGTGAATCCTATCAAAAAAAGTTTGTCAAACGGAGTTGTGAGTCAAAAGTTATGACAGTTCAGGCAAACTGCATCTGTAAAACAGCAAAACAGGTTCTTTGTGTGAGCACACAGGTTTCGTCTTCATCAAGTGTCTTTGTGAGCTCACAGGTTTTGTCTTCGTCAAGCGTTTTTAGCAACCCGCCCAAATCTAGCTTCTTCGTCAAGTATTTTTAGCAAAGCGACCAATCTAGCTTTTTCATCCAGCGTCTACCAATGAATCTTGCGTCCCTCGTCTCGCTATTTTGAGGACTCTTTTCTTATTGACGTCTCTTATCTCTTGCAGTCGTCCTTGTCTATGGTGTGCAGATTTTGTGATTTTATCTTATACGTCTTCTCACAGATAGATATGGCTATGACTATTCTCGTCAATGGTTTTCCTTCTGGCCAACGTTCTATTCCTTCTTTTCAAGGCCAAGGGTTTCCCGGTTGGAAAGCAAAGATGCTGTTAATTCTTGAAGGCGATGAGCTCTCCGATGTTGTTATTGGCAATTCTCTATGTCCATCTCAGCCTATTATTCCGAATTCTGACAACGCTCTTATCACGGAAGGCCCTGTTTTTGATGCATGGCGTCTTGCTTATATGGATTGGCAGAGGCGTGATAAAGCAGCTCGTCGGTATATTCTTTCTGCTCTTAGTGATTCTCTCATGCTTGATGTGTATGACTTTCCTACTTCCCATGACGTATGGGAGTATCTTATAGCAAATTTTCAGAAAAAGTCTGTTACAGAAACACTTTATTTGAGAGGTTTGCTTTCAAAGTTACAGTATGAAGTTGGTACTGCTATGACGGGACATATTGATTCTTTCAAATCTATTATTAATCAACTTGCTGCTGCGGGTGATCCTGTTCCACGAAAGCAACTTATTACAATTCTTCTTGATACAATAAAGGATCCGTCTTATGACAACATTGTTACCATTCTTTCTAACAAGGACGGTCTTGATTTTGACCAAACTTGTATATCTTTGATTGAGTATTCTCAACGTCAACAACGACGTAGCGTTGGTCATGATGCAGTTATGTTTTCACAACAAGAGGAGCCTGAGTCACAACAGTTGGAACGGGCCTTTAATGTGCGAAGGCGTTCTTTTCAACGAGGCAACCGTAGAGGTGGTCGTGGTGGTGGTAGTTTCTCTTGTCTCAAATTTCCTAACAAGCATTGTTCTTACTGCAATAGGAATGGTCATACTGAAGATGACTGTTGGGCACGTCAATATGATGAAGAACACAACATTACCACAAAACAACCACGTTTATCTAGAGATTCTTCTTCTTGTGATTATTGTGGAAAATCTGATCATCCCTCTTCCATGTGCTTTAAGCGTCGATTTGATGTAGATCAAAATCGAGCATATGCAGCCGAGCATCATGATAATGTTATGCCTGAAACAAGTTGTGTTTTATGTTCTAAGTGGCTACATAACTATCATTCTTTACCTGTTAAGCATGTTGTTTATCTTGCTGATGATACAACTTGCCAATTCAAGGGCATTGGAGATTTATATCTTGGCACCTTATCTTCTTCAACTCGAGTTTTACGAGGGGTTTTACATGTCCCAGAACTTCAACGTAATCTTCTTTCAGTTGCAAGACTTGTTGATCTTGGTTTGTTTGTTGGATTCGACCACACCAAATGCCGCATTGAGAAAGATGGACAGATTATTGCAACTGCTTCTCGTAATGGCAATTTGTTTGAGCTCTCTCTTAATGATGCTGTAGCAAATGTTGTCACTGCTCCAGGGGATCATGATTGCAAGATATGGCATCATCGCTTTGTTCATGCTGATTTCTCAAAGCTTCTTAATCTTCATCGTCAAGGTCTTGTACACGGAATGGATCTTAAAGCTCATCCTCATATGGGAATCTGTGAGTTTTGTGCTCTTGGCAAACACAATCGTAAACCCTTTCCTCTCTCGAATTCAGTTCATTCTCATGATTTGTTGGATCTTGTTCATACCGACATTTGTGGACCTTTGCCTCCATCGAGAACACAACATCGTTATTTCATTACGTTTATTGATGATTACTCACGGTATACAGTTGTTTTCTTGCTTCAACAAAAAACTGAGGCGTTATCTGTTTTTAAGCAATTTCACAAGGCTGCCGAACTTCAAACTGGACGTCGCCTCAAGAAACTTCACAGCGATAATGGTGGAGAATATGTGTCTCGTGAGTTTGAGAGTTATTGTACGGACCATGGTATTCATCATGAACATACTATTCCATATTCACCTCAACAGAACGGTGTTGCTGAACGTAAGAATCGCACTATTATCAATGCTATACGATGTATGCTGATTCATTCTGGGTTATCTCGTGTCTTCTGGAGTGAAGCTCTCTTGACAGTAGTCTTTGTTCAGAATCATCTTCCTACTACTGCTCCTTCTGGTAAGATACCCATCACAGCATGGACAGGTGAAATTCCTTCTGTATCTCATTTTCGAACCTTTGGATGTATTGCTTACATTCATGTTCCTAAAGAAACACGAGCAAAGCTTGATGCTCCTGGGCTTAAAGTTATTTTTATTGGGTATTCTGACACTTCCAAAGGCTACAAATTCTATGACCCGTCCTCCAAGAAAGTGCTTGTGAATCGTGATGCTATTTTCAATGAACAGCTTATGGGCGGTACATGGTCCATGGATGATTCTGATGATACTAAATCTTTGCTTCAAGCTTTTCCATTCTTGTGTGATGATGAATCTTCTTCTATAGAGCAAATTTCCTCTTCACAACCATCTAAAGAGCAACTTTCCTCTTCACAACCATTGATTCCGAATGTTGTCATTGATGATGTTGACATTTTTATTGATCTGCCTATTGATTTTGAGCATGGTTCTTGTCATGTTTATGATGAAGATTTTGAGGCTAATGTTTTCTCTACTTCTGAAGATCCAGCCACGTACAGTGATGCTATATGTTCTCCACAAAAGGATCAATGGCAAGAGGCTATGGAAGCAGAGTATGATTCTCTTATCTCTAAAGGTACATGGATACTCACTGAGCTACCTCCTGGCCGTACTGCCATTAAGTGTAAGTGGGTATATAAGACAAAATTTAAAGCAGATGGATCCTTTGACAAATTCAAGGCACGTTTAGTTGCCAAAGGTTATTCTCAAGTTGCTGGCGTTGACTATCACGAAACCTTTTCACCAGTTGTTCGCATTACTAGTATTCGGGTTTTATTGGCATTTGCTGTTCAATTTGACTTAGAAATTCATCAGATGGACGTGCGCACAGCTTTCTTGAATGGAGATTTGAATGAAGAAATTTACATGGAATAGCCAGAAGGATTTGTTATTGCAGGGAAGGAAGATCTTGTTGCTCGTCTTCATAGGGCTTTATATGGTCTTAAACAAGCTTCACGGGCCTGGTACATCAAGTTTGATCTTTTTCTTACCTCCCATGGCTTTCTCTCTTGCTCTTCTGATCCCAACTTATTTACCAAACACCAAAATGGTAGTTTTGTAATCCTTGCCCTTTATGTGGATTTTATGTGGATGATACAATCCTTGTTTCCAATGATTTGGGATTTCTACACCAAAGTAAGCAGTTGTTATCTTCGGCATTTGATATGGTGGATCTTGGAGAGCTTCACTCGTGTCTTGGCATTCAGATTCAAAGGGATCGCAGTAAAGGTATTTTATTACTTCGACAGTCAAAGTTTATTGAAGATACTATTAAGAAGTTTGGTTTGGAATCTGCACATTCAGCAACTACTCCTTGTCTTGCGAGTTCCATGAAAAACACTTCTGATGGTGGTGGCCAGCTTGTTACAAATCAACCATATGCTAATTTGGTTGGATGTCTTCAAGTTGTTGGTTTGAACACTCGTCCTGACATTTTGTTTATTGCTAACTATCTCGGGCAACACCTTGCATGTCCTTCTCTTAAGCATTGGTCTTCAGCAAAGCGCGTGTTGAAATACTTGAAAGGCACTATAGATTATGGTTTGGTTTATCAACGACAATTCACATCCGACTCCATTCCATCTCTTTCTCTTTTGGGTTACACAGATGCAGATTGGGCCAGCTCACATTTATCTATGCGATCTACTAGTGGCAATTGTTTCTTCATTAATGGTTGTCTTATTTCTTGGACCAGCAAGAAACAACGTTGTGTTGCAGTTTCTACAACCGAATCTGAATATGTTGCGGCATCACTTGCAGCTCGTGAACTCATTTGGCTTCGACAAGTGTTGACAGATATTGGCCATTCTCCTCTTTCTAGTACACCCTTGCGGTGTGATAATCAGAGTGCTATTAGTCTTGCAAAAGACTATGTCCAACATAACAAGTCAAAACATATTGCTGTGCATTACCATTATGTTCGATACGAAGTACGCAAAGGCACTATCATGATTGAACATTGTCCAAGTGACCAGATGATTGCAGATATTCTTACCAAAGGTCTCAATGAGTCACGCTTCATTCTCTTGCGCTCAGAGCTTGGAGTTGCCTCGGGCTCACTCTTTCTAGATTAGGCTCTTTACTCTTATGGTAGCTTTGTACATATATCGTTGTAATCTTCTAGACACCATGCACTTTGCACATTCCACAATTGCTCACTATGACCTCTTGGTCCTTTTGTATATTTGTACATAGATGCACAATGCACTTTCACATCATTACTTCTGGTTCATATTTTCACATTTGTATAGGGGCTTGGGTTTTTTCCTTGTACTCCATAAGGGTTTTTTCATCCATAGCTAGAGACCCTTGTTTGAGTGGGGGTGTTGGAGCTCTATATATGGCTCACTCTACCTAACTTGGTCTCACCTATATATATGTATCTTGTCCTCAATATGAATCAGTCTTTGGGAGCGTACATGACGTGTCTCTTGTCTCATCTCTTTCTCTCCACATTTCAACATTCCCGACCTCACCCAGTCTCAAGATATGACTGCCTTCGCCTCCGAGCATCTCATTTCTCCCGCTTCAACTCGAACAAGCCAAGCAAGACTCGCACGTGATTTTGAGGATTTATATTTTCCTAACCCAGCGGAGAGACAACAACATAAGTGGTTTGCACGGCAGTATGTCCATGCCTCTTGCGACTGCCGTGCAATGTTGTGGTAGAACCTCTCATCGGCAATGATTCTGTTAAAGCTGGAAATGGGGCGTGGCATCATTCTATATCATTCAACGCCTCAGAATTTCAGACTTTCATGCCAAGTCTACAGACTCGTTAGTTGTTTTATTCCTAAGGAGAAAATAAAATCTCCCTTGTCCAGTAAGTGAACGTTTGTATGAGGGCATGGCTATGGCCTAGTACCGTCGTCTTATGAGACTCCCAAGGAGATTTTGAATTCTGGAACCGAGCTGCTCTATGTACATATTGCAACTTTTATATAAATAAAGAAATGTTTTCCAAAGAAAAATTCCATGTTGTATAAGTGATTGTTTATGGACGATCTGATAAAGAAAAATCTGTTATCGGACATATGTCATAGATCTCCAATAAGATCATTGTCTTGTTTAAGAAATTGTTTTTTGAACCTCATAAGTCTTAGGAAATCGTGGATGATATCAAAAAAAATTTTTAATAATATATAAATTTTTGGCAAAATCATGAGACGAGGAAATCGTGGCCGTCAACCAGACCCTCTCTCTAAAGATGACAAGCTTGACCCTGATGTTTGCAAGGCTCTTCATAGGACTCAGCCAGGACCCTTCAAAGGAGAAGGAGAGAACCTAAGCGAGGCTATGGAGAAATGGGTGGAAGCCATGGAAGAATATTTTGACGTCACAGGCTACAATGAGCGGAGCAAAATGGCTCTTGCCAGGCTAAAAAGAGTGGAAACAGCCAGGGTAGCATGGAGCAACCACTGTGACACCAACCATCTAGACAAAAATACTCAGTCCTGGAATGACCTAAAAAACTATTTGAGAAAGAGATTTTGTCCCCTTGGATTTTTGGAAATCAAAATGAACGAATTCTTAGAGCTAAAGCAGGGGAGCAAAACCATCGAGGAATATCACCAAGCCTTTGCTCTTCTACTCAAATATTCACCACCTCTAGATGAATAACAACTCATGGCCAGGTTCATTCGGGGAATGAACGAACCCTTGGACACACTGGTCAAAAATGCCAAGCTAGTGTCCATGGCTGAAGCTGTAAGAATGGCAAAGGATTTTGCCAAAGCCTTTGTAGTAAAGGTCCCGCTGAAGCCTGCACCCTCTAACTTTAAAAGATTTCAAACCCAGAGAAGTACTTCAAACTTTCCACCCCCGAAGAGGCAGCAAGGCCCAAATCAGAATCAGGATGCAGGAAGATTTCGAAGTGAAGGAAGATCCTTCCCCCAGAATACTTTCTCAGGAGCCCCACCTCTTTCAAGAAATCAAAGGGATGAGCTCAAAAGTGAAAACTGATGTTTTGGATGCCAAGGTTTTGGTCACCAGCTGAAAGACTGCTCGACTCCTGCCATGTCTAGGGGACAGGGAAGTCAAGGACCCCGAGTTCAGAGACCAATTCCTTCATACCAATCTAATGAGGGTCTGTCTCGCCCAAGCGAGGGAAACCCGAGAAGAACTCCAGCTCAGCCATCTGCCTCTGTCCAGAGTAACCTTAGAACTCCTTCCCAGAACTAGGGCAACCAAAGAGAAAGAGTTCTGCCTCAAACTGCAGTAGCCAGAGCACTCACAATTTTAGATGTAGTAGAAGAGGAAAGAGGGCAGATCTATGTTGCAATTTAAAACCAAGGGCCTAACCGTCAGTTCTCAGTCATCCATACTCCGGCAGAGTATCAAGGTAAACCTTTTAAGCTTTTGATTGATTCAAGTAGTTCTCATTCATTCATTTCCCCTGGATGCTTGTGTAATCTAGTCTTAGATCAGAAATCAGGGAAACGTATGCAAGTTGGATTGGCAAGTGGGAAGATTCTTTTCACTCACCTTGAAACAGAACGTATTCAGTTCAACCTAGATGGAGTTTAACTAACTGTCAATTCAAAGTTATACCTTTGGGAGTTTTCGACGGGATCCTTGGAATGGATTGGCTCCACAAAAATCAAGCTGACATTCACTGTCATAATGGAACCATTTCCATCTGTGACCTTCACGGAAACAAGGTTCAAGGAACCGAAATTTCAAGATCCCCAAGTCTGTAGTTAGTAAAGGCTTCTAAGTTACTAAAAGGACTTAGAAAGAAGCAGTGCATTTATCTTGTCAAAATGAATTCGGTAGACTCAAAGTTAAAAGCTAAAGAACCTGAATGGTTAAGTGATTATGATGATTTATTCCTAGCAGAATTAACAGAGATGCCTCCAATTCGAGAAGTAGATCATGTGATAGAATTGACCCCAAGAGCTCAGCCAGTAGCCCTGCGCATGTACAAAATGCCAATTCCTGAAGCCATCGAACTCAAGGAACAACTTAGACAGCTGTTAGAACAAGGGTTTGTAAGACCCAGTGTTTCACCTTGGGGTGCGCCAGTTCTCTTTCAGAAAAAGAAAGATGGAACGCTTAGACTCTGTGTGGACTACAGAGGTCTAAATCAACTGACAATTAAGAATAAGTATCCTATTCCCAGAATTGATGAGCTTCTAGACATGCTAAGTGGAGCCTAGATCTTCACAAAGATAGATCTCAAATGAGGTATTACCAGATCAGGATTAATGAGCAAGATATCCCGAAGACAGCCATCAATCCTCGGTATGGGCTATGAATTCACTGTCATGCCGTTTTGGATTGACAAATGCCCCAGCTACATTCAATCGCTTAATGCAAGACATTCTCAGAGAATACCAGGATAATTTTGTTCTTGTTTTCTTTGATGATATATTCTGATTTACTCAAAGAATGCAGCTGACCATGAAGCTCATGTCAGAAAAATTCTTGAGATTCTAAGGAAGCACCAACTCTTTGCAAAAAAGAGCAAATGCAATTTCTCTACAGACCATGTTGAATACTTGGAATTTCTAGTATCCAAAGATGGAATTTCTTCAGATTCTGCAAAAGTCCAAGTAGTCATAGATTGGCCTGAACTAAAGACAGTGAAAGAAGTCAGAGGATTCTTGGGATTGACTGGTTGGTATAGAATTTTTATACCAAAGTATGCTCTCATAGCTTCCCCCCTTACTAATCTTATCAAGAAGAATATTCCGTTTCAATGGTCTGCCAGGTGCCAAAGTGCTTTTGATAAGCTGACGACCGCCTTGGTAACCAATCCCATTCTGAAGCTACCAAATTTCTCTCTACCCTTTGAGGTAGTAACTGATGCAAGTGGTTTTTCCCTGGGAGGTGCACTCATGCAGGAAGGTCATGCAGTGGCCTATGAATCCCGAAAACTCAGAATGCATGAGAGGAATTATGATGTCCATGACTTGGAACTACTTTCAATAGTATATGCCCTGAAGTTGTGGAGACATTACCTACTGGGACAAAGATTCACTTTGATGACAGATCATCAGAGCTTAAAGTGGATCTTCACTCAGAAGGATCTCAACATGCGCCAAAGAAGGTGGATGCAGAGCTTACAAGAAGTTGATTTTAAAATCAAGTACCGCCCAGAGGCAAAGAAAATGTGGTAGCAGCAGATGCCCTCAGTAGAAAAACCTCCTTGCTTGCAATTACTGTAGTATCAAATCCTTTGATTATTGAAGCAAGAGAGAAGATCATGCAGGATAGATTCTTTGGCCCTATTGCTACCCTACTTATGCAGGAAAGCAAAACTCCACAGGAGTTGAACATAGTTCAAGGGTACAGCCTGGATGATGGCATTATGTATTATAATTGCACGCTATGCATTCCCAATGATGAGGGAACCAAGGATCAAATTCTGAATGAAGCCCATGACCGCCTTATAGCAGAACATCCAGGTTTCATCAAAACCTACATGTCTGTAAAGAAAAGCTTCTTTTGGCCTGGTCTGAAAAAGGATGTACTGAATCATGTATGTCAATGTCTGACATGCCAGAAAGCTGAAAGAGTAAAAATGCCTGGGAAGTTACACCCATTGGACATCCCCCAGATGAAGTGGGAATGTATTAGTATGGATTTTATTACTGGATTACCTTCAGTGCAATCAAGTTACAACTCCATTTGGCCAGAGTGTTCCTCAAAGAATTTTTCAGATTGCATGGCCTACCCAGGAGAATAGTAAGTGATCGAGATCCCAAGTTTACTTCAAGGTTCTGGACTGCATTTTTCGAAGTAGTAGGAACTTTCTTGGATCTCAGCACAGCTTATCACCCTGAGACCGATGGTCAAACTGAAAGGATAAACCAAGTAATCGAAGATATACTTTGGTCATGCTATGGAAGGGAACCCAAGAAGTGGCTAAGCTATCTGCACCTAGTTGAGTTTGCCTACAATGCTTCTTATCACAGAAGTATTACTAATTAGGAAGTGAATGGGGTCTTCTTGGGCCCTTTAATTTGCCCAAGCCTAATCAAGGTGATTAAGGAATAGCCAAATGGGGGGTTGCCATGTGGACTGAAATGTTGGGTTTGTAAGAGAGGTGTAAGAGTGGTCAAAGGGTGCACTTTTCCCCCAAAAAAGGGGGGGAGGCTATTTTACAATTTTCGGACCTCCATAACTTCTACATACAAGCTCCGATTTGAGCGGAGATTATAGATCCGTGATCTAGGCATCAAGAGCTTTCCATAGATATGTTACATTATATGGTTTTGTCCGCTAGATTTTAAATTCCATTTTCCCTCCAAAATTCAAATTTGAATAAAGTAGCCGTTTTGAAGCTTCTAATTAGAAAACGTTTCTTCTTAAGAGAAAAGGTTTGACTCCTTAAACTGCCAAATAAAAGGGCCCAAGAAGCCTTCCATTGAGGTCCTAATGGGATGAGTCCTTTTAAAGCTCTGTATGGACAAGATTGCTTAACTCCATTAACTTGGTCCGACCCATTGATTAGGGTCGAGATGTCTAGATAAATGCTTGATGACATGGAGTAGCAGATGCAGTCAATTCGTAAAGGTATTAAAGCTGACCAGGATCAACAGAAGTAGTATGCAAATAAGAAGAGGACAGACAGAAAGTTTGAAGAAGCAGATATGGTCTTCATTAAAGTACGGCCCAAAAGAAGTTCTCTATCTCTTGGGAAGTACAAGAAGTTATCCCCCAGATATTGTAGACCATATCTGATTACAAAGAAAGTAGGTGACTTAGCCTACAAGCTTCTTCTACCTCCTCATCTTAAAGTTCATAATGTATTTCAAGTAAGCCTTCCAAAGAAATATGTGCCAAGCCCAAATCATGTGCTTGATAATGAAATCCTAACCTCTTCAACCCAAGGGCAGATGGATCTCCAACCTGAAGAAATTCTTGATGTTCGAGAAAAGATTCTCAGGAACAAAATTCTCAGAGAATTCTTGGTAAAATGGAAGTTCTATCCTTTTGAAGATGCCACTTGGGAGAATGAAGCCGATCTGCGGGATTACCCCTAGTTTGCGAGATAAGGGCATCTCACGTTTTTCAAGTGGGAGAGAATGTAAGATTCCTCCCTAGCCTCTCAAGATGTCCAGCATCTTTCCCTGTAATCAAATCCCTCTTCAGAAATATAAAAGATCTTGTTTCTACCAATTTTGGACTGGAGAGAGAAAATCTTCTAGAGAGTGGTTATTCAATTTTTAAATATTTTTGGTTAGAAAAATATCTCTTCTTATTAAATTAAGTTCCCCCGAAACAGAAGTTTAAAAAGATTTTCAGAAGGTGCATTTTAGAAATCAAGTATAATCTGTTCAAGAGGCCTTATCCTAGGGGTAAAGATTTTTTTAAAATTTTAAATTAAGGTTCCTATAGACCAATAAGATTCATCCAAATTTAGGGAGGAGATAAATGGAAGAATAAAAAGGAAAATCCCCCAAAAATGAGTAAATACTCACATAAGATGAAGAGTTGACTAAGGACAAGGTTAATAGTTAAAAAAGAGAGATATTTAAAAGAAATGATGCTTTTTTGACACCTTAGTATGGGGGAATTCCCCTCATGAAGGAGGCACCTATTTCACATGTGTGGGAGAGTTTTAAACTTCCAAATAATGAGATATTTTTATCTCTTCTCTCTCTTGTTTCAACTAGATCCAAAAAGTGGACTAAACTGATCTGGAAAATTCTAGAATCAGTTGGCTTGGTTAGAAGCTCACTTTTTCCTATAAATAGAAGCCTTTCCCTTTGTTGAAGCTCAATAGTGTTTTTGCACTGTTACCCTACTTCTCCCAAGAGCCAAAAACTGTGAATTTACTCATAATTCATTAGTTTTTGACCTTCCCTCTTCTAAAGATTGGTGGCCACTCTTGTTTCAAACAAGAGTAGATCCCTCAAACCATCAAGCCAAAAGAAACCTCTCAAATTCTCCTTGTAAGTTGGAGATTCTTCTCTTTTCTAATTCATTTTATGGTTTTTTATGATTTTTGTCTTCTCTAATATGAATATGATGTTATGCCTCATTGAAAAAAGGTATTCCCCTCTCTTCTTTAGTAAATCCAACCATTCTTTATCCTAGATGAATGATTAATGGATAAAATCAAGTTTTTTCATAATGTTTCTCTTAAATAAGTAGAAAATGTTTACATTAGAATGATTTAAATACTGTTGGTGAAATTCTAATTAATTTTAGAGAGTTAAAAATTGAAAAAAGGCCAGCCATACAAAGGAGGTTATGGCAAAATTTTCTAAAATTGTGTAAAATAAGGTTTACTTTTTTTTAATTCGAGTAATTCTCATCGTATATGTATTCTTAAAGTGTTATTTTTCATCCTAGGTATAGAAAAATGCATACTAAAAATATTTTATGAAAAAAGTGTTACTTTATTAGAATTAAATTCTATGCATAGAAGGAAGCATATTGAAATTTTCTTATTTTGATTATAAAAGTGTTATTTTGATCATAAATGATTTTTATGCATAAATGGATGCATTAAAAAAAATTCTTTTATATTAAAAGAGTGATTTTCATCATAAATGATTTGTATGCATAAATATATGCATAAAAGATTTTTTTATATTAAAAGTGTGATTTTCATCATAAATGATTTTTATGCATAAATGGACGCATAAAAGAAATTCTTTTATATAAAAAGAGTGATTTTCATCATAAATGATTTGTATGCATAAAAGATTTTTTTGTATTAAAAGTGTGATTTTCATCATAAATGATTTGTATGCATAAATATATGCATAAAAGATTTTTTTTATATCAAAAGTGTGATTTTCATGATAAATGATTTTTATGCATCAATGGATGCATAAAAGAAATTCTTTTATATTAAAAGAGTGATTTTCATCATAAATGATTTGTATGCATAAATATATGCATAAAAGATTTTTTATATTAAAAGTGTGATTTTCATCATAAATGATTTTTATGCATAAATGGACGCATAAAAGAAATTCTTTTATATTAAAAGAGTGATTTTCATCATAAATGATTTGTATGCATAAATATGTGCATAAAAGATTTTTTTTGTATTCAAAGTGTGATTTTCATCATAAATGATTTGTATGCATAAATATATGCATAAAAGATTTTTTTTATATTAAAAGTGTGATTTTCATTATAAATGATTTTTATGCATAAATGGATGCATAAAAGAAATTCTTTTATATTAAAAGAGTGACTTTCATCATAAATGATTTGTATGCATAAATATATGCATAAAATGTTTTTTTATATTTAAAGTGTGATTTTCATCATAAATGATTTTTATGCATAAATGGATGCATAAAAGATATTCTTTTATATTAAAAGGGTGATTTTCATCATAAATGATTTGTATGCATAAAAGAGTTTTTAATATTAAAAGTGTGATTTTCATAAATGATTTTTATGCATAAATGGATCAATAAAAGAAATTCTTTTATATTAAAAGAGTGATTTTCATCATAAATGATTTGTATACATAAATATATGCATAAAAGATTTTTTTAATATTAAAAGTGTGATTTTCATCATAAATGATTTTTATGCATAAAAGAAATTCTTTTATATTAAATGAGTGATTTTCATCATAAATGATTTGTATGCATAAATATATACATAAAAGATTTTTTTTATATTAAAAGTGTGATTTTCATCATAAATGATTTTCATGCATAAATGGATGCATAAAAGACATTCTTTTATATTAAAAGAGTGATTTTCATCATAAATGATTTGAATGCATAAACATATGCATAAAAGAAATTCTTTCATGTTAAAAGAGTGATTTTCATCATAAATGATTTTTATGATGATAAAAGTATGACTTTCATCAGAATTGGATTTTATGCATAATTAGATGCATATAGAATTTTTATAATTAAATAAGGGTTCTCTTTAATCCTCTGTTAATTTTCACAAAAATTAGAAAAATGAATAAGTAGATAATATGTGAGGAAATTCTACCGTTTCATATTCACTAAGATGGGAATGAGAAAATTCAAATAAACTATCGAAGTCGGAGATCGAGATAAATGATTATTTTATTCCTCCTAGGAATTCATGTTTAGTTTAGAAATCTGTAAGCAAATACTCAATGAATGAAATTTAGAAAAAGAGAAATTGAAATATTACTTTTTGAGAAAGATAGTTTAGGAAGAACCTTTCCAGACTTAAACTCTGATTTAGACTTTTGACCACCAAGACCTAATTCCTTCGTCAGTTTTGATCAATGACGATGTGCCCAGTTCGAGAAAAATGCACTCAAATCACCCACCGAATATGAAACTAAGTTGAGACCTTTGATTTTGATCTGAGGATCAAGATTACAAAATTTGAGGAATTCTGCTTGGGAATCCAGACCTGTGATCTAGAAGTATTGGGATACAGAATTAAGATATAACCATTGTATTCAAAAACAAAATCAAAACTGAAAACTTGCATAGAAACCCTGTTTTCTTAAAGGATTGTCTTACGCGAGAATGCTGGAGGGAGCATTTGGCATATGTGTTTATCTAAGGGAAATTCGGTTGCAATAGCTGGTGGGGAGTGTTCAAGGGACAGCTCACGCGGCAAAAACCTGCCCAGGTCTTGACCAGCCTGGGTATGGTGAAAAATGGTGTGCTTCCGGTACGATGGGCGAGGGCCGACAAAGCGGTCCCTGAGTGAAGTACCAGGACACCTAAGGAGGATCCTGGAGGGTTCGGACCAGGCGATGCACGGGCTTGCAGTGTGCTTAGGACACCCATGCGTATGTCATGGAAGATATACATATGTATATTGATGAAATGATTATTGTAATCTCTTACTGGATCTCGTTGTTGCTGACCAGCTCTGGTCCAAACGGAGAGTCTAGAGTTGTACTGTTTTTGTGAAACAAGGGATTGAATGGAAATTTTGAGTTATGAAATCTGTGACCATATCTCTTTTGTCAATGGATTATTTTTATATTAAAGTTTTAAAGAGGAGTGTGTGCGTACCTATTTTCTAAAGCTAAAGTTAAGAAAGGCATTCAATTATAGGTGGGTGAGTACTTGTTTGGTTCTACTGATTCCAGTGTGGTAGGGTGGTGGCTAACCCATGGGCCGGATGGGGTTAGGCTAGAATCAGTGGAGTTTTAATAATCAAACTGAAAAATCTCAGGATTACGCTAAGATTCGAGTAGTTAGTTAATTCCCTAATAAATTTCTCAATTGAGTGGATCAACGGCGGCTGTGCCTGATCTTGATTAGGAAAAAAGTGTTGAATTACTCAGATGATCAAATTATATCAGCGATAGTTTCCTTCTATCTGGTTTATTCAGGTGAAGGATAGTTTAGGTTTTGATCTTGTTAGAAAAATTCGTTAAGAAAATTCAAAAAGGTGGTATCGTGCCCGCTTTCCGGGCATGGGAAATTTTCTCGGTTTCCGTTTTTGGAGTGACCACCTGCCTAGTCTCGTGCCTTGACATTCGTGGGCGAGGCCCCGAGTGAGAAACCCTGCCCCGCCCATGAGGGGGCTGCTTCCGCTCTCAACTACCAAGAGTCCAGTGCGTGGAGGGGACAGAGGGACCTCACACTCAAGGCCTCCCATTGCCTTGAAGGGGAAAATGGCACTACTAACATTTTCCCTTACATTCAAGGAAGAATGTCAGTGGTGGCATTCTCAATGCTCTCCAATCACCTTCATGGGGAGAATGGCACCTTTGCCATTCTCCCTTACATTCTAGGAAAGAATGGCAGTGGTGCCATTCCCCATCACCTTCATGGGGGAATGAAACCACTGCCATTCTCCCTCAAATTAAAGGAAGAATGATACCATTCTCAATGCTAGCGGGGCCATTCTAAAGGTTTTCCATGACCTTGAAAGTGAGAATGGCACCACCACCATTCTCCCTTACATTCAAGGAAGAATGGCAGTGGTGCCATTCTCAAGGCATCCCATTATTTTGCATGAAGGAGAGAGAGTAACCACTGCCATTTTTAAGTAATTATCCCATCCCATCATCTTGAAGGGGATAATGGGACCATTGTCATTCTCCCTTAAGTTCTTTGAAGAATGGTAGTGGTTCCATCCTCAAGGCCTCCCATCACCTTGAAGGGGAGAATGGCACCACTGCCATTATCCCTTACATTCAAAGGAAGAGTGGCAGTGGTGTCATTCTGAAGGCCTCCATCACCAAGAAGGGGAGAATGGCAGTGGTGCCATTCTTGTTTACATTTAGGGAAGAATGGCAGTGGTGACATTTGCAAGGCCTCCATCACCTTAAAGAAGATAATGCCATCACTGCCATTATCTCATACATTCAAAGAAGAATGGCAATCGTGCTATTCTCAAGGCCTCCCATCACCTTGAAAACGGAGAATGGAAACACTGCCATTTACCCTTACATTAAAGGAAGAATCACAACGGTGCTGTTTTTAACGTGTCTCCCATTGCCTTGAAGGGAAGAATTAGACCACTGTCTTCCAACACCTTGATTGAAGGGGAGAATGGCACTCTCACGGCCTCCCATCACCTCAAACACAAGAATGGCACCGCATCCATTCTCAAGGTGGCCTGCCATTTGATCACATTGAAGGGGATAATGGTACCACTTCCATTCTCCCTTAAGTTCTAAGTAAGAATGGTAGTGGTGGTGCCATTATCGATGGCTCCCATTAGGTAGAAGGGGATAATGGTGCCACTTCCATTCTTGCTTACATTCAAGGAAGAATGGGAGTGGTGCCATTCTCAAGGCTTCCCACCATCACCTTCAAGGGTAGAATATCACGATTGCCATTCTCCCTTATATTCAAGGAAGAATGGCACTGGTGCCATTCTCCTTGAGGGGGATCCCATCACCTTGAAGAGGAGAATGGTAGTGGTGCCATTCTCCCTTACATTTAAAGAAGAATGGCAGTGATGCATTTTCAAGGCCTCCCATCACCTTGAAGGGGAGAATGGCACCACTCTCATGCTCACCTTGAAGGGGAGAATGGCACTCTCAAGTCCTCCCATTAACTTAAAGGAGAGAATGGCACTACTAACATTCTCAAGGCCTTCCATCCCATTGCATTGGCAAGGGAGAATGTCATGACTACCATTCGCCCTTATGTTTAAGGAAGAATGGCAATGGTGCCATTCTCAAGGCCTCCCATCACCTTTATTGAAGGGGAAAACGGCACCGTTGCCTTTCTCAGGGCCTTCCATCACCCTAAAAGGGGAGAAGTATAGTGATTCCATTCTTGAGGCCTCCATCCTATCACCATTAAGGGGACAATGGCACCATTGCCATTGTCCCTAACATTCAAGAAAGAATGGTAGTCATGCTATCGTGAAGGTCTCCCATCACCTTGAAAGGGGGAGTGGCACCACTACAATTATCCCTTACATTTAAGGAGAGATGGAGTGATGCAATTCTCAAGGCCTCCCAAAAACCTTGATTGAAGGGGAGGATGTCACAATTGCCATTCTCAAGGATTTTCATCACCTTGAAGGGAAGGATGGCACAACTGCCATTCTCAAGGCAATGGTGCCATGCTTAAGACCTCCCATCACCTTGAAGAGGGGAGAATGGCACCACTCCCATTCTCCCTTACATTCAAGAAAGAATGGTAGTGATGCCATTCTCAAGGCCTCCCATCACCTTATGGGAAGAATGGCACCACTGCCATTCTCCCTTACATTGTAGGAAGAATGATAGTGGTGCCATTCTCAAGGCATACCATCACCTTGAAAGGGATGAATGGAACTAGTGCCCTTTCTCTCTTACGTTAAAGAAATAATGGCAATGGTTCCATTCCCAGAGCATCCCAGCGTTTTGATTGAAGGAGGGGAGAATGGCACCACTGCCATTCTCAAGTCTTGTCATCACACCTTAAAGGGGAGAATTGTAAGATTCCTCCCTAGGCTCTCAAGATGTCCAGCATCCTCCCTTGTAATCAAATCCCTCTTCAGAAATATAAAAGATTTTGTTTCTACCAGTTTTGGCCTAGAGAGAAAAAATATTCTTAAGAGATAATATTCAGATATTAAATATTTTTGGATAGAAAAAATTGTCATCTTATTAAAATAAGTTTCCCTAAAATAGAAGTTCAAAAAGATTTTCGGAAGGTGCATTAGAAATTAAGTACAATCTGTTCAAGAGGCATTATCTTGGGGGTGAAGATTTTTTCGAAATTTGAAATTAAGGTTCCTATGGACCAATAAGATTCATCCAAATGTAGGGATGAGATAAATAGAAGAATAAAAGAAAAATACCAAAAATGAGTAAATACTCACATAAGATGAAGAGTTGACTAAGGACAAGGTTAATAGTTAAAAAAGAGATATTTAGGTGAAATGATGCATTTTTGACACCTCTGCATGGGGGAATTTCCCTCATGAAGGAGGCACCTATTTCACATGCTTGAATGAGTTTTAAACTCCCAAATAATGGGATATTTTTATCTCTCCTCTCTCCTGTTTCAGCTAGATCCAAATAGTGACCAAAACTGACCCAAAAATGGTCAAAAATTGACCAAACTGATCTGGAAAATTCTAGAATCAGTTGGCTTGGTTAGAAGCTCGCTTTTTCCTATAAATAGAAGCCCTCCCCTTTGTTGAAACTTAATAGTGTTATGCACTGTTACCCTGCCTCTCCCAAGTGCCAAAAACAGTGAATTAAATTCATAATTCATTAGTTTTTGACCTTCCCTCTTCCAAAAAGATTGGTGGCCACTCTTGTCTCAAACAAGAGTTGAACCCTCAAACCATCAAGCCAAAGGAAAGCTCTCAGATTCATTAGTAAGTTGGAGATTCTTCTCTTTTTCATTCAATTCATGGTTTTTTATGATTTTTTTTATGATTTTGTCTTCCCTATCTTGCAAATGATGTTATGCCTCATTGTAAAAGGCATTCCCCTCTCTTCTCTAGTAAATCAACCCTTCTTTATCCTAGCTAAGTGATAATTGATGGAATTAAACTTTTTATGATGTTTTCTCTTGTATAAGTGAATTTTGATTAGTATAGATTACTTTAAATCAATTAGAGTTAATTTTTATGACAAAATCAAGTAGGAAAATTTGAAAAATGGTCAACCATACAAAGAAGGTTATGGCAAAAATTTTAGAAATAATAATTATCTTTTATTATGCTAAAAGAGTAATTCCTATCAATTCTATACTCTAAGAGTGTCATTTTCATGCATAGAAAATTCATATTGATTATTATTATTTTATTCATAAAGAAATAATTTTCTTTTATTTTATGAAAGTGTTACTTTCATCAAAATAAATTTTTATGCATAAAGGAATAATTTTCTTTTTATTATGAAAGTATTACTTTCATCAAAAAAGATTTTATGCATAAAGGAATAATTTTCTTTTTATTATGAAAGTATTACTTTCATCAAAATAGATTTTATGCATAAAGGAATAATTTTCTTTTATTATGAAAGTGTTACTTTCATCAAAATGGATTTTTATGCATAAAAGATTATGTTTTTATTATAAAAGTGTTACTTTATCATTTTTAATTTTCATGCATAAAAGTATGCATAAAAGATTATTTTTTTATTATAAAAGTGTTACTTTTACCATATTTGATTTTCATGCATAGAAGTATGCATATAAAAGATTATTTTTTTATTATAAAATTGTTACTTTTACCATATTTGATTTTCATGCATAGAAGTATGGGAAGAATGGCACCACTGCCATT
Organism: Cibotium barometz; assembly: GCF_041138505.1. Lineage (NCBI taxonomy): Eukaryota > Viridiplantae > Streptophyta > Polypodiopsida > Cyatheales > Cibotiaceae > Cibotium > Cibotium barometz. The sequence continues at coordinate 22,152,684 of NC_141101.1, read as the reverse complement.
CTCTCTTACTCATTTTGAGATTGCAAAGCCAATAGCAATTCTCCTTCTTGCTTCTTGTCCACAACCAAAAATTGACATTTGACCCAGACATGGCATGAGGGGCTATGAGACCAAGCTAGAGAAAACAAAATAAAGATATTACAATATATTACTTTCAATGTTGCATAAAATCACTCTATGGCATTCAAAAGAACATACCTTCGCGCACTCGAGACATCCATGCCTTCACACGATGATTGCCATCCCAAACAAGAAACTTCTTACCACTGAGATCCTCCCAGTCAGTTCCTCTGATTTCATTCTCAAATCTATCATGAATTTTCTTGCCTTGTTAGAGTGCTCAAATATTGACCAATAAGCAACCAATCTCCTTCATATATTTCCTCAATAAAAGACTCAAGTGCATTTGATAGGCAAATATGATCTCCTTTTGCATATGCTGTAGTATAGAACTTTGTACCCACATCATCAATGTCACTAATCATCTCTTCCTCATCTTCATACCTGGCTCGTGATAGCATATCTGCAACTGGATTATCTTTTCCCGCAATATGCTCAAACTCAGGATTTAGTGACTTGATATAAGCAATCCACCTAAGCATAGCAATATCTGGAGTGGTACAACTTGCTATCATTCCAAAAGTGATAAGATTTAATGGTTCTTCATAAAATCCTCCAGGCACCGCCTTCCGCCTCCAGCTCCGCCGCGAGCGGTCTCTCAAAGTGCCACCTCAATGCCTTTCTACCCCCGTTGCTCCACCCTCTCCAGGCCCCCGCCGGTAGAGCCGCGGGATGGTCTAGCGCAAACCATCCCCTGACTCTGTCGGGGGCAAGGCATGCTCTACACAGGGCCATCTTTAGTGCAAACCACTGATTGCAAGGCCATCTTCTCCAACGCAGCCATCCTCTCCACCGCATCCACCTCCTCCACCTCCTGCTATGGATATAAACTTGTGTATGCCAGCTGCTCCATTGACTTGAGAGCTTACAAAGAATTGCACCAAGACGCAAGGGCCAATGTGAGGTGGAACGTCTTTGAATGGTGTGCCCCTCAACAACCTCACCTTCCGAGTGGTGGATGGGGATCTGAGCGTCCGCCATCTTCTCCAGCGCCGAAGCTTCCAGCGCCGCCACTGAAAGAAAGTAACTGGGGTGGGTTAGTCCCTCACCAAGGGAGTGGCTCATGAAGGAGTCACCACTTAGCATCTCAGGGGAGAAGCTCACCATTGATTCTTGGAATAGATAACATTATCATGAATGAGCCATAATCCCATTTACATTGGTATTTATACTCCACCACCCAAGAGTTCACACCTACTTACTAGTTGTCCATGGCCTTGGGCCCATAATGCTTTCTTACAAACCATCCCTTCCCCAATGGTTTCGTCCTCGAAACCTCAAATGAATACCCCAAATTCGGAGAAGAATGTTCCATGTGGCTGAATTTACACCAACCCACATTGCTCTATCAATGCTTCATATCCCTCCAATGCTGAAATAGGTTGCCATGAAGCTTCTTCCTTAGGTAAACCTTTCCATTGAACAAGATACTCCACCAAGGTACGAGTGCGAAGTACCTTTTTCCTTGTACCCAAGATAGCTTCTGGAATGTATTCAATCATTCCCTCTTCATTCATTGGAGGTAGCTCATCAACCATTTGATCGATCATACCCACATATCCTTTCAAGTGAGAGACATGAAACACATCATGAATCTTTGTTGTAGATGGAAGTAAGAGTTGATATAAAACCTCCCCAACTCTTCGTATCACTTGATAAGGACCATAATAGCGATGAGCTAGTTTGGTGTTGGTGCTTCCCTTCAAAGACGCATATCTTGACTTTGGTATTCTCAAAAGAACCCAATCTCCCACTTTGAATTCCAATGGTCTTCGATGAACATTGGCATATTGTCTCATTTTCTCTTGTGCAACCTTCAAATTACTTTTGCATTGTTGCAACAAAGCTTGCATCCTTTCAGTTTCCTCCTTGGCATTATGGTTAGAAGTCTCATATGTACCCACCAACATAGGCAAATTGACCTTGTAACCATATAAAGCCTCAAAGGGTGACATGCCAATGCTCACATGATATGTTGAGTTGTAAGCAAACTCAGCCAAAGGTAACCAATCATCCCATGTGCTTTGAGTATCATGACAATAGTGGCGTAGATATGTTTCCAACCATTTGTTTACTCTTTCTGTTTGACCATCGGTTTCGGGATGATAGGCGGTGCTTGGAGTAAGCTTAGTTCCCATATATTCAAACAATGTTCTCCAAAAAGTGCTCATGAATTTGACATCGCGATCATTCACAATTTGTGACGGCATACCATGCAACTTGAAAACCCCATCAACAAATTGCTTGGCAACATTTTGGGCTGAATATGTGACCTTGGAAGGAATGAAATGGGCCACTTTGGTCAATCTATCCACCATAACATACAATCTGTCCCACCCTTTCTTTGTGCGTGGAAGGTTAGTAATGAAATCCATTGATATATGACTCCATTTGCCTTCGGGAATGGGCAATGGCTGAAGCAAACCTCCCGGTTTATGTGTAGGATCCTTGTTCAATTGACATGACCGGCACCCACTTACATAAGCATGAATGCTCTTCCACATCCCCTTCCAAAAGAAACTTTTCCTTATTGCATCAAAGGTTTTGTAGACACCCAAATGACCAGCCATAGGAGTACAATGCATCTCTTCCATGATCTTCTTGATAAATGATGAAGTAGGAACCAAGTAGACTTTTCCTTTGTAGTAGAGGAGACCATTTTTCAGCTCATAATGGGGTAACTTTTCACATACACCTTGCTGTAATTTCTGCACTATTTGTGAGGTTTCTTCATCAAACAAGTACTCTTCTTGTATCTCCATGATCCAATCTTTATGCACCTCAGAAATAGCATACAATGAGCAGGCCCACATACGAGACAAGGAATCGGCAACCACATTTTCTTTGCCCTTTGTGTATGTGATTTCAAAATCATAGTTTTGTAGTGTTGCTACCCACCTTCTTTGCTTAGGAGACAAATTGGGTTGTGTGAGGAAATACTTCAGCACCCTATGATCACTTTTCACATAAAAATGACTCCCATATAAGTAATGGTGCCATTTCTTGATAGCATGGAGTATAGCAATCATCTCTTGCTCATACACATGGAGTTCTCTTTCTTTGTCATTCAGCTTTCTACTTTCATAAGCAATGACTCCATGGTCTTGGTAAAGTACTGCACCAATCCCTCTTCCACTTACATCCACCCTTATTGTGAAAGGTTTGGTGAAGTCTGGACATACCAAAATAGGTGCTGATGTGAGCATCTTCTTCATATCTTCAAAGCTTTTGTTGGCAATGGCATCCCAAAAGAAGGTTTCCTTCTTCAATTTGTCCATCATTGGGGCTGCAATTTCTGCATAGTGGGAAATAAAGCGCCTATAGAATGAAGATAACCCCAAAAATCCCCTCAATTGAGTAGTGTTTGAAGGAACCGGCCAATTCCTAATACATTCCACTTTCTTTGGATCCACACAAATGCCATCCTTGCTCATAATGTGACCCAAATATTCCACCTCATGTGCCATGAAGGTACATTTTGTCTCCTTAACTGTAAGATTCCTCCCCCAATCCCTTTTTGATGTCTAGTATCTTCCCCTGTAATCAATCCCTCTTCAGAAATATAAAGACCTTGTTTCTAATTGTTTTAGCCTAGAGAGAGAAAAATTATTCTAGAGAGAGAATATTCAGATTATGAATATTTTTGGATAGAAAAATAACTCATCTTATTAAAATAAGTTCCCCTGAAACAGAAATTCAAAAAGAATTTTCCAATGTACAATTGGAGTTAATTGGAAATAGGTATAAAGAACCTTAGTCTAAAGGGTTTAGATTTTCAGAAATTTTTTGATTATGGTCCAATTAAGGTTCCTATGGGCCAATAGCATCAATCCATGTGTAGGGAGGAGATAAATCCAAATTGTAAAAGAAGATACCCAAAATTGAGTAAATGTTCACATAAGATGAAGAGTTGAAAATGTACAAGGTTTATTAGTAAATAAACACATATGTAAGGAAGGGGAGTTCTTTAAAGGAGGTGCATATTTCACATAAGATGAAGAGTTGAAAATGTACAAGGTTTATTAGTAAAAAAACTATGACACATATGTAAGGAAGAGGAGTTCTTTAAAGGAGGTGCACATTTCACATAAGATGAAGAGTTGAAAATGTACAAGGTTTATTAGTAAAAAACTATGAGCAATAAAATTTTGACACATATGTAAGGAAGGGGAATTCTTTAAAGGAGGTGCATATTTCACATGCTTGAATGAGTTTTAAACTCAAAAATAATGTGATATTTTTATCTCTCATCTCTCTTGAACCAAACCAAATCAAAATGGAACCAAACCGAATCAAAAAGTAACCAAACTAGGTCCAAATCTAGTCCAAATTCAACCAAACTGACTTGGAAAATTCTAGAATCAGTTTGTTTGGTTAGGAGCTCAAATTTTCCTATAAATAGAAGCCTCCCCTTGTTGAAAAAAATATAATGTCTTATGCATTGTTACTCTACTCCACCTAAGTCAAAATATAGTCTCTTATGCTTTGTTACTCTACTCCACCTAAGCCAAAATATAATCTCTTATGCTTTGTTACTCTACTCCACCTAAGCCAAAATATATAGTCTCTTGTGCTTGTTACTCTACTCCACCTAAGCCAAATTAGATAGAGTCTTATGCTTTGTTACTCTACTCCACCTAAGCTAAAATATATAGTGTCTTATGCCTTGTTACTCTACTCTACCTAAGCCAAGAACTGTGAATTCTTTAATATTTCACTAGTTTTTGATACTTCCCTCTTTATTCAATCCCCATTGGTGGCTCCATCAACATACTAAACCAATTGATTGGTTGGGGGCCTCTACCGTGAATAAAGAATCAAGCAAATCATAAGGTAAGTATATTGAATGTTGATCTTTTCTATGATTTCTCAATGATTCTCTCTTCTCAACCCCTCTCAAGCTTGAGAAGTTTAATTGGTATGGTTTTTTTTTAATGCTATTGAAGTTAATTGGTGAATAGTAGTGAAGAGTTACATAATTTAATAAATGCTATAGAAGTTAATTTCCACTTATATTTAAATTCTAATGGTTTTTATAATTTCTCTCTCTCACTCAAGAAATGGTCATACTCACGACCCATTCTCAATCCAAATGAAGCTTTTCATAAAGCTTTTCCTTAATCCAAGATTAAGCTATGCTTGAGGCCAAATTAATGGCTTTTTGCTATGCTTTTAGTTTATGCACATTGATGATTCAATCCATTATGGATTGATGACCCAATTAAAGACCATTCTAATTGTTTTCTTAATGATCCAATTAGAGACCATTATGGATTGATGATCCAATTAGAGACCATTCTAATTGTTTTCTTAATGATCCAATTAGAGACCATTGTGGATTGATGATCCAATTAGAGACCATTCTAATTGTTTTCTTAATGATCCAATTAGAGACCATTATGGATTGATGATCCAATTAGGGACCATTCTAATTATTTCTTTAATAATGAGCTTTATCCCTTAGAAAAAAATTGAGATTTATCAGTCATAGTAGCGGAGCTATGGCAAAATTTTTATAGAAATTACGCATAAAATAAATTCATTCAAAGTATAAAAAGAGGAATTCCTACCATATTCTAGGAACTATCATCCTAGATTAATTAAAAGAATTTTATTATGCATGGAGATGTGGATGTTGCATGTAGATGTAGATGTATGGATGTGAGTGTGAATGTGGAGATGGATGTATGCATGGGACGTGGATGTATGCATGTAGAAATAGATGTGTAGATGAGGATGTAAATGGAGATGTGGATGGATGCATGTAGATGTAGAGGTATAGATGTAGATGTGAATGGAGATGTGGATGTATACATGTAGATGTAGATGTATAGATGTAGATGTGGATGTGGAGGTGGATGGATGCATGTAGATGTAGATGTATAGATGTAGATGGGAATGGAGATATGGATGTATGCATGTAGATGTAGGTGTATAGACGTAGATGTGGATGTAGAGGTGGATGTATGCATGTAGATGTAGGTGTATAGACGTAGATGTGGATGTAGAGGTGGATGTATGCATGTAGATGTAGGTGTATAGACGTAGATGTGGATGTAGAGGTGGATGTATGCATGTAGATGTAGATGTATAGATGTGGATGTGAATGTGGAGTGGATGTATGCATGTAGATGTAGGTGTATGGAGGTGAATGTGAATGTGGATGTGAATGTATGCATAGGGATGTAGATGTATGCATGTAGATGTGAATGTACGCATATAGTTGTGGATGTATGGATGTGAATATACGATTGTGATGTGAGGGAATCTGAAGTGATGAGATGGAAATGATGTGATGGGATGAGTATACATATAAATGGAATATGGAATAAGTAATGTAGATTGAGGAGGGATAATGTGGCAAAATGAAAGTTAAAATAGAAATTGTATTGTAAACTGTTTGTAAATGCTGTTTGTAAATGCTGTCTGTAAATGATTGTTTTATGTCAAGAATGCTGGGGGGAGCATTTTGACCGTCTTGTGATTAAGGTCGTGATGAGAAAGTTGCAACTGCTGACGGGGAGTCAATGAAGGACGTCTCGCGTAGCAAGGTCGGCCGAGGTCTTGACCAGCCTCGGTGCGATTAAAATGGTGAGCTTCCGGTACGGTGGATGAGGGGCCAAGGAAGCGGCCTATGCGTGAAGCGCTAGGTTACCTGCGAAGGATCCTAGAGGGTGCTGACCATACGGTGCTCGGGCTCTGGGTTGCCTAGGATACCCACGCGTGCGTCGAGGAAGATATTGGAACAGAGTTGGAGTTGTTTTCTGAAATCGAGCATGGATCTGGTTGATTGACCTTGCTGGTCTTCAATGGATGAGTCCATGGCTCCTTATATGGATCTGTTGGTTGATCTTGCTGATCTTCAACGAGAGTCCATCTTGTTAAGTGATTATATTGCCAAGTATTATGGGCTAGGAACTATCGAAACGGCTCCTGAGCGTTCTAGTTGCCAATGATGCCATAGATACTCTGATGAAGGAATGATGGGAAATTAAGAATCAATTGGATAAATTGGAAGATGGTGATCAATGATACTATGGTTTTATTAAAGGATTGTTTTAAACTGGTTGAATCTGGTTGAAAAAGGCAATTTCATATTGGGTGTGTGAGTGGTGTGACTAGTTTTATTTTGCATGAACATCCGGCTAGGGGGCCTTGGAACTCTTTTCCTTGGTACCCGGGACAAAACCTAACCAAATTTTTAATTGGATCCCATCACTACAGTGGTTGGGCGGTTGGCTAACCCATGGGATTGGATGGGGTTAGGCTGGACTGATGGATCCGTAAATCGAGACTCAAACTTTTGTTTTTACGATAGAAAAAAAAAATTAAATCCCGGACAGAAACTGTTCTATGAATAGGAATCAACGGCTGTGCCTCTTGAATGGGGAAAAAAGCGTTGATCCCAATGATCCAAGTGCAAGTTTCTTCCTTGAACTGACTAAGTATCTTATAGATGTAATCGGATCATCTCGATCAGAAATGATCTTGACTACGTTAGAGTAAAAAGTTATCCTGGTGGAATCGCCCATGCTTTCCGGTAAAGGAAGTTTTCCGAGTTCGGTTTTGGAACAACCGACGGATTAGTCTCTTATCCGGATATCCGTGGGCGAGGCCCCGAGTGTGGGACCCCTGTCCCGCGCGAGAAGCGCTACTTCCGCTGCCAGTACCCCGAATCCGTTGCTCGGTGGGAACAGGGATCTTACAGTTGGTATCAGAGCATTTGGTTAATAAAGATCACCTGAGAAGACAAATAGGTCAAAAATTTATCAAGAAACACAAAAAGGTTATAATTGTGTGATATAATTCATACAATTTGATATTCAAACTGAAACTCGTAATTTTGGTAATTGGGTCTTCAAATGGAAGTACCGCAATTATATAGAATCCCTGACTTGCTTGAGGCCTAGACATGATAGTATTTACTTTATAATTCCAAGGACCGTGACTACCCGTATATACCGAGAGTATACTGCAGCTCTTTACTGACAGTATATACGAGTAAATCTAAGACTTGAAATTATAAGCGTTAATGCTATCCAGATGATGATTTTGCATGTGATTGATATGATTTTTAATTCTGTTTGAGAATGGATGAATTGATTTGGATTCTGATTGAAAATGCTGATTGAAAATGCTGATTGAAAAATGTTGATTTTTAAAAAATTAGTTGAAATATAATGAAACCACAATGAGGGGGAATGGGACGAATCCCTGTAATGATATTCATAACTAGAATGATGATAATGAATTCAGCAAATCACTATGAGGTTAATGGGTGTGCTGTTAGATTGCTACTGTTAATATTTGACCGGTAGATCAAGTTAAGGGATGTCAAATTGAGAACTTGCTTGACTGAAATTTCCGTGGAGGAATGTTTCGAAGGAAACTTTTCGGTCTAATGGACCATTATCATGTTAAAGATATGAATGATATGATCTGAATGAATTGTTATTTAATAATGAGTTCTATATAAGGGATATTTATCCCAGTGTTCTGTTGGGTTGACTAGAATATAAGGAACCCCAGAATAAATTGGATCTTAAGAAAAAGAGTTGTCCTCTACTTGGCGAGATGAGGACATCTCGCATTTTTTTAAGTGGGGTAGAATGTAAGATTCCTCCCCAGCCTTCGAGGTATACTGGAGTAAGAATCTTCCTTTCTGATCTTATAATTATTCCCTCTCTAAAATAAAAGAAAATTTCTGTTTAAAAAAGGAAGACCCTTTTCCTAGAATACTTCTCAGGAGTCACGCCTGTTTTAAGGATTTAGAACAATGAGTTTAGAAGTGAGAATCGGTGTTTTGGATACCAAGGTTTTGGTTTTCATTCGAGTACGGCCCAAAAGAAGTTCTTTATCTCTTGGGGAGTATAAGAAGTTATCCCCCAGATATTGTGATCCTTATATCTGAATTCAATGAAAGTAGGTGACTTAGCCTACAAGTTTCTTTTATCTCCTCATCTCAAAATTCTTAATGCTTTCTATAGAAAAATGTGTCAAACACAAATCATGGAAAGACGGTAAAACTTCAGTGGCAAGTTACCGTTGGCTTCTAGGTTACGCTAGCTCCTTCCTTTATATAAGTCGTAACTTTTACTTGTCGCTCACAGTAATCTTACTCCCATCAATCTCCTTTCTTTCTTAATCTCCTTCATGGCTTGGCAATAGGAATTAGTTTTATCCCTGATGATTTCTCACCTTCAAGACGCAAGAGAGTCTGTGAAGAAAGACTTTATAGAACAGTATGAGCGCTCACTTTTTCCTCACCTAGGAACTTCTGTAGCGCAGACCAAATGGCGGACCTATCAAAACATAACTAGGGTAACACCCTGGGGACAGCAGCACTTTCGTAACAATGTCCGCTTGGCCATGGTTATCGAAGCCTTGGGTTTGGGTCCCCGATACTACTGCGTCATGAGATCAAGGCATCTTGGGTTTTCTGAGCGGGTCTTCTTACTGGCGTGTTTTCTTCCTCATGAGAAGATATGCCTTTATCCCGTTTTTGGCTTGCCTCTCAGAGGTCCTTTTGTTAGATCACCTCATACCACTGAGATAGGTGCGGCAATAACCAGCAGAATCATTCCCATAGATGAGTTACCCTATACTTGTGCAGCTTGTGAGGACTGCTTTTGTGACCATATGATGGACGAGCTTATGGAAGTGTAAAGAGTTTCTCTATCTTTACTGTATAAGTTCCGAGAATGAATAAAGTTTAAATCTTGTTATTATTTTGAATCTTGCTCTCTTTAAGACTTTTCTTGGTGGTTAATCGTGATTAAAATTTTTCTCTAAGTCTCATATTCGTGCATCTTGCGAAATTATTCCAAGTTGCGAGATGAGGACATCTCGCGTTTTTTAAGTGGGGTAGAATGTAAGATTCCTCCCCCAATCCCTTTTTGATGTCTAGTATCTTCCCCTGTAATCAATCCCTCTTCAGAAATATAAAGACCTTGTTTCTAATTGTTTTAGCCTAGAGAGAGAAAAATTATTCTAGAGAGAGAATATTCAGATTATGAATATTTTTGGATAGAAAAATAACTCATCTTATTAAAATAAGTTCCCCTGAAACAGAAATTCAAAAAGAATTTTCCAATGTACAATTGGAGTTAATTGGAAATAGGTATAAAGAACCTTAGTCTAAAGGGTTTAGATTTTCAGAAATTTTTTGATTATGGTCCAATTAAGGTTCCTATGGGCCAATAGCATCAATCCATGTGTAGGGAGGAGATAAATCCAAATTGTAAAAGAAGATACCCAAAATTGAGTAAATGTTCACATAAGATGAAGAGTTGAAAATGTACAAGGTTTATTAGTAAATAAACACATATGTAAGGAAGGGGAGTTCTTTAAAGGAGGTGCATATTTCACATAAGATGAAGAGTTGAAAATGTACAAGGTTTATTAGTAAAAAAACTATGACACATATGTAAGGAAGAGGAGTTCTTTAAAGGAGGTGCACATTTCACATAAGATGAAGAGTTGAAAATGTACAAGGTTTATTAGTAAAAAACTATGAGCAATAAAATTTTGACACATATGTAAGGAAGGGGAATTCTTTAAAGGAGGTGCATATTTCACATGCTTGAATGAGTTTTAAACTCAAAAATAATGTGATATTTTTATCTCTCATCTCTCTTGAACCAAACCAAATCAAAATGGAACCAAACCGAATCAAAAAGTAACCAAACTAGGTCCAAATCTAGTCCAAATTCAACCAAACTGACTTGGAAAATTCTAGAATCAGTTTGTTTGGTTAGGAGCTCAAATTTTCCTATAAATAGAAGCCTCCCCTTGTTGAAAAAAATATAATGTCTTATGCATTGTTACTCTACTCCACCTAAGTCAAAATATAGTCTCTTATGCTTTGTTACTCTACTCCACCTAAGCCAAAATATAATCTCTTATGCTTTGTTACTCTACTCCACCTAAGCCAAAATATATAGTCTCTTGTGCTTGTTACTCTACTCCACCTAAGCCAAATTAGATAGAGTCTTATGCTTTGTTACTCTACTCCACCTAAGCTAAAATATATAGTGTCTTATGCCTTGTTACTCTACTCTACCTAAGCCAAGAACTGTGAATTCTTTAATATTTCACTAGTTTTTGATACTTCCCTCTTTATTCAATCCCCATTGGTGGCTCCATCAACATACTAAACCAATTGATTGGTTGGGGGCCTCTACCGTGAATAAAGAATCAAGCAAATCATAAGGTAAGTATATTGAATGTTGATCTTTTCTATGATTTCTCAATGATTCTCTCTTCTCAACCCCTCTCAAGCTTGAGAAGTTTAATTGGTATGGTTTTTTTTTAATGCTATTGAAGTTAATTGGTGAATAGTAGTGAAGAGTTACATAATTTAATAAATGCTATAGAAGTTAATTTCCACTTATATTTAAATTCTAATGGTTTTTATAATTTCTCTCTCTCACTCAAGAAATGGTCATACTCACGACCCATTCTCAATCCAAATGAAGCTTTTCATAAAGCTTTTCCTTAATCCAAGATTAAGCTATGCTTGAGGCCAAATTAATGGCTTTTTGCTATGCTTTTAGTTTATGCACATTGATGATTCAATCCATTATGGATTGATGACCCAATTAAAGACCATTCTAATTGTTTTCTTAATGATCCAATTAGAGACCATTATGGATTGATGATCCAATTAGAGACCATTCTAATTGTTTTCTTAATGATCCAATTAGAGACCATTGTGGATTGATGATCCAATTAGAGACCATTCTAATTGTTTTCTTAATGATCCAATTAGAGACCATTATGGATTGATGATCCAATTAGGGACCATTCTAATTATTTCTTTAATAATGAGCTTTATCCCTTAGAAAAAAATTGAGATTTATCAGTCATAGTAGCGGAGCTATGGCAAAATTTTTATAGAAATTACGCATAAAATAAATTCATTCAAAGTATAAAAAGAGGAATTCCTACCATATTCTAGGAACTATCATCCTAGATTAATTAAAAGAATTTTATTATGCATGGAGATGTGGATGTTGCATGTAGATGTAGATGTATGGATGTGAGTGTGAATGTGGAGATGGATGTATGCATGGGACGTGGATGTATGCATGTAGAAATAGATGTGTAGATGAGGATGTAAATGGAGATGTGGATGGATGCATGTAGATGTAGAGGTATAGATGTAGATGTGAATGGAGATGTGGATGTATACATGTAGATGTAGATGTATAGATGTAGATGTGGATGTGGAGGTGGATGGATGCATGTAGATGTAGATGTATAGATGTAGATGGGAATGGAGATATGGATGTATGCATGTAGATGTAGGTGTATAGACGTAGATGTGGATGTAGAGGTGGATGTATGCATGTAGATGTAGGTGTATAGACGTAGATGTGGATGTAGAGGTGGATGTATGCATGTAGATGTAGGTGTATAGACGTAGATGTGGATGTAGAGGTGGATGTATGCATGTAGATGTAGATGTATAGATGTGGATGTGAATGTGGAGTGGATGTATGCATGTAGATGTAGGTGTATGGAGGTGAATGTGAATGTGGATGTGAATGTATGCATAGGGATGTAGATGTATGCATGTAGATGTGAATGTACGCATATAGTTGTGGATGTATGGATGTGAATATACGATTGTGATGTGAGGGAATCTGAAGTGATGAGATGGAAATGATGTGATGGGATGAGTATACATATAAATGGAATATGGAATAAGTAATGTAGATTGAGGAGGGATAATGTGGCAAAATGAAAGTTAAAATAGAAATTGTATTGTAAACTGTTTGTAAATGCTGTTTGTAAATGCTGTCTGTAAATGATTGTTTTATGTCAAGAATGCTGGGGGGAGCATTTTGACCGTCTTGTGATTAAGGTCGTGATGAGAAAGTTGCAACTGCTGACGGGGAGTCAATGAAGGACGTCTCGCGTAGCAAGGTCGGCCGAGGTCTTGACCAGCCTCGGTGCGATTAAAATGGTGAGCTTCCGGTACGGTGGATGAGGGGCCAAGGAAGCGGCCTATGCGTGAAGCGCTAGGTTACCTGCGAAGGATCCTAGAGGGTGCTGACCATACGGTGCTCGGGCTCTGGGTTGCCTAGGATACCCACGCGTGCGTCGAGGAAGATATTGGAACAGAGTTGGAGTTGTTTTCTGAAATCGAGCATGGATCTGGTTGATTGACCTTGCTGGTCTTCAATGGATGAGTCCATGGCTCCTTATATGGATCTGTTGGTTGATCTTGCTGATCTTCAACGAGAGTCCATCTTGTTAAGTGATTATATTGCCAAGTATTATGGGCTAGGAACTATCGAAACGGCTCCTGAGCGTTCTAGTTGCCAATGATGCCATAGATACTCTGATGAAGGAATGATGGGAAATTAAGAATCAATTGGATAAATTGGAAGATGGTGATCAATGATACTATGGTTTTATTAAAGGATTGTTTTAAACTGGTTGAATCTGGTTGAAAAAGGCAATTTCATATTGGGTGTGTGAGTGGTGTGACTAGTTTTATTTTGCATGAACATCCGGCTAGGGGGCCTTGGAACTCTTTTCCTTGGTACCCGGGACAAAACCTAACCAAATTTTTAATTGGATCCCATCACTACAGTGGTTGGGCGGTTGGCTAACCCATGGGATTGGATGGGGTTAGGCTGGACTGATGGATCCGTAAATCGAGACTCAAACTTTTGTTTTTACGATAGAAAAAAAAAATTAAATCCCGGACAGAAACTGTTCTATGAATAGGAATCAACGGCTGTGCCTCTTGAATGGGGAAAAAAGCGTTGATCCCAATGATCCAAGTGCAAGTTTCTTCCTTGAACTGACTAAGTATCTTATAGATGTAATCGGATCATCTCGATCAGAAATGATCTTGACTACGTTAGAGTAAAAAGTTATCCTGGTGGAATCGCCCATGCTTTCCGGTAAAGGAAGTTTTCCGAGTTCGGTTTTGGAACAACCGACGGATTAGTCTCTTATCCGGATATCCGTGGGCGAGGCCCCGAGTGTGGGACCCCTGTCCCGCGCGAGAAGCGCTACTTCCGCTGCCAGTACCCCGAATCCGTTGCTCGGTGGGAACAGGGATCTTACATTAACATACAACTTGTTTTGCCTCAAGACCTCCAAAACCTCTTTCACGTGCTTCAAATGCACTTCCTCATGTTTGCTATAGATAAGTATGTCGTCGAAAAAGACCAATACAAACTTGTAGAGGAAAGGTTGAAGCACTTTGTTCATCAATGCTTGAAAAGTTGCCGGTGCATTGCATAATCCAAACGGCATAACCATGAATTGGTAAAGACCCCTTTCTGTACGAAATGCTGTTTTGAACTCATCACCACTTTTCATCCTTATTTGATGGTATCCGGAACGCAAATCAATCTTTGAAAAGCATGTGGCACCCTTCAACTCATCCAAAAGATCATCCACCCTTGGTATTGGAAAACGATTTTTGATGGTGATCTTATTCAAATCACGGTAATCAATGCACATGCGAAAAGTACCATCCTTTTTCTTCACAAGTAGCACCGGAGAAGCAAAAGGAGATTGACTTGGTTCAACCCATCCCATGTCAATGAGTTCTTTGACTTGCTTTGCCACCTCTTCCTTTTCAACCTTTGACAAACGATAGGGAGGCTTGTTGATTGGTTTGGCATTTGGTTCCAAATCAATAGCGTGATCAACACTCCTCTTTAGCGGCATTGATTTTGGCATGGTAAACACATCTTCATAATCCTTGAGTAGCTTAACCATGTCCACATTTTCGATGCAATCCTTTTTGCTATTATCTACCTCTTTGCAAAGCTGTAGTACATAAACATAGCCCTCTTTCTTGAACTCTTTCTTCATTTGAGTAGCATTGATCATGAAGAGCTTGGACCCTTGCATTCCATTCAATGTAATAACCCCTCCATGATGCACAAAACTCATGAAACTTTTCTGTAAGTTCATGGTAAAAGAGTTCAAAGTGGACAGCCAATCACATCCAAGTACTATGTCAATTGGTCCCAACTCAATCACCAAAAGATCAACTTTGCAAGAGTAGCTCTTGGACAACTCCAATTCTGTACTTTGACACTTCATATTGCAACCCATTGAATCACCATTGGCCACTTGCACCATGTGCTTGTTTGGTAAAGAAGTTGGTTGCATTTTGAGAGTGTTCAAAGACCTTTTATTGACAAAACTATGCGTGCTTCCAGTATCAATGAGTGCATATGCTGTTCTCCCATTCACCTTGATCTTCAATCTCAATGTGTTGGCACCCTTACTTCCCGCATAAGCATCATGAGAGATTGTACACAAGGTAGTATGTGCACTATTGTTTTCATTCCACACGCATAGAGGCATCCCATCATCCATTTTGTCATGAGCAAACTTTAGTTTCCTACCCGGATCAAAAGGAAACTCGGGATTTTCTTCATCAAAACCATCATCATGAGAACCTCCACGCTCATGAGGATCTCCCCATCCTAAGGCATCATTGCATTCAAGGAATTCCTCCTCCTCATGATTAGCATTGTCCTCAGTGATAATGTAGCTTATGGAAATATCCTTGGATTTGCATACTTTGAAGTAATCCTTGTTCCATTTTTCTCCACATTTGAAACATAGACCTTTGAGCCTCATTTCATGCAAACGGTCCTCCTTGATAACCTTGCTTTTTGAACCCCCATTTGCTAGCTTGGACTCATTGTATGTAGCTTTGTTGGACATAAATGGTGGTTTAAATGGAAGTCTATTAGACCCTCTACCATACACGGTAGGAAATCTTGGAAGATTAGGTCTTGTGTTTGCATGAGAACCCATGTCAGTCCTTGTGATCACTTCCCCTTTGATATTCCCTTTGCTAGCCCACTTTGTCAAATACTTCTCTTCATGAATTTCTGCAAGCATCATTGCCTTCTTCAAAGTGGCGGGTTCATGAGACTTGACATCACCACCAATAGGAGCTTTCAAGCCCCTTATATACTTGACAACAAGATAATGCTCATCAAAGTCGTCCAAGTATAATAGAAGCTTTAGAAACTTATGAGAATATTCCTTCACGGTAGTGATTTGCTCTAGCTTGTCCCATTCCACAATGTGATTGTCCCTTTGCATGCGAGAAGTAAACTCTTCTGCCATGTCATTTTTGAATTCTTCCCAAGTAGTGATGACATAACCATGAGATTGCTTCCTCCTCCACCAAGTGTGAGCAAAACCTTCAAGATGAAGTGAGGCGAAGTAGACTTTGGCAATCTCGCTCCTTGGGCTGATTTCGAAGTAGAGATCCATCTTGTTTGCCCACTCTTCAAAGTCTTCGATAGAATTTGATTCTCCTTTGAACTTATTAAATATGATTTTGTCCTTCATAGCATTGTCAAAATCACCATGCATTCTTGAACCCCTCTGCCGTGCTCTTGGATCATCAAATCCTCTTCCTTCACCCAAGTGTCTATGCATTTGCTCATCTTCCAATTGCCAATCACCTGCATCTTTAAATCCCTTCTGTTCATACCCTCTTCTTGCATCTTGCATAAAGGATGAAGTTCTTGGAATACTGGCATTGGATCTCTCATAAGAAGCATCACCCATAGGTCTCTTGCCCTTGTCCATGTAAGAAGAATGTGGCATCATTTGAGGTGGCATCATTTGTCTTACTTTGTTCTCTTCTGGCATAGAAGGCTTTCCATCATGTTTGGCATCATAATGTACACCATCCATTGCATTCATATCGGCTTCTTGGTTGAGCTTGAGAGGAGCCAATGCACTAATGGCTTTCTCCAAGTCTTTTAACCCTCTTTGCATCACGTCATCCAGGTAGTGGTGTCGCTTGTCGAACCGTTCCATGAGGTGTTCACCAAATTGTTGTTGCCGATTTGTTTGGTTATTTTCAATCCTTTGAAACATACTCTCCATAGCCATTAACATCATGTCCACTGTTAGCGGAGTAGTTCCCAAAGATTGAGGCATTTCCACTGGCTGAGATTCATCTGGAGATGGTGCTTTTATGGTTGAACTTTCTTCATTCCTCGTTGATGAACTCGTTGCCATCATTGCTTCCGGTTGTCTTTGATCATTTTCATTCCGGGCTCCCTTGTTTTGACCTCCTCTAGTCATTTCCATGCGCGTAATTGATCCCTCCTTGCAAAGACCACTTACTTGATTTTTTTTTCTCTATTCAAACGGTATCCGATTTGGGTGATCTTTATATCGATGTGAAGCTCTTGACGAGACGAATAAGAATCCCCAAAAACAGATCTGAAAAAGTTAACAACCTTTGACCAGTCAACTATACCGTCAACTCTTGATGTTAACTGCTCAATTCTTATCCAATTTGGGTGATCTTTATATCGATGCGAAGCTCTTGATGAGACGAGTAAGGATCCCCAAAAATAGATTTGAAAGTCAACAGCCTTTGACCAGTCAACTATTCTAGCTGAAAGTCAACTCTTAACTTTGACCGCTCAATTCTACTCCGATTTGGGTGATCTTTATATCGATGCAAAGCTCTTGATGAGACGAGTAAGGATCCCCAAAAACAGATTTGAAAAAGTCAACAACCTTTGACCAGTCAACCGTTCTAGCTGAAAGTCAACTCTTAACTTTGACCGCTCAATACTACTCCGATTTGAGTGATCTTTAGCTTGTTTGAAAGAGGTTTTCGGGTAGATTGAAGAGCTTTCAGGACAGATTTGAAAAGCTTTTGAAAAACCCTAGAAATTCAAGGATTTGTCCTAGCTGCAAGTAGGCAAATTTTGTAAAAATTTTGCCATGGTCTCCCCTCTTTTTGCACCAAATCTCAATCAAATCAAAGCATCTCAATCAAGTATTAAAATCCTTATGCATTTGACCACTGTAAGCAATTCAATCCTTAATCATTTTTCCATCTGAGCATGTGACCTTATGGCATCAATTTTGTCCTTTTGCGTAAGAAGTCGATGTAGAGGATTTGCTTGTTTGCTCAAGTCGAATGAAGTGGTCGATGAAGCGCGTCGATGCTTGCCGATCTCTCGGCCAAGCACTTCTCACCCCTTCACCAAGTTTACATCCAAGGTGAAGGTTGAGGCCATTTCTTTACCACCAAGTACCTAATCCTCTTCCTTACCGCGTACCCGGCACTAATGGCAAGGAAGATTCAAGACATTCTCCCCTTGGCCTCTCCTCTAAATTCCAAGGTACCCTTACTTCATTCTAGATTCTAGGAATAAAATCGTGAGTTACAAGCTCAAATGAATGAGTAGAGTTGACTTACAATTGATTTATAGCATGACTCATGCTCATTCATATCATAATACATGGTTCATAGTGCTTCCTTCATCACATCCACTCATGGCAATGTCAATACATTTCCACATACATCAACAACATCCAAGTGTCACGGAGCGGTGATCTCGGGTCGTGTTCTGGGCACGAGTTCCTGCTCGGGACTAGAAAATCCAGTACAAAAGCGAAAACAGAGAGCACTTGCTGAATCCTGCACCTCAAGACCTATAGCTCGTCTCGAAGAGGACGACGAGCCGGTCGTTTTTTGAGTACTAGAACTCCAAAAACGGAGTTCGTATGAGAGAGTTATGACCAAAAACGTGCAACCGGCAATGGAAAACGCTGTCACCAAAAAGTGGGCTTCCAACCCAAAACATTTTATTCAATCCCCCAAATGTGCCAAAAGCTATGCTCACTTATGCCAATATGCAAGGCATAGCATTGAATGGCTATGTGTAGCATTCAAGCATTCATAATGCATAAAGAGCAGCATGAATGGCCATGATTAAAGTCTAATTTTTGAAAATTAGGGTTTTATGTGTAATAAAACCCTAATTCACTCCATAGCTTGAAAGAATGCTTCAAAATTGTAAGGAAGTGATGGAGCAACTCATCAATGTCACTCGGGAAGCCTTAATGCTTGAATTTGTTGAAGGAGATGAAGATTAGGGTCACTTTGGTGAAAAACGTGGGCAGCTTTGGTACTGATTTTCAGCCACATTGGGAGCCCCATTGCTCATGGAAAATAGGTGAAATACTTCATAAAACATTGCTAGATACATGAGAGACTCAATGCCCTTTGCTCATGTTGAGATTCCATGGCTAGGGTTTGCAAGAAAGCTCCCAAACAAAAAAATGTTTTTGATTAACAACTGCTAATCAAGATTAGAAATTTTCCCCAATTTGGTCCACTCATTCAAAAAAAATAGGTCCATGTGCTCAGATTTGAACCACAAACTCTACCTTAGCCATATCCCCTTCCCCCATGAATCAAATGAAGCAGAAATTTCACGAAATGAGAAGAAGAAAAGAAAAATCACTAATCATGGATCAAAAGCCATGCTCTGATACCAATGAAAGAAAGTAACTGGGGTGGGTTAGTCCCTCACCAAGGGAGTGGCTCATGAAGGAGTCACCACCTAGCATCTCACGGGAGAAGCTCACCATTGATTCTTGGAATAGATAACATTATCATGAATGAGCCATAATCCCATTTACATTGGTATTTATACTCCACCCAAGAGTTCACACCTACTTACTAGTTGTCCATGGCCTTGGGCCCATAATGCTTTCTTACAGCCACCGCCTTTCAAATGGCCTTCATTTGCCACGCCTTCTTTTTCGTAGCTCCAGCCTATCCACTCCCCCGGCAGATCCGGGGGATGGTCTGTGCTAGCGCAGACCATCCCCTGGCTCTGCCGGGGGAGTGGATAGGGCGCAAGGCATGCTCTAAGTCCATCTTCTTCTCCACCATCGGCTCCAATGCCTCAATCGGCTCCAGCTCCACAGGCTCCGCCTCCTCGAGCGCCGCCACCACAAGTCCACCTCCACTGGCTCTGCCTGTTAAAGTGTCAAAAAGAAATCATCTGAGGGCCAAAGCCACGAATGCTGCCACCACAAGTCCACCTGCCAACACCACGCCTCCCCATTGCTGTAACTCGAGCCTATCCACTCCCCCCCGACAAAGCCAGGGGAGTGGATAGGCTGGAGCTAGGGTGCAAGGCATGCTCCGAGTCCATCTTCTTCTCCATCGGTTCCGAGTCCACCGCCTCAATCGGCTCGGGCTCCACAGGCTCCGCCTCCTCGAGCGCCGCCCACCACACCGCCCTGCCAACACGACGCCTTCGTCATTGCCATGTCTCCATTGCTGTAGCTCCAGCCTATCCACTCCCCCGGCCCCCCGGCAGAGCCGGGGGGGTGGATAGGCTAGAGCTACGGCAATGGAGGCGTCTTCGCGAGCGGGGCCATCTTCTCCACCGGCTCTGCCTCCACCTCGTCCACCTCGTCCACCTCGTCCACCTCCTCCACCGGCTCTGCCTCCACCTCCTGCACCTCCTCCACCTCCTCAAACGGCTCCTCCTCCACCACCACCGGCTCCACCTCCACCTTGTCCACCTCGTCCACCTCCTCCACCGGCTCCGCCTTCTCAAATGGCTCCTCGTCCACCTTCTCCACCTCCTCCACCTTCTCAAATGGCTCCTCCTCCACCTCCTCCACCGGCTCTGGCTCCACCTCCTCCATGCGGCGCAATGCATGCTTCTTCTTCACCGACTCTGTGTCTGTCGACACCCGGGACACCTCCAACATAGCCGCCGCCACATGGGACACCTCCCCAACGAAGCCGCCGCTGTCGGCTATCACAAAAAAGAAGAGCAGAGAGAAAAGAAATGAAAAAGAACTTACCTCTTTTCCTGCATGCGTTCGCGTGCTTGTTGCTGAGTTGAGAGTATCTTTCATGTACCCTAAATACCTCTTTTCCTTCATGTACTCTTAAATATGTACCATATATGTGTGTGTGGCCTAAAATATACATAGCCTAAAGATAGATACATATATACACACACTTATATATGTCTAAAAATGTATTAAGCTATATGTATTTTATTGCACACACATACATTTTATAGTTTAGGCTATGTAAATATGTACATATATATATTGATGTTAATAAATGTGTGTGGTGTGTGTGTGTGTGTGTAGCCTAATAGATATATAGTCTAATATATCTATGTATCCTAAAATAAGTAAAAGACTAGTCTCTTTGTAAATACACACACACACACACACTAAAATACATATATCCCTGTCGGGGGATTCTTAGCCTAAAATATATACAATATAATAATATAAATATAGACATGTGTGTGTGTGTATTTACAAAGAGACAATCCTTTTATAAAAATAATACTTAGAACCAATAAATGTATATATTTGTGTATTTTTTTAAATATTTGTAGATACATATATATTTGTATATTTTTTATTAAAAAAATTATCGTGACCATTCTCAATCGTGATTGCTCCACCTTGTTTTATCATTTCAACCGCCTACATTCTCAATCGTGATTACTCCACCTTGTTTTATCATTTCAAACTCCTTCATTCTCAATCGTGATTGCTCCACCTGTTCCTTCGTTTTTATATTTTCATTTCACATTTTCGTCTCTCCTGTCCTTTCTGCATCTTCGTATTGCCTTCCCTATGGAGCACACTGTCACCTTTGAGTGGGAGCTTGATGGCTGTACCAAAAAATCTCAAACTTTAATAGTTCTCCACCAGACCACGTTTCATGGATATCTACAAGGGTTTTTGCCTTCTTCACACGCCCTTTCTGGAGTGAAAGCTACTAGGACAGATGGAAGCCTACAGGAAATCATCGCTCATTATGATATGGAGGGCAATAAAAACTACCTCGTAGATATTACTCGAAGTAAAACATATATGCTACAATGTAGTCCTCTTTGTGCTGTTGATAGTCTTGATTCTAGTGCTAATGACATTGCCCAAGATGTCCGACATTTGGAGAGTTCAGTGGATAAAGAATTAGGGACACAAAACACCCATGTTTATATCTCGAGCTCCTCCTCTGAGAGTGACTTGAATGGCTCAGCAACAACTGTTTTGCAACCAGGTGAAGGCACAAGCAATCCAAAAGGTTCAAAGCACAAGATCTCTGAAGATGAATGTATTGCTTCAGAGAGTATACTTTCAGTTCTTCGTAATAAGAAGGAGCAACCTTATCTTCTACGTTCATTGTTGGAAAAAGTTACTTGAGTCATCCAAGTCCAGGAGGTGCCAAGACATTATGATGGTGATTCCATCCTTGAGTTTCCACCAACATATGGCAAAATAGGAAATATGGACGAAATGGAGCAAAAATATGATGGTCACCTATGGACACGTCCAGTAATATCATACATGTCTGTAAGTTGTACCGTGTGTATTAGCTATTGTGTTGGTACTTTAGAGTGCCATCATAGGCTCAGCCTGCTGTCCTTTTTACTTGAACAATAAAAGGTATAACAACACCTTCTTTCATGGACATCTGACAAAAAAGATTGCAATTGGACTTCTGACAGAGGATGAGAAACTAAAATAGTTTGTCACTTTTGTCGCAAAACTGCACACTGTGTGCAAGTGTGTAGATGTATTGTGTGTTAATTACGTAATGCCTCTTGTGTAGATGTATTGTGTATTAATTACGTAATGCCTCTTGTGACACAACTATTACAAGAATGATGCTCCACACTGGGCTGCATAAACATCCAGTTTAGCCAGGAACTTCAAGGTCAATGTTGGAGCGCATGAAAATGTTTGTTTCTCAAGTGTTGAAAGCCCAGAGAAGTGCAGGTCCTCGAAAAATACAGATGGATATTGTGAAGGATATGTTGTTTTCCTCCATGATGAATCAAAATGATGAGCTACCTACAAGTATTAGGGATCATGAGCTCTGCAATTTTTTGGAGGAGTTGAGTCCTCTTGTGGAAAACTAGAGGTGAGTATTCATTCTTGTGGAAAACCAGAGGTAAGTATTCATTCTATAACTTAATTATATTTGGAAGTATTTTTCTACATTCGGTCCTCTCTTTATTGTGAAATTATGTTTTTTAGGTTTAGACGCATTGTATCCTAAGAGAAACAAAAATTGATGCCAGCAGGAGAGGGCTTTGATAGCATCCTTCTTATAGAGAGAAGATCTCGCTATTCATTTATACAAGGTAGCCGTTTCCCGGGACAAGGTGGCCCTGATGACAAATGTTATGTCTTTAAGATGTCTTTGCGAGGACTAGCATCAGGCGTGGACTTGGTGAATCGCATGCGGTGTGATAGTGGAGGTGACTTGTCAAAGTCCTGGGTTTTGTTTGATCACACTCATCGAGTTTTTGGTTGGTCAACAATGGCTTGTCATGTTTACGACCCAAGGTGAGACTACGTACTTCAATTTTTTTCTTTCTTTCATTTGCCTTGAATGATAGTTGTTTGAAAAAAATTCTCTCCAAAATCTTATAGTGTTCAAGAGCTGTTGACAATTGCCACATGCGAAATGGAGGAGGAGGATACAAAAAGCCAAGTACTATTTTGGGAAATGCTGAATAGCACAATGGAGCAATGCGGTTATGCACCCGCACACTTCTATGGGTTTATGCTGATGAAGCAGGGTCCAATTGGTGTGCAGTTAGGACCGTTTTCAATGGGGGTCCACACAACATTATGGAGGACAGGGAGAGAACGTGCTTATTCCATTGGAAACAAAGTTTGATGAAGCATGCTAAACAATGCGTGAAGACAAAAAGTCGACAACACCATATTGACTTGTGTGAAGAATGGAGATTGGCAACCAATAAGGAGTCACCTTTCTTAAAAAGTAAAGAGATTCGTGAGTGGTGGAGAAATGGACATGTTCATTAGGGAAAACTATCAGTGATGGATACGTGGATGAGTTGGTGGGAAGTACGAATAGCACATTGGGGCAACCTCATGTGTCAAGGGTGAGAAATTTTATGGAGAAATGATATGTTGTATGGATGTATTTGCATTGGAGTCAATTTTGTGAATTCATGTATGAAACCTCTTGTGTGCAGGTGGTCTTAAGCTCGGTGGATTTAGCACAAACCCCTCGAACAAACTTATCTGAAGCATGCATGTATATGTTTGGGAGTATGCATGCATGTATGTATGTATGTATTGTACAAATGTGTGTATATATGTATGTATATATGTATGTATATATGTAGGAAGGTAGGTAGGTAGGCAGGTAGATAGGTAGGTAGGTGTGTTTGAGAATATACATGTATATATGTATGTATGTATGTGAATGTATATATTCCTTTTTCATAAATACTTACTATATAAAAGCTCACCAAAATGTATCATTTTTCTTACAAGCTCACATAAAACTATCGTATCTCCAAAAAGCTCGCCAAATAAAGCTCGCAAAAAAATCAAACCCGGAAGGAAGAATGGCAGTGGTGCCATTCTCGTTAAGGGGGCTCTCATCACACCTTGAAGAGGAGAATGGTAGTGGTGCCATTCTCCCTTACATTCAAATAAGAATGGCAGTGATGCATTTTCAAGGCCTCCCATCACCTTAAAGGGGAGAATGGCACCACTCTCATGCTCAGCTTGAAGGGGAGAATGACACTCTCAGGTCCTCCCATTAACTTAAAGGAGAGAATGGCACCACTAACATTCTCAAGGCCTTCCATCTCATTGCATTGATGAGGGACAATGACAAGACTACCATTCACCCTTATGTTTAAGGACGAATGGCAATGGTGCCATTCTCAAGGCCTCCCATCACCTTTATTGAAGGGGAAAACCGCACCGCTGCCATTCTTAGGGCCTTCCATCACCCTAAAGGGGAGAATTGTAGTGGTTCCATTCTCCAAGCCTCCATACTATCACCATTAAGGGGACAATGGCACCACTGCCATTGTCCCTTACATTCAAGAAAGAATGGTCATGGGGAGAATGGCACCACTTCCATTCTCCCTTACCTTCTAGGAATAATGAAAGTTGTGCCATTCTCAATGCGTCCCATCACCTTGAAGGGGGAGGAATGGCGCCAGTGCCTTTCTCTCTTACATTCAAAAAATAATGGTAGTGGTTCCATTCCTAGGGCATCCAAGCCTTTTTATTCCAGGAGAGAATGACACCATTGACATTCTAAGGTCCTCTCACCACCCTAAAAGGGGAGAATGGAATGACTGCCATTCTTAAGGCCTTCCATTCCATTACCTTAAAGGGGACAATGGCACCATTTCCATTATCTCTAATGTTCAAGGAAGAATGGCAGTGGTGCCATTCTCAAGACCTCAAGTGGTGCCATTCTAAAGGCCTTCCATTCCATTACCTTAAAGGGGACAATGGCACCATTTCCATTATCTCTAATGTTCAAGGAAGAATGTGTTTAAAAAATAGGTAGAGGGAGAGGAGACACACACAGGAGCAAACCCTAATGTATATTGCAAACCCTAACCATAGAGGGAAACCATCTCCCTTCTCACACAATGCATAAAGCCATAATCCATAATACACACAACACACTATGAGTTGTGTCCACACACATCTAACCCTAACTAATGTCCACACACTATGACCAGCTGGACATGCGGTCATTTATGTCTCACACATGTTCCTACCTAACATGCCAGCACATAGCATAGCTGGCTCACACTGACATCGAGCTTGAATCTCAACAGCCCCTCTCAAGCTCATGATGTACTGCCGATGAAGATGTAGATGAGCTTGGGATATCATGGCTCTCAACACTCCCCCTCAAGCTCATCCCATCATGTACTCCCAACATAGTACGGAAGTACTCAAACTTCTCCCTGCTAAGTGGCTTTGTAAAGATGTCTGCCACCTGCTCTTCAGTCTTCACATACTGTAGATCAACTGTACCATCCAGCACCTTCTCTCTGACAAAGTGATAATGGACCTCTATGTGTTTGGTCCTCGCATGAAATACTAGATTCTTGGCCAACTGTATACTGCTCATGTTATCACAATGAATGAAAACTTTGCCATCAATAGGCTCACCCAGATCTACCAAGAGATTCTTTAACCATACTGCCTCACAAGTAGCAATGGCTGCACCCCTGTATTCAGCCTCTGTACTCGATAAAGCAACTGTAGGTTGCTTCTTGCTACTCCAACTCACCATGGCACTTCTAAGTGTAAAAGCATATCCACTAGTAGACCTCCTGTCATATGAGCTACCTGCCCAATAAGCATCTGTGTAGCCATGTATTTCCAAGCTTTTACCACTCTCATAAAGTAGACCATAATGTGCAGTGGTCTTTACATATCTCATAATACGTCTCACTGCATCCAAATGAGGTTTTCTGGGACTTTGCATAAATTGGCTTACTAGCCCCACAACATAACTCAAATCCGGGCGTGTGATAGTCATGTAAATGAGACTACCAACCATCTTTCTATACATAGATGGATCATCCAACTCCTCACCATATTTAGCCTGCAACTTCACATTTTGCTCCAAATGTGTACTCATAGGCTTACACCCTATCATGCCATATTTTACCAACATATCCAATGCATATTGGCGCTGTACTAACCATGTACCTGCATGGTCTTTGATCACTTCAATTCCAAGAAAGTAACTCAACTCACCAAGGTCTTTCATGTCAAATTGCCCACTCAGACATGCATCACATCTACACCATGATCACCTGTGATAATCAAGTCATCCACATAGATGACAAGTAAAATAATCCCATGATCTGTCTTCTTCACATAGAGTGAAGAATCTGCTGTAGAAATCTGAAATCCAAGAGAGATAAGATATCTGCTCATCTTATCACTCCAAGCATGAGGTGCTTGCTGCTCTCACTGTTCCCATCTTTGCCACTAGACTGAATGTTTCATCATAGTCCAAACCTTGGGTTTGTGCATAACCCTTAGCTACCAATCTTGCTTTATGTCTTTGAATGGAACCATCAGACTTGCACTTCACTTTGTAAACCCATTTACAACCTATAACATTTTTGTCCTGTGGTAATGCAACCAAATCCCATGTATCATTATGAACCAATGCGTCCATCTCAACATCCATTCCTTTCTCCCATACATGCTTTCCAATAGCTTCTGTATAGCATGTAGGTTCCACATGCTTCACCAAAGACGTCATATATGCATAATGCATAGCAAAATCTCGATATGTGAACCTGTCAACTGGATATCTGACTCTTTGGGATCTCCGCAATGCATGCGGATCACTCTGAACACCTGTCACTCTAGCATGTGGTGGCACATATCTATCCTGCCTAGCACCAGGTGTGCGTAAAACAGGTATGCCAAGCTCCTCATCCAAACTCTCTGAACTCGATGACTCATAACCTGTAATTCCAATGCCTTCAACCTTCTTCTTTCCTTTATCCATAGCACTACTCCGAGTGCTCACACTCTCATACCTCAAACGTCCTGACCATGGACGTACAGTACTACTCTCAGCCTTTGCTGCTGGCCCAGACATAGAAGTAGAACTAGAACTTGCTTGTGGCAGGCACATCAGCTTCAAGTGACTCAATGACACCCTCATCCTTTGCTTTGTACCAACTAGCAAGCTCATCAAACACCACATCTCGTGAGATGACCACTTGTCTAGTTTGTGGATTGTAACATTTGTATGCCTTTCGATCCTGTGCATATCCAACAAATACACATTTTTCTACCTTAGGATCCAACTTCCTCCTTCTCTCATCCGGCACATGCACATAAGCTATGCATCCAAATACTTTGAGGTGTCCAATGTCTGGCCTATAACCTGTAAGCCGCATCTCTGGCGTACTTCCATGAATGGCTACTGTAGGTGTTTTATTCAGTATATACACTGCGGTAGCACAAGTTTCTGCCCAATAATAATCTGGCATGTTCTTTTCATTAAGCATTGCCCTGGCCACTTCACATATGACTCTATTCTTTCTCTCAGCCATACCATTTTGCTGAGGTGTATACCTGCAAGTCAATTGTCTTCTTATGCCATGCTTTCTCAAGAAATGCTCAAAAGCCTTTGAGGTGTATTCACCACCTCCATCTATTCTCAAACATTTAATCCAACAGCCATATTGCTTTTCTGCAAAAGCTTTGAGGTGTATTCACCACCTCCATCTGTTCTCAAACATTTAATCCAACAGCCATATTGCTTTTCTGCAAAAGCTTTGAAATCCATAAACTTTTCCAACACTTCACTCTTCTCTCTGAGAAAGTATATCCATGTCATCCTGCTGAAATCATCAATGAATGTCACATAGTATAAATTGCCTTTGATAGATGGGTTTTGTGCAGGACCCCATACATCACTATGTACTATCTCAAGTGGCCTGCTACTCATGTTTTCTTCTCTAGGAAACCGCAACCTTGCCTGCTTTCCAAACTGACAGGCTTCACAAACATGCATATGCCCATCATACTTGAATCTAGGT
Source organism: Cibotium barometz (assembly GCF_041138505.1). Lineage (NCBI taxonomy): Eukaryota > Viridiplantae > Streptophyta > Polypodiopsida > Cyatheales > Cibotiaceae > Cibotium > Cibotium barometz. The sequence goes on along the minus strand of NC_141101.1, from coordinate 22,124,374 downwards.
AGCCCACTAACAATGCCTCTTGTCTGCATGTTCTTTAACCTTTGTATATTGACATATCCAATCCTCTTATGCCACATATCAATGTCCTATACCACATTTCTGCTTTTAGAGAACATGGCTGATTTTAACTCAGGAATTCCAACATCCAGCTTAAACAACCTGCCTTCTTTCTTGCCTTTAGCAATGACTCTACATCCATGTTTGAAGTCCTCAATGAAGCAACCATGCTCGTTGAAATGAACCTGTAATCCTTGTTCCACCATTTGACCAACTGAGGCCCAACTGAGGCCAAGCTCTTTGTGATAGAAGGCACATACAATACATCTGACATAGACTTTGTTTGACCATTGTGCATAACCAATGGTACACTTCCAACATGTGTAATAGCATGCTGAGTATCGTCTCCTGTTTCCACATAGCCTTTCACATCCATAGGCTTCATATGCTCAAACCATTCACCATGACAAGTCATATGGTTTGATGCTCCAGAGTCCATATTGTTGAGATATCGAGCTCGTCTAGTGAGGCGGTGGACACTGATGACCCGCCTGGGGAATAGGCTCCACACTTACACCACTGGCATGGTTGGTGAGATCTTGGGTGATATGCGGCCAGTGGGATGACAGGCTGTGTGTGACAGCCATTCTAGAGACTGGCGTAGTTATAGTGCCAGCTCATTTAGTTGGGTTCACACTATAGAGAACCCGTGTATGTATTGGTTGAGTACCTTTCATATTGTTAACCTATGACGGACATTGAGGCGTATTATGTTTTACGTCATTAATTTAAATATTCTTAGTCATGGGCCGGGCTTGTCGGCACCATATGTTAAGGATGAAGGGATTGGGTGATCGCCGATGAGAGGCGCACCTTGAATATCAGTAGGATAAGGGTTAGGATCAGCCAGCCATGTATGGGCGCCCAAGTGTGAACGGCCAAGTCACCTATAAGAGTCAAATGTAACCCTAAAATCCTCATTCTCATGTGTTGTGAATACAAGAGTGCTCTTGCCTTATCTCTTTGGTTTCCTTCTCCTGCGTGTGTGTGTGTGTGAGAGAGAGAGAGAGAGAGAGAGTGAGAGAGCGATCGAGCACTGTGTAGCGGCACGGCGGCGGTGAGGCGGTAGAGCGGCGACGGCGGCTCCTCCTTCACGGCTGCGACGCGGGAATCCTTCAAGGCGGCGGTTGAGCGGTGAGTGACACACCCTTTGGCATTCTGTTTGAGCTTCCTTCCCTGGTTGTATGCTTGTAGCCATTCGTGGCTTGCATACGGTGTCTAGCAAGTCCCCAGCTACGACCTGTGCGGCAAAAGCGCACATTTTTGGTGCCGCTGCCAGGGAGTTGCCCTGCACCAAGCTCCAGTTTGCAGCTCGGCTGCTGCGTGAAGTTTAATCTACACTGTAGGAAAGCGACTGTGTGTTTGTTGTTAAGGTGTTTCTGTGTTACATTTCTGTTTCTTTTGTTATATTTTCGCTCCGCGTGTGGGCGTGCATTCTGTTATCTGGTTTCTGCGTGTGAGAGGGATTTCTGAATCCCCAAATCTATGCTGTGTGTGCGAACTGCGCCGCGGCCAAGGCTGAACCATAAGGAAACCCTAGAAAACTTATCTCACAAAAAAAAATATAAAATAAAAAATATAAAAAATATAAAAAATAAAAAAGAAAAAATTAAATTTTATTTTCAAAGAAAGAACCGAACGTGTGGAGAGGAAAGATTTTCTAATTGGAGAAAAAATTTTTGAAAAGAAAGAACCCCAATTGATCCACGACCCACGACCCCGGCCCCGGCCTCGGTCTCGGTCTTTTGATATATATATATGTAGGAGAGTGAGCCTCCATAGCTTTCTTTCAAGTGAGAGCTTATGGGAAGTTGTGCCCTATATGTAGCCCACTCCCCAAGGAGTAAAGTGAGTATGTGGGATAAAGCCCTCACCCTTTCCTCCACAAGCAAATAGGCTTTTGTCCCTTCCCCCCAAGGACTGTTTTGAGGACTACAGGAGCTCTAGATAGGCGAACACGGTGCTGTAAAGCACACTAGGATCCTTTGAACGATACGCTCATTTCGAGCTATCACACGTCCTAGTCCAAGTACCGTAAGTAAGGGGGTCAAAAACGGGTTAAAAACAACACAAAAACAAGTAAAAACGGGGTGCGAAACACCTAAGAAACCACTTGTGTGAGTTTCAAGGGTAGTTACCAATGCACGTAGGGTACCCACGTCACATGCATCTACGCTCTGGTCGGGTGCTGGAGTCTGAGCCACTAGAAAGCGTTTCAGTCTACGCAGGCTCACACCATCCCTCTACGTTAGCATCTTGGCCTTCGGTTGGAACCCAAGGGAGTGCGACCCAAGATCCACGAATAGTGGATAGTGACTCATCTTCTGACTCAGAAGCCATGGAAGGACACCCTACCAAGAACCCTGAGGAGACAAGCCAAAACATGCCAGTGTGGGCCCCACAACTTGGATCTACCTTCACATCCAAGGATAACCCCAATAAACCAGATGGGTTGTGAGTCACATAGTGCATGTGGGGATTATGAAGAGGAGATAGACCCTACTGCTCCATACGGGATTGATACGTTTGAAATGATTCCCCAGTACTACATGGAGGATCATTTCGGGCAAGTCAAGCCTGTATATCAAGCGGCTGCTCTTGCCACAAGAGGGCAAAACCTTAATACCATGGCGGCGAGGAGACCACCTCTTCAATGTTACGAGTGTAGTGGACCGCATCGTGTAGCGGAGTGCCCTAATAGGCTACAGAAGATCGCTACTCAAATGCAACCAAATCAAGGGAGCACATCGAGAATGCCGGTACTTACATGTAATCGTTGTGACATAGATCATTTGATCGCTCAATGTCCACATAATCCTAATGCACCCAAGATTACACCATTGAATTTGGTTGAGGTCACCAACCAAGCACGAGGATCCACACCCGTTGTACCCACGAATGTAGTTACACGGTCAATGCTTCAAAATCAAAACTACATTCTTGAAGAGAGGAATACTGCATCACTCGCTCAGGCAAAGAAAAAGAAAACGCGGCGGAAGAGATCGCTTAATGCCACGAGCTCCAAGCCCAGTTCAAAGACTAACATAGGGACAGGAGACGACCCCGTGTATATGAATGATCTTGAAGATGATTCTGATTCAATAGAAACCATGGGAACCAAAGCCACTACCTTAAAGGAGGAACCCACTCGGGAGCTCAATGAAGGAGAATCAAGCGAGTACATAAATAAGGGAAAACAGAAGGAAACTTCCTCGGTCCCACAACCAAGTCAATTAATGCCCTCTCGACCACCCAAACTGACTGAGACTCCCCAAGACAAGCCACGTGGGCCAAAAACCCTCAAGAAAAAGATTGGAACTTACCCAAACCTAGTTGAGGAGATTGAACAAGTGCAACACTTAAGGGGTTTGGTGGAAGAAACACAAAGAGAACTGGAGCCAAACCCGAGAAAAATCAAAATTCCGGACACAGTGTTTCCTACGCAAGTTCAGCCTCACCGGAACCATAAACCGTTAGCTATACCTAGTATCATTCGGGAAGAAAGTGAGGATAGGACATCCGGAAGTGGGCAAACACCCTTCTTGCTGGAAAGAATGTTTAGTGAGGGAATGCCTGACCCCATCGAAGAGGAAGTGATTCCATCTTCACCAGTCCCTAGTCAAGGGTCCCTAGTCAAGGGGCGATGTCTCGAAAAGTACCGTTGAATGTGTCCAAGCTAATGGATTTCATGTCCTCCGAGATCAGAACCACGATCATATCCAAAGTATACGGAGATCCTGAGCTATTCTTAGCTCTTCGGGCATTTCTCAATGGAGAACTAAAGGCGGGGTTACCACAATTTGCAAATATGGATAGACCCGACACGCTTCAAGATGAATGGGAGCATTGGGATCTACAACCCAACTTTGATGAAGATTCGGTCGTGGAAATACCTGTGAACAAGTTGGGACAGTACTTTGAAGGTGACGAATCTAATGCCACCCTCCCCATTACTACCAAGGGATTAACTCTAAAGGGAATCCTTGATGGTGGTGCTGGAGTGAGCATTGTGACTAAAAACTGTTGGGAATCTATGGGAAGGCCTCACCTCGAAGTCACAAACATAGTGGTTAAGATGGCAAACGGAACCATAGCTAAATCTATTGGAATGTTAAGGGACCTTAAGATCAAGGTCCTGGGATACAAGGTAAAACATACCTTCATTGTAATGGATTTCTCCAAGCATCCTATGTCATATCAAATGATCTTAGGACGTCCTTTCATGAGGGAAGCACAAATGGTGCATGACTGGTCGAAAAACCATGTCTATCTACAATTCCAGGATTCTGTCATTCGAGTTGATCTTGAGAATGGTCGTGCGCATCCTTTAGGAAGCAAGGTTATCATCGATAATCGATCAGATACCACTGTTCACTCCGCCCCATTAAGGTATTGCTATACATGCAAAAAAGAGACTGATGATGGGAAGGATTCTCCTTACATGGATGTCCTACCGGGTATGACTGAGTTGGATAACGTGGATTGGGTACACCTAGCGGCAACCATAGACACATGGGGAAATAGAGGCACAAGTTGGGTAACACCTGAGGGGCAAGATATGCCACCGTTAGTGCCAATAAACATGATAGGTGTTATGCACTTGACTCCTGATGGCGAGAACGTGGCAAACTCCACCGACATTGAAAGTAGCGAAGACTCTGACCAATGCAACTCTGAGTATGAATCTCAAGAAGAAACTGACCCTGAGCCTGATGGGGAAAATGAATCAAATATTCACCCAAATGTGAAAGCAAGGTGCTCAAGGCCTAGGACAGTGACCTCCTGCAGTTCATCCGAAAGTGAAGATCGACCAAGTGAGTTCGAATCTGATAGAAACAAAAATCAAAAACTTGGTAAGAAGAAAACGAGACATAAGCGCCAACGCTGTAAGATTCCTCCCCCAACCCCCTTTTTGATGTCTAGTATATTCCCCTGTAATCAATTCCTTTTCTAAAATATAAGAGACCTTGTTTGTGGCTGTTTTAACCTAGAGAGAGAAAATATTCTAGAGAGAGAATATTCAGATTTTGAATATTTTTGGATAGAAAAATATCTCTTATAATTCAGATGAGTTTCCCTGAAACAGAAATTTAAAAAGAATTTTCCAATGTGCAATTGGAATTAATTGGAAATAGGTATAAAGAACCTTAGCCTAAGGGTCTAGATTTTCAGAAATCTTTAGACTATGGTCCAATTAAGGTTCCTATGGACCAATAGCATCAATCCATGTGTAGGGAGGAGATAAATCCAACTTGTAAAAAAGAAAATACCCAAAAATGAGTAAATGCTCACATGAGGTGAAGAGTTGAAAATGTACAAGGATTATTAGTAAAAAACTATGAGCAATATTAAAAATATGACATATGTAAGGAAGGGGAATTCTTTAAAGGAGGTGCATATTTCACATAAGATGAAGAGTTGAAAATGTACAAGGTTTATTAGTAAATAAACACATATGTAAGGAAGGGGAGTTCTTTAAAGGAGGTGCATATTTCACATAAGATGAAGAGTTGAAAATGTACAAGGCTTATTAGTAAAAAAACTATGACACATATGTAAGGAAGAGGAGTTCTTTAAAGGAGGTGCATATTTCACATAAGATGAAGAGTTGAAAATGTACAAGGTTTATTAGTAAAAAACTATGAGCAATACAATTTTGACACATATGTAAGGAAGGGGAATTCTTTAAAGGAGGTGCATATTTCACATGCTTGAATGAGTTTTAAACTCATAAAAATTGAGATATTTCATCTCTCCTCTCTCCTCATTCAAGTCTAGTTCCAAAAAGTTAGCTTAACTGACCTTAAAATGGTCAAAAAGTGACCCAGATCTGGTCATCATCTCCGCTGCGTATTCTGACAAAGGTAAGCTCTTGACTTGAATAGATACCATCCAAGATAAACTAAAGTAATTTTTGGAATACCTCCAAGCATGATAAGAAATTCTAGACCGAGAGGTCAAGAAGAGGACCAAAGGAGTAATGAAAATTCTAGAATCAGTTTGTTTGGTTAGGAGCTCAAATTTTCCTATAAATAGAAGCCTCCCCTTGTTGAAAAAAAACATAGTCTCTTATGCTTTGTTACTCTACTACAAAATATATAGTCTCTTATGCTTTGTTACTCTACTACAAAATATATAGTCTCTTATGCTTTGTTACTCTACTCCACCTAAGCCAAATTAGATAGAGTCTTATGCTTTGTTACTCTACTCCACCTAAGCCAAATTAGATAGTGTCTTATGCTTTGTTACTCTACTCCACCTAAGCCAAATTAGATAGAGTCTTATGCTTTGTTACTCTACTCCACCTAAGCCAAATTAGATAGAGTCTTATGCTTGTTACTCCACTCCACCTAAGCCAAATTAGATAGAGTCTTATGCTTTGTTACTCTACTCCACCTAAGCTAAAATATATAGTGTCTTATGCCTTGTTACTCTACTCTACCTAAGCCAAGAACTGTGAATTCTTTAATAATTCACTAGTTTTTGATACCTCTCTCTTTCTTCAATCTCCATTGGTGGCTCCATCAACATACTAAACCAATTGATTGGTTGGGGGCCTCTACCGTGAATAAAGAATCAAGCAAATCATAAGGTAAGTATATTGAATTTCGATCTTTTCTATGACTTCTCAATGATTCTCTCTTCTCAACCCCTCTCAAGCTTGAGAAGTTTAATTGGTATGGTTTTTTTTAAAATGCTAATGAAGTTAATTGGTGAATAGTAGTGAAGAGTTACATAATTTAATAAATGCTATAGAAGTTAATTTCCACTTATATTTAAATTCTAATGGTTTTTATAATTTCTCTCTCTCACTCAAGAAATGGTCATACTCATGACCCATTCTCAATCCAAATGAAGCTTTTCATAAAGCTTTTCCTTAATCCAAGATTAAGCTATTCTTGAGGCCAAATTAATGGCTTTTTGCTATGCTTTTAGTTTATGCACATTGATGATTCAATCCATTATGGATTGATGACCCAATTAGAGACCATTCTAATTGTTTTCTTAATGATCCAATTAGAGACCATTATGGATTGATGATCCAATTAGAGACCATTCTAATTGTTTTCTTAATGATCCAATTAGAGACCATTATGGATTGATGATCCAATTAGAGACCATTCTAATTATTTCTTTAATAAAGAGCTTTATCCCTTAGAAAAAAATTGAGATTTATCAGTCATAGTAGCGGAGCTATGGCAAAATTTTTATAGAAATTACGCATAAAATAAATTCATTCAAAGCATAAAAAGAGGACTTTCTACCATATTCTAGGATCTATCATCCTAGATTAATTAAAAGAATTTTATCATGCATGGAGATGTGGATGTTTGCATGTAGATGTAGATGTATAGATGTAGATGTATAGATGTAGATGTGAATGGAGATGTGGATGTATGCATGTAGATGTAGATGTATAGATGTGGATGTAGATGTATACATGTAGATGTAGATGTATAGATGTAGATGTGGATGTGGAGGTAGATGGATGCATGTAGATGTAGATGTATAGATGTAGATGGGAATGGAGATATGGATGTATGCATGTAGATGTAGATGTATAGATGTAGATGTGGATGTGGAGGTGGATGGATGCATGTAGATGTAGATGTATAGATGTAGATGTGAATGGAGATGTGGATGTATACATGTAGATGTAGATGTATAGATGTAGATGTGAATGGAGATGTGGATGTATGCATGTAGATGTAGATGTATAGATGTGGATGTAGATGTATACATGTAGATGTAGATGTATAGATGTAGATGTGGATGTGGAGGTAGATGGATGCATGTAGATGTAGATGTATAGATGTAGATGGGAATGGAGATATGGATGTATGCATGTAGATGTAGATGTATAGATGTAGATGTGGATGTGGAGGTGGATGGATGCATGTAGATGTAGATGTATAGATGTAGATGTGAATGGAGATGTGGATGTATACATGTAGATGTAGATGTATGGAGGTGAATGTGAACGTGGATGTGGATGTATGCATAGAGATGTAGATGTATGCATGTAGATGTGAATGTACGCATATAGATGTGGATGTATGGATGTGAATATACGATATGCGATGTGAGGGAATCTGAAGTGATGAGATAGAAATGATGTGATGGGATGAGTATACATATAAATGGAATATGGAATAAGTAATGTAGATTGATAAAGGATAATGTGGAAAAATGAAAGTTAAAATAGAAATTGTGTTGTAAACTGTTGTAAAATACTGTTTGTAAATACTGTTTGTAAATGCTGTTTGTAAATGATTGTTTTATGTCAAGAATGCTGGGGGGAGCATTTTGACCGTCTTGTGATTAAAGTCGTGATGGTAAAGTTGCAACTGCTGACGGGGAGTCAATGAAGGACGTCTCGCGTAGCAAGTCGGCCGAGGTCTTGACCAGCCTCGGTGCGATTAAAATGGTGAGCTTCCGGTACGGTGGATGAGGGGCCAAGGAAGCGGCCTATGCGTGAAGCGCTAGGTTACCTGCGAAGGATCCTAGAGGGTGCTGACCATACGGTGCTCGGGCTCTGGGTTGCCTAGGATACCCACGCGTGCGTCGAGGAAGATATTGGAACAGAGTTGGAGTTGTTTTCTGAAATCGAGCATGGATCTGGTTGATTGACCTTGCTGGTCTTCAATGGATGAGTCCATGGCTCCTTATATGGATCTGTTGGTTGATCTTGCTGATCTTCAACGAGAGTCCATCTTGTTAAGTGATTATATTGCCAAGTATTATGGGCTAGGAACTATCGAAACGGCTCCTGAGCGTTCTAGTTACCAATGATGCCATAGATACTCTGATGAAGGAATGATGGGAAATTAAGAATCAATTGGATAAATTGGAAGATGGTGATCAATGATACTATGGTTTTATTAAAGGATTGTTTTAAACTGGTTGAATCTGGTTGAAAAAAAAGGCAATTTCATATTGGGTGTGTGAGTGGTGTGACTAGTTTTATTTTGCATGAACATCCGGCTAGGGGGCCTTGGAACTCTTTTCCTTGGTACCCGGGACAAAACCTAACCAAATTCTTAATTGGATCCCATCACTACAGTGGTTGGGCGGTTGGCTAACCCATGGGATCGGATGGGGTTAGGCTGGACTGATGGATCCGTAAACCGAGACTCAAACTTTTGTTTTTACGATAGAAAAAAAAAAAATAAATCCCGGACAGTAACTGTTCTATGGATAGGAATCAACGGCTGTGCCTCTTGAATGGGGAAAAAAGCGTTGATCCCAATGATCCAAGTGCAAGTTTCTTCCTTGAACTGACTAAGTATCTTATAGATGTAATCGGATCATCTCGATCAGAAATGATCTTAACTACGTTAGAGTAAAAAGTTATCCTGGTGGAATCGCCCGTGCTTTCCGGTAAAGGAATTTTTTTCCGGGTTCGGTTTTGGAACAACCGACGGATTAGTCTCTTATCCGGATATCCGTGGGCGAGGCCCCGAGTGTGGGACCCCTGTCCCGCGCGAGAAGCGCTACTTCCGCTGCCAGTACCCCGAATCCGTTGCTCGGTGGGAACAGGGATCTTACAGTTGGTATCAGAGCATTTGGTTAATAAAGATCAACTGAGAAGACAAATGTGTCAAAAATTTATCAAGAAACACAAAAAGGTTATAATTGTGTGATATAATTCATACAATTTGATATTCAAACTGAAATTCATAATTTGGTAATTGGTTCTCCAGATAGAAGTACCGCGATTATATAGAATCCCTGACTTGCTTGAGGCGTAGACATGATATTATTTACCTTATAATTCCAAGGGCCGTGACTACGCGTATATACCGAGAGTATACTGCAGCTCTTTACTGACAGTATATACGAGTAAATCTAAGACTTGAAATTATAAGCGTTAATGCTATCTAGATGATGATTTCGAATGTGATTGATATGATTTTTAATTCTGTTTGAGAATGAATGAATTGATTTGGATTCTGATTGAAAATGCTGATTGAAAAATGTTGATTTTTAAAAATTAGTTGAAATATAATGAAACCACAATGAGGGGGAATGGGACGAGTCCTTGTGATGATATTCATAACTAGAATGATGGTAACGAATTCAGCAAATCACTATGAGATTAGTGGGTTGTGCTGTCAGATTGCTACTGTTAATACTTGACCGGTAGATCAAGTTAAGGGATGTCAAATTGAGAACTTACTTAACTGAAATTTCCGTGGAGGAATGTTCCGAAGGAAACTTTTCGGTCTAATGGACCTTATCATGTTAAAGATATGAATGATATGATCTGAATGAATTGTTATTTAATGATGAGTTCTATATAAGGGATAATTATCCCAGTGTTCTGTTGGGTTGACCAGAATATAAGGAACCCCAGAATAAAATTGGATCTTAAGAATAAGAGCTGTCCTCTACCTTGCGAGATGAGGACATCTCGCACTTTTTAAGTGGGGTAGGATGTAAGATTCCTCCCCAGCCTTCGAGGTATATAGGAGTAAGAATCTCCCTTTTGGATCTTATAATTATTCCCTCTCTAAAATAAAAGAAAGTTTCTGTTTAAAAAAAGGAATACCCTTTTCCTAAAATACTTCTCAGGAGTCACGCCTAATTTAAGGATTTAGAACAATGAGTTTAGAAGTGAGAATCGGTGTTTTGGATACCAAGGTTTTGGTTTTCATTCGAGTACGGCCCAAAAGAAGTTCTTTATCTCTTGGGGAGTATAAGAAGTTATCCCCCAGATATTGTGATCCTTATATCTGAATTCAATGAAAGTAGGTGACTTAGCCTACAAGTTTCTTTTATCTCCTCATCTCAAAATTCTTAATGCCTTCTATAGAAAAATGTGTCAAACTCAAATCATGGAAAGACGGTAAAACTTCAGTGGTAAGTTACCGTTGGCTTCTAGGTTACGCTAGCTCCTTCCTTTATATAAGTCATAACTTTTACTTGTCGCTCACAGTAATCTTACTCCCATCAATCTCCTTTCTTTCTTAATCTCCTTCATGGCTTGGCAACAGGAATTAGTTTTATCCCTGATGATTTCTCACCTTCAAGACGCAAGAGAGTCTGTGAAGAAAGACTTTATAGAACAGTATGAGCGCTCACTTTTTCCTCACCTAGGAACTTCTGTAGCGCAGACCAAATGGCGGACCTATCAAAACATAACTAGGGTAACACCCTGGGGTCAGCAACACTTTCGTAACAATGTCCGCTTGGCCATGGTTATTGAAGCTTTGGGTTTGGGTCCCCGATACTACTGCGTCATGAGATCAAGGCATCGTGGGTTTTCTGAGCGGGTCTTCTTACTGGCATGTTTTCTTCCTCATGAGAAGATATGCCTTTACCCCGTTTTTGGCTTGCCTCTCAGAGGTCCTTTTGTTAGATCACCTCATACCACTGAGATAGGTGCGGCAATAACCAGCAGAATCATTCCCATAGATGAGTTACCCTATACTTGTGCAGCTTGTGAGGACTGCTTTTGTGACCATATGATGGACGGGCTTATGGAAGTGTAAAGAGTTCTTCTATCTTTACTGTATAAGTCCCGTGAATGAATAAAGTTTAAATCTTGCTCTTATTTTGAATCTTGCTCTCTTTAAGACTTTTCTTGGTGGTTAATCGTGATTAAAATTTTTCTCTAAGTCTCATATTCGTGCATCTTGCGAAATTATTCCAAGCTGCGAGATGAGGACATCTCGCGTTTTTTAAGTGGGGTAGAATGTAAGATTCCTCCCCCAACCCCCTTTTTGATGTCTAGTATATTCCCCTGTAATCAATTCCTTTTCTAAAATATAAGAGACCTTGTTTGTGGCTGTTTTAACCTAGAGAGAGAAAATATTCTAGAGAGAGAATATTCAGATTTTGAATATTTTTGGATAGAAAAATATCTCTTATAATTCAGATGAGTTTCCCTGAAACAGAAATTTAAAAAGAATTTTCCAATGTGCAATTGGAATTAATTGGAAATAGGTATAAAGAACCTTAGCCTAAGGGTCTAGATTTTCAGAAATCTTTAGACTATGGTCCAATTAAGGTTCCTATGGACCAATAGCATCAATCCATGTGTAGGGAGGAGATAAATCCAACTTGTAAAAAAGAAAATACCCAAAAATGAGTAAATGCTCACATGAGGTGAAGAGTTGAAAATGTACAAGGATTATTAGTAAAAAACTATGAGCAATATTAAAAATATGACATATGTAAGGAAGGGGAATTCTTTAAAGGAGGTGCATATTTCACATAAGATGAAGAGTTGAAAATGTACAAGGTTTATTAGTAAATAAACACATATGTAAGGAAGGGGAGTTCTTTAAAGGAGGTGCATATTTCACATAAGATGAAGAGTTGAAAATGTACAAGGCTTATTAGTAAAAAAACTATGACACATATGTAAGGAAGAGGAGTTCTTTAAAGGAGGTGCATATTTCACATAAGATGAAGAGTTGAAAATGTACAAGGTTTATTAGTAAAAAACTATGAGCAATACAATTTTGACACATATGTAAGGAAGGGGAATTCTTTAAAGGAGGTGCATATTTCACATGCTTGAATGAGTTTTAAACTCATAAAAATTGAGATATTTCATCTCTCCTCTCTCCTCATTCAAGTCTAGTTCCAAAAAGTTAGCTTAACTGACCTTAAAATGGTCAAAAAGTGACCCAGATCTGGTCATCATCTCCGCTGCGTATTCTGACAAAGGTAAGCTCTTGACTTGAATAGATACCATCCAAGATAAACTAAAGTAATTTTTGGAATACCTCCAAGCATGATAAGAAATTCTAGACCGAGAGGTCAAGAAGAGGACCAAAGGAGTAATGAAAATTCTAGAATCAGTTTGTTTGGTTAGGAGCTCAAATTTTCCTATAAATAGAAGCCTCCCCTTGTTGAAAAAAAACATAGTCTCTTATGCTTTGTTACTCTACTACAAAATATATAGTCTCTTATGCTTTGTTACTCTACTACAAAATATATAGTCTCTTATGCTTTGTTACTCTACTCCACCTAAGCCAAATTAGATAGAGTCTTATGCTTTGTTACTCTACTCCACCTAAGCCAAATTAGATAGTGTCTTATGCTTTGTTACTCTACTCCACCTAAGCCAAATTAGATAGAGTCTTATGCTTTGTTACTCTACTCCACCTAAGCCAAATTAGATAGAGTCTTATGCTTGTTACTCCACTCCACCTAAGCCAAATTAGATAGAGTCTTATGCTTTGTTACTCTACTCCACCTAAGCTAAAATATATAGTGTCTTATGCCTTGTTACTCTACTCTACCTAAGCCAAGAACTGTGAATTCTTTAATAATTCACTAGTTTTTGATACCTCTCTCTTTCTTCAATCTCCATTGGTGGCTCCATCAACATACTAAACCAATTGATTGGTTGGGGGCCTCTACCGTGAATAAAGAATCAAGCAAATCATAAGGTAAGTATATTGAATTTCGATCTTTTCTATGACTTCTCAATGATTCTCTCTTCTCAACCCCTCTCAAGCTTGAGAAGTTTAATTGGTATGGTTTTTTTTAAAATGCTAATGAAGTTAATTGGTGAATAGTAGTGAAGAGTTACATAATTTAATAAATGCTATAGAAGTTAATTTCCACTTATATTTAAATTCTAATGGTTTTTATAATTTCTCTCTCTCACTCAAGAAATGGTCATACTCATGACCCATTCTCAATCCAAATGAAGCTTTTCATAAAGCTTTTCCTTAATCCAAGATTAAGCTATTCTTGAGGCCAAATTAATGGCTTTTTGCTATGCTTTTAGTTTATGCACATTGATGATTCAATCCATTATGGATTGATGACCCAATTAGAGACCATTCTAATTGTTTTCTTAATGATCCAATTAGAGACCATTATGGATTGATGATCCAATTAGAGACCATTCTAATTGTTTTCTTAATGATCCAATTAGAGACCATTATGGATTGATGATCCAATTAGAGACCATTCTAATTATTTCTTTAATAAAGAGCTTTATCCCTTAGAAAAAAATTGAGATTTATCAGTCATAGTAGCGGAGCTATGGCAAAATTTTTATAGAAATTACGCATAAAATAAATTCATTCAAAGCATAAAAAGAGGACTTTCTACCATATTCTAGGATCTATCATCCTAGATTAATTAAAAGAATTTTATCATGCATGGAGATGTGGATGTTTGCATGTAGATGTAGATGTATAGATGTAGATGTGAATGGAGATGTGGATGTATGCATGTAGATGTAGATGTATAGATGTGGATGTAGATGTATACATGTAGATGTAGATGTATAGATGTAGATGTGGATGTGGAGGTAGATGGATGCATGTAGATGTAGATGTATAGATGTAGATGGGAATGGAGATATGGATGTATGCATGTAGATGTAGATGTATAGATGTAGATGTGGATGTGGAGGTGGATGGATGCATGTAGATGTAGATGTATAGATGTAGATGTGAATGGAGATGTGGATGTATACATGTAGATGTAGATGTATAGATGTAGATGTGAATGGAGATGTGGATGTATGCATGTAGATGTAGATGTATAGATGTGGATGTAGATGTATACATGTAGATGTAGATGTATAGATGTAGATGTGGATGTGGAGGTAGATGGATGCATGTAGATGTAGATGTATAGATGTAGATGGGAATGGAGATATGGATGTATGCATGTAGATGTAGATGTATAGATGTAGATGTGGATGTGGAGGTGGATGGATGCATGTAGATGTAGATGTATAGATGTAGATGTGAATGGAGATGTGGATGTATACATGTAGATGTAGATGTATGGAGGTGAATGTGAACGTGGATGTGGATGTATGCATAGAGATGTAGATGTATGCATGTAGATGTGAATGTACGCATATAGATGTGGATGTATGGATGTGAATATACGATATGCGATGTGAGGGAATCTGAAGTGATGAGATAGAAATGATGTGATGGGATGAGTATACATATAAATGGAATATGGAATAAGTAATGTAGATTGATAAAGGATAATGTGGAAAAATGAAAGTTAAAATAGAAATTGTGTTGTAAACTGTTGTAAAATACTGTTTGTAAATACTGTTTGTAAATGCTGTTTGTAAATGATTGTTTTATGTCAAGAATGCTGGGGGGAGCATTTTGACCGTCTTGTGATTAAAGTCGTGATGGTAAAGTTGCAACTGCTGACGGGGAGTCAATGAAGGACGTCTCGCGTAGCAAGTCGGCCGAGGTCTTGACCAGCCTCGGTGCGATTAAAATGGTGAGCTTCCGGTACGGTGGATGAGGGGCCAAGGAAGCGGCCTATGCGTGAAGCGCTAGGTTACCTGCGAAGGATCCTAGAGGGTGCTGACCATACGGTGCTCGGGCTCTGGGTTGCCTAGGATACCCACGCGTGCGTCGAGGAAGATATTGGAACAGAGTTGGAGTTGTTTTCTGAAATCGAGCATGGATCTGGTTGATTGACCTTGCTGGTCTTCAATGGATGAGTCCATGGCTCCTTATATGGATCTGTTGGTTGATCTTGCTGATCTTCAACGAGAGTCCATCTTGTTAAGTGATTATATTGCCAAGTATTATGGGCTAGGAACTATCGAAACGGCTCCTGAGCGTTCTAGTTACCAATGATGCCATAGATACTCTGATGAAGGAATGATGGGAAATTAAGAATCAATTGGATAAATTGGAAGATGGTGATCAATGATACTATGGTTTTATTAAAGGATTGTTTTAAACTGGTTGAATCTGGTTGAAAAAAAAGGCAATTTCATATTGGGTGTGTGAGTGGTGTGACTAGTTTTATTTTGCATGAACATCCGGCTAGGGGGCCTTGG
Organism: Cibotium barometz; assembly: GCF_041138505.1. Lineage (NCBI taxonomy): Eukaryota > Viridiplantae > Streptophyta > Polypodiopsida > Cyatheales > Cibotiaceae > Cibotium > Cibotium barometz. The sequence goes on along the minus strand of NC_141101.1, from coordinate 22,108,518 downwards.
AACTCTTTTCCTTGGTACCCGGGACAAAACCTAACCAAATTCTTAATTGGATCCCATCACTACAGTGGTTGGGCGGTTGGCTAACCCATGGGATCGGATGGGGTTAGGCTGGACTGATGGATCCGTAAACCGAGACTCAAACTTTTGTTTTTACGATAGAAAAAAAAAAAATAAATCCCGGACAGTAACTGTTCTATGGATAGGAATCAACGGCTGTGCCTCTTGAATGGGGAAAAAAGCGTTGATCCCAATGATCCAAGTGCAAGTTTCTTCCTTGAACTGACTAAGTATCTTATAGATGTAATCGGATCATCTCGATCAGAAATGATCTTAACTACGTTAGAGTAAAAAGTTATCCTGGTGGAATCGCCCGTGCTTTCCGGTAAAGGAATTTTTTTCCGGGTTCGGTTTTGGAACAACCGACGGATTAGTCTCTTATCCGGATATCCGTGGGCGAGGCCCCGAGTGTGGGACCCCTGTCCCGCGCGAGAAGCGCTACTTCCGCTGCCAGTACCCCGAATCCGTTGCTCGGTGGGAACAGGGATCTTACAAACGCTATCGAGCTAATGTACGAACTGCAATAAACAAGGAGCGATCCACTGCAGAATGGCTTAGTTATGTAGGAGCCATTGATGCTCATCGAAAGATAGCGGATAATTAGGGACAATACCTCCAAAGTGTCATGTGGTGTATTCCGCAACCTCATGACGTCGCCCAATTAGAAATCGAAGAGAAGCCAAAACTAAGTCGTACTGCAAGAAGGCGGCAAAACCAAGAGTTGGCTCAACAACAAAAGGAGGCGAAATTAAAAGAAAAAAACCGGGCACAACAAGAACCAGTAGACTTACACCCCGCACCCGAGCATTTCAAATCATTCACCACAAGGGAACGTAAAGTAGTCTACACAAAAGCCCAATGAACGCCTACCAATGGGAGTAGCGGTGTCTACGATGGCCCTGCGGTAGTCAAGGAGATAGACTTAGCAGATCCGGGTGAGGAGTCTAAACCAGTTTTTATTGCTCAAGACCTCACCAAGGCGGAAGAAGCTGCACTTACGAAGCTTCTTAAAGAATTCAAGGACATATTTGCTTGGACATATCATGATATGAAGGGTGTTCCACCCTCGGTGGTGCAACACACGATTCCAATGATTAGCACTGCTAAACCAGTCCAGCAACGTCCCTACCCAATGAATCCTAAGTACGCAAAGATTGTACAAGAGGAAATTGAAAAGCTAGTAAAATGTGGATTCATATATCCTATTGAGCACTCAGAATGGGTTTCTCCGATAGTCATCGTGCCAAAGAAGAATGGAAAACTCAGAGTGTGCGTTGATCTCAAAAAGGTTAATGCAGCCACCAGAAGGGATCATTACCCCTTGCCATATTCTGAACATGTGCTTGAAAGAGTGGCAGGCAAGGAGGCATATAGCTTTTTAGATGGGTACTCGGGTTACAATCAGATCACAATTGCAGTCGAGGACCAAGCTAAAACAGCATTTATCACGGAGTTTGGAGTGTTTGCCTTTCGCGTGTCATGGCTTTTGGCTTGACCAATGCACCTGCAACATTCCAACGATTGATAAACACGGCCTTTAAGGAATATCTAAGGGACTTCTGTGAAGCTTTCTTAGATGATCTTTGTGTTCATTCCTCTTGGGACGATCACTTGATGTGTTTACGAAAAATATTTGAAAGGTGTAGATTATATCGCATCTCCTTGAATCCTTTCAAATGCCAATTCTGGGTTAAACATGGAGTTATCTTAGGGCATATAGTGTCCAAAAATGGGATTTCCACTGACGAGAGTAAAATCAAGGTCATTCTGGAATTACCCCCACCCACCAACTACAAGGGCGTCCAACGCTTTATGGGCCACGTTGGTTATTATCGAAGGTTTATTCTCTTCTTCGCCGAGATAGCTCGACCATTGTATAAGCTTCTCATCGAGTTTATTTGGACCGAAGAATGTGACCGTGCCTATGAGCTATTAAAGAAGGCCTTGGCGAGTGCTCCAATCTTGAGAATGCCTAACTGGGATTTACTCTTCCATGTGCATATTGATGCATCAAACTTTGCTATTGGGTGTGTTCTAACTCAACCTGGAGAACACAAGCTAGACTACCCCATTAGCTTTGCCAGTCGCCAGTTGAACGATGCTGAGATGAACTACACCACTACGGAGCGAGAAGGGTTGGCAATGATATATGCAGTAAGGAAATTTCGTTATTACCTCCTTGCCACCAAGTTGTTTTCTATGTAGATCATCAAGCATTGTTGTATTTGGTAAACAAACCATGCTCCACAGGAAGAATCACACGATGGCTATTGATTCTTCTTGAGTTTGATTTCACTGTTGTTGTGAGATGTAAGATTCCTCCCCCAAACCCTCTTTTTGATGTCTAGTATCTTCTTCTATAATCAATCCCTCTTCAGAAATATAAAAGACTTGTTTCTAAGTGTTTTAACCTAGAGAGAGAAAATGTTCTAGAGAGAGAATATTCAGATTTTTAATATTTTTGGATAGAAAATTATCTCATCTTATTAAAATAAGTTTCCCTGAAACAGAAATTCAAAAAGAACTTTCCAATGTGCAATTGGAATTAATTGGAAATGTGTATAAAGGACCTTAGTCTAAGGGTCTAGATTTTCAGAAATTTTTGGATTATGGTCCAATTAAGGTTCCTATGGACCAATAGCATCAATCCATGTGTAGGGAGGAGATAAATCCAATTTGAAAAAGAAGATACCCAAAAATGAGTAAATACTCACATAAGATGAAGAGTTGAAAATGTACAAGGTTTATTAGTAAAAAATTATGAGCAATATTAAAAGTATGACATATGTAAGGAAGAGTAGTTCTTTAAAGGAGGTGCATATTTCAAATAAGATGAAGAGTTGAAAATGTACAAGGTTTATTAGTAAAAAAATTATGAGAAATATTAAAAGTATGACATATGTAAGGAAGGGGAGTTCTTTAAAGGAGGCGCATATTTCACATAAGATGAAGAGTTGAAAATGTACAAGGTTTATTAGTAAAAAATTATGAGCAATATTAAAAGTATGACATATGTAAGGAAGGGGAGTTCTTTAAAGGAGGTGCATATTTCACATAAGATGAAGAGTTGAAAATGTACAAGGTTTATTAGTAAAAAAACTATGAGCAATATTAAAAATATGACATATGTAAGGAAGGGGAGTTCTTTAAAGGAGGTGCATATTTCACATGCTTGAATGAGTTTTAAACTCATAAAAATTGAGATATTTCATCTCTCCTCTCTCCTCATTCAAGTCTAGTTCCAAAAAGTTAGCTTAACTGACCTAAAAATGGTCAAATATTGACCAAACTGATTTAGAAAATTCTAGAATCAGTTTGTTTGGTTAGGAGCTCAATTTTTCCTATAAATAGAAGCCTCACCCTTGTTGAAAAATATATAGTGTTTATGCATCGTTACTCTACTCCACCTAAGCCAAGAACTGTGAATTCATTTAATAATTCACTAGTTTTTGGAGCTTCCCTCTTTCTTCAATCCCCATTAGTGACTCCATCAACATACTTAACCAATTGATTGGTTGGGGGCCTCTACCGTGAACAAAGAATCAAGCAAGTTGTAAGGTAATTAGTGAATATTCATCTTTCTATAATTTCTCAATGTTTCTCTCTTCTCAACCCCTCTCAAGCTTGAGAAGTTTAATTGGTATGGTTTTTTTTAAATGCTATTGAAGTTTGAATAGTAGTGAAGAGTTACATAATTTAATAAATGCTATTGAAGTTAATTTTCATTTATGTTTAAATTCTAATGATTCTTATGTAAATTCTCTCTCTCACTCAAGAAATGGTCATACTCATGACCCATTCTCAATCCAAATCAAGCTTTTCATAAAGCTTTTCCTTAACCTAAGATTAAGCTATGCTTGAGGCCAAATTAATGACTTTTTCTTATGCTTTTAGTTTATGTATATTGATGATTCAATCCATTATGGATTAAGGATCCAATTAGAGAATCATTTTAATTATTTCCTTAATGATAAGCTTTATCCCTTAGAAAAATTGAGATTTATCAGTCATAGCAGCGGAGCTATGGCAAAATTTTTATAAAAATTATGCATAAAAAAATTTTCATTCAAAGCATAAAAAGAGGACTTCCTACCATATTCTAGGAATCATCATCCTAGATTAATTGAAAGAATTTCATTATAATCATGGAGAAATTGAATTTTAATATTATGCATAAAGGATAAATTTTTATATCAAAAGTGTTATTTTTACCATTTTTATTTTCATGCATAGAAGTATGCATAATGGATAAATTTTTATATCAAAAGTGTTACTTTTATCATTTTTACTTTCATGCATAGAAGTATGCATAAAGGATAAATTTTTATATCAAAAGTATTATTTTTACCATTTTTATTTTCATGCATAGAAGTATGCATAATGGATAAATTTTTATATCAAAAGTGTTACTTTTATCATTTTTATTTCATACATAAAAGTATGCATAAAAGAAAATTTTTATATCAAAAGTGTTACTTTTATCATTTTTAATTTTCATGCATAGAAGTATGCATAAAGGAAAATTTTTATATCAAAAGTGTTACTTTTATCATTTTTAATTTTCATGCATAGAAGTATGCATAAAGGAAAAATTTTTATATCAAAAGTGTTACTTTTATCATATTGGATTTCATGCATATAGGTATGCATAAAAGATATTCTTTTTATACTAAAAGTATGATTTTCCTCATAAATGGATTTTATGCTTAACTTAGATGCATAAGAGAAATTCTTTTATTCTAAAAGTATAATTCCCTACCAAATTGAAATCATGCATAAGAAGATGCATAAAAGATTGATTTTAATTTCCAAAGTGTTAGTCTCCTTAAATGGAATTTATGTATAAATAAATGTGTAGAGAAATCTTATATCAAATAAAAGAATTCTCTTTTTTTTAAAAAAAAAGATATGAAATGTGATAAGATGTGATAAGAGGTGTATGAGATGTGATAAGAATTGATAAGATGCGTATGGAAAGTGATAGGATGTGATAAGAGGTGTGATAAGAGGTGATAAGATGCTTATGAAATAAGTTAGGATGTGATAAGATGAATTAAGATGTGTATGGGGGGATGAGGTAAGAAGTGTATGTGATAGGATAAGATGTATATGGGTTGTGATAGGGCGAGAATGGATGTGATGTAAAAGATTAGATGTGAAGGTATATGGGGTTATATAAATGGGAATGTGAAAATGGATGTATGTATGTGGATGTGTGGATATGGAGATGGGAGTGTGGATGTATGAACATGAAAATGGATATATGCATGAAGATGTATATGCATAGATGTAAATGTGGATGTAGATGTGGATGTATAGATGTGAATGGATGTGGATGTATAGATGTGAATGGAAATGTGGATGTGGATGTATGTGAATGTGGATGTAGATGTGGATGTATAGATGTGAATGTGGAATGTGGATGTGGATGTATGTATGTATGTGGATGTAGATGTGGATGTATAGATGTGAATGGGAATGGGGATGTGGATGTATGTGAATGTGAATGTAGATGTGGATGTATGTGAATGTGAATGTAGATGTGAATGTGGAATGTGGATGTATAGATGTGGATGTATGGGAATGTGGATGTGGATGCATGTGAATGTGAATGTAGATGTGGATGCATGGATGTGAATGTGGATGTGGATGTGGATGTGGATATGGATGTGTATGTATGAATGTGGATATGGGATGTGGATGTATAAATGAGGATGTGAAAATGGAGATAAGCATGTAGATGTGGATGTATGGATGTGAATGTGGATGTGGATGTGGATGTATGGATGTGGATATGGATGTGAATATATGATATGTGATGTGAAGGAATCTGAAGTGAAGAGATGGAAAAGGAGGTGATTGGATGAGTACACATATACATGGAATGTGGAATAAGTAATGTGGATTAATGAGGGATAATGTGGAAAAATGAGAGTTAATATAGAAACTGTATTTGTAAACTGTTTGTAAATGCTGTTTGTAAATGGTTGTTTTATGTCAAGAATGCTGGGGAAGCATTTTGACCGTCTTGTGATTAAGGTCGTGGAGACCTAACTGATAAAGTTGCAACTGCTGACGGAGAGTCAATGGAGGACGTCTCGCGTAGCAAGGTCGACCGAGGTCTTGACCAGCCTCGGTTCGATTAAAATGGTGAGCTTCCGGTACGGTGGATGAGGGACCAAGGAAGCGGCCTATGAGTGAAGCGCTAGGTCACCTGCGAAGGATCCTAGAGGGTGCTGACCATACGGTGCTCGGGCTCTGGGTCGCCTAGGATACCCACGCGTGCGTCGAGGAAGATATTGGAACAAGGAGTAAGAGTTGTTTTGTGAAACCGGGCATGGATCTGGTTGACTGACCTTGCTGGTCCTCAACGGATGAGTCCATGGCTCTTTTATATGGATCTGTTGGTTGATCTTGCTGATCTTCAACGAGAGTCCATCTTGATAAGTGATTATATTGCCGAGTATTATGGGCTAGGAACTATGGAAACGGCCTCTGTGTGGACAGGTGGTGAGCGTTCTAGTTGCCAATGATGCCATAGATACTCTGATGAAGGAATGATGGGAAATTATGAATCAACTGGATAAATTGGGAGATTGTGATCAGTGGTACTATGGTTTCATTAAAGGATTGTTTTAAAGTTAGCTGATGCTAAGAAAAAGGCAATTTTCATATTGGGTGTGTAAGTGGTGTGGCTAGTTTTATATTTGCATGAAATTCCGGCTAGGGGGCCTTGGAACTCTTTTCCTTGGTACCCGGGACAAAACCTAACCAAATTCCAAATTGGATCCCATCACTACAGTGGTTGGGCGGTTGGCTAACCCATGGGATCGGATGGGGTTAGGCTGGACTGATGGATCCGTAAACCGAGACTCAATTTCTGTTATTACGATAGATGAAGTAAGTCCCGGATAGTAATTGTTCTATGGATAGGAATCAACGGCTGTGTCTCTTGATGGGGAAAAAAGCGTTGATCCCAATGATCCAAGTGCAAGTTTCTTCCTTGATCCGACCGAGTATCTTTATAGGTGCAGTTGGATCAGCGTGATCAGTAATGATCTTGACTACGTTAGAGTAAAAAATTATCCTGGTGGAATCGCCCGTGCTTTCCGGGTAAGGGAAGTTTTTTCCGGGTTCGGTTTTGGAAAAACTGACGGATTAGTCTCTTGTCCGGATATCCGTGGATGAGGCCCCGAATGTGGGACCCCTGTCCCGTGCGAGAAGTGCTACTTCCGCTGCTAGTACTCGAATCCGTTGCTCGGTGGGAACAGGGGGATCTCACAGTTGGTATCAGAGCATTTGGTTAATAAAGATCAATTGAGAAGACAAATAGGTCAGAAATTTATCAAGAAACACAAAAAGGTTGTAATTGTGTGATATAATTCATACAATTTGATATTCAAATTGAAATTCGTAATTTGGTAATTGGGTCTTCAGATGGAAGTACCGCAATTATATAGAATCCTTGGCTTGCTTGAGGCCTAGACATGATGGTATTTACCTTATAATTCCAAGGGCCGTGACTATCTGTATATACCGAGAGTATAACTGCAGCTCTTTACTGACAGTATATACGAGTAAATCTAAGACTTGAAATTATAAGCGTTAATGCTATCCAGATGATGAATTTGAATGTGGTTGATATGATTTTTAATTCTGTTTGGGAACTGATGAATTGATTGGGATTCTGAATGAAAAATGATGATTTTTGAAATTTAGTTGAAATATAATAACTTGAGCAAAACCGCAATGAGGATGAATGGGACGAGTCCCTGTAATGATAAATGATGATAATGATTTCAACAAATCACTATGAGATTAGTGGATTGTGCTGTCAAAGTACTACTGTTAACACTTGACTCGGTATATCAAGTTAAGGGATGACAAATTGAAAACTTGCTTGACTGAAATTCCCGTGGAGGAATGTTCAGAAAGAAAAAAATTTCGATCTGATGGACCATTATCGTGTCAAAGATATGAATGATATGATCTAAAATGAATTTATTTAATGATGAGTTCTATATAAGGGATATTTATCCCCGTATTCTGTTGGGTTGACCAGAATATAAGGAACCCTAGAATAAATTGGATCTTAAGAAAAAGAGTTGTCCTCTACTTGGCGAGATGAGGACATCTCACACTTTTTTAAGTGGGGTAGAATGTAAGATTCCTCCCCAGCCTTCGAGGCATACAGGAGTAAGAATCTCCCTTTTTGATCTTAAAATTATTCCCTCTCAAAAATAAAAGAAAGATTCTGTTTAAAAAAAGGAAGACCCTTTCCCTAGAATACTTCTCAGGAGTCACGCTGTTTTAAGGATTCAGAACAATGAGTTCAGAAGTGAAAATCGGTGTTTTGGATACCAAGGTTTTGGTCTTCATTCGAGTACGGCACAAAAGAAGTTCTTTATCTATTGGGGAGTTTAAGAAGTTATCCCCCAGATATTGTGAGCCTTATCTGACTTCAAAGAAAGTAAGTGACTTAGCTTACGAGCTTCTTTTATCTCCTCATCTCAAAGTTCTTAATGCCTTCTATAGGAAATTGTGCCAAACCCAAATCATGGAAAGACGGTAAAACTTCAGTGGCAAGCTACCGTTGGCTTCTAAGTTACGCTAGCTCCTTCCTTTATATAAGTCGTAACTTTTACTTGTCGCTCACAGTAATCTTACTCCCATCGATCTCCTTTCTTCCTAATCTCCTTCATGGCTTGGCAACAAGAATTAGTTTTATCCATAATGATTCCTCACCTTCAAGACGCAAGTGAGTCTGTGAAGAAGGATTTTATAGAACAGTATGAGCGCTCACTTTTCCCTCACTTGGGAACTTCTGTAGCGCAGACCAAATGGCGGACCTATCAAGACATAACTAGGGTAACACCCTGGGGTCAGCAGCACTTCCGTAACAATGTCCGCTTGGCCATGGTTATTGAAGCTTTGGGTTTGGGTCCCCGATACTACTGCGTCATGAGATCAAGACATCCTGGGTTTTCTGAGCGGGTCTTCTTACTGGCGTGTTTTCTTCCTCATGAGAAGATATGCCTTTACCCCGTTTTTGGCTTGCCTCTCAGAGGTCCTTTTGTTAGAACACCTCATACCACTGAGATAGGCGCAGCAATAACCCACAGAATCATTCCCATAGATGAGTTACCTTATACTTGTGCAGCTTGTGAGGACTGCTTTTGTGACCATATGATGGACGGGCTTATGGAAGTGTAAAGAGTTCCTCTATCTTTACTGTATAAGTTCCGAGAATGAATAAAGTTTAAATCTTGTTCGTATTTTGAATCTTGCTCTCTTTAAGACTTATCTTGGTGGTTAATCTTGATTAAAATTTTTCTCTAAGTCTCATATTCGTGAATCTTGCGAAATTATCACAAGTTGCGAGATGAGGACATCTCGCGTTTTTTAAGTGGGGTAGAATGTAAGATTCCTCCCCCAAACCCCCTTTTTGATGTCTAGTATCTTCTTCTATAATCAATCCCTCTTCAGAAATATAAAAGACTTGTTTCTAAGTGTTTTAACCTAGAGAGAGAAAATATTCTAGAGAGAGAATATTCAGATTTTTAATATTTTTGGATAGAAAATTATCTCATCTTATTAAAATAAGTTTCCCTGAAACAGAAATTCAAAAAGAACTTTCCAATGTGCAATTGGAATTAATTGGAAATGTGTATAAAGGACCTTAGTCTAAGGGTCTAGATTTTCAGAAATTTTTGGATTATGGTCCAATTAAGGTTCCTATGGACCAATAGCATCAATCCATGTGTAGGGAGGAGATAAATCCAATTTGAAAAAGAAGATACCCAAAAATGAGTAAATACTCACATAAGATGAAGAGTTGAAAATGTACAAGGTTTATTAGTAAAAAATTATGAGCAATATTAAAAGTATGACATATGTAAGGAAGAGGAGTTCTTTAAAGGAGGTGCATATTTCACATAAGATGAAGAGTTGAAAATGTACAAGGTTTATTAGTAAAAAAATTATGAGCAATATTAAAAGTATGACATATGTAAGGAAGGGGAGTTCTTTAAAGGAGGTGCATATTTCACATAAGATGAAGAGTTGAAAATGTACAAGGTTTATTAGTAAAAAATTATGAGCAATATTAAAAGTATGACATATGTAAGGAAGGGGAGTTCTTTAAAGGAGGTGCATATTTCACATAAGATGAAGAGTTGAAAATGTACAAGGTTTATTAGTAAAAAAACTATGAGCAATATTAAAAATATGACATATGTAAGGAAGGGGAGTTCTTTAAAGGAGGTGCATATTTCACATGCTTGAATGAGTTTTAAACTCATAAAAATTGAGATATTTCATCTCTCCTCTCTCCTCATTCAAGTCTAGTTCCAAAAAGTTAGCTTAACTGACCTAAAAATGGTCAAATATTGACCAAACTGATTTAGAAAATTCTAGAATCAGTTTGTTTGGTTAGGAGCTCAATTTTTCCTATAAATAGAAGCCTCACCCTTGTTGAAAAATATATAGTGTTTATGCATCGTTACTCTACTCCACCTAAGCCAAGAACTATGAATTCATTTAATAATTCACTAGTTTTTGGAGCTTCCCTCTTTCTTCAATCCCCATTAGTGACTCCATCAACATACTTAACCAATTGATTGGTTGGGGGCCTCTACCGTGAACAAAGAATCAAGCAAGTTGTAAGGTAATTAGTGAATATTCATCTTTCTATAATTTCTCAATGTTTCTCTCTTCTCAACCCCTCTCAAGCTTGAGAAGTTTAATTGGTATGGTTTTTTTTAAATGCTATTGAAGTTTGAATAGTAGTGAAGAGTTACATAATTTAATAAATGCTATTGAAGTTAATTTTCATTTATGTTTAAATTCTAATGATTCTTATGTAAATTCTCTCTCTCACTCAAGAAATGGTCATACTCATGACCCATTCTCAATCCAAATCAAGCTTTTCATAAAGCTTTTCCTTAACCTAAGATTAAGCTATGCTTGAGGCCAAATTAATGACTTTTTCTTATGCTTTTAGTTTATGTATATTGATGATTCAATCCATTATGGATTAAGGATCCAATTAGAGAATCATTTTAATTATTTCCTTAATGATAAGCTTTATCCCTTAGAAAAATTGAGATTTATCAGTCATAGCAGCGGAGCTATGGCAAAATTTTTATAAAAATTATGCATAAAAAAATTTTCATTCAAAGCATAAAAAGAGGACTTCCTACCATATTCTAGGAATCATCATCCTAGATTAATTGAAAGAATTTCATTATAATCATGGAGAAATTGAATTTTAATATTATGCATAAAGGATAATTTTTTATATCAAAAGTGTTATTTTTACCATTTTTATTTTCATGCATAGAAGTATGCATAATGGATAAATTTTTATATCAAAAGTGTTACTTTTATCATTTTTACTTTCATGCATAGAAGTATGCATAAAGGATAAATTTTTATATCAAAAGTGTTATTTTTACCATTTTTATTTTCATGCATAGAAGTATGCATAATGGATAAATTTTTATATCAAAAGTGTTACTTTTATCATTTTTATTTCATACATAAAAGTATGCATAAAAGAAAATTTTTATATCAAAAGTGTTACTTTTATCATTTTTAATTTTCATGCATAGAAGTATGCATAAAGGAAAATTTTTATATCAAAAGTGTTACTTTTATCATTTTTAATTTTCATGCATAGAAGTATGCATAAAGGAAAAATTTTTATATCAAAAGTGTTACTTTTATCATATTGGATTTCATGCATATAGGTATGCATAAAAGATATTCTTTTTATACTAAAAGTATGATTTTCCTCATAAATGGATTTTATGCTTAACTTAGATGCATAAGAGAAATTCTTTTATTCTAAAAGTATAATTCCCTACCAAATTGAAATCATGCATAAGAAGATGCATAAAAGATTGATTTTAATTTCCAAAGTGTTAGTCTCCTTAAATGGAATTTATGTATAAATAAATGTGTAGAGAAATCTTATATCAAATAAAAGAATTCTCTTTTTTTTTTTTTTAAAGATATGAAATGTGATAAGATGTGATAAGAGGTGTATGAGATGTGATAAGAATTGATAAGATGCGTATGGAAAGTGATAGGATGTGATAAGAGGTGTGATAAGAGGTGATAAGATGCTTATGAAATAAGTTAGGATGTGATAAGATGAATTAAGATGTGTATGGGGGGATGAGGTAAGAAGTGTATGTGATAGGATAAGATGTATATGGGTTGTGATAGGGCGAGAATGGATGTGATGTAAAAGATTAGATGTGAAGGTATATGGGGTTATATAAATGGGAATGTGAAAATGGATGTATGTATGTGGATGTGTGGATATGGAGATGGGAGTGTGGATGTATGAACATGAAAATGGATATATGCATGAAGATGTATATGCATAGATGTAAATGTGGATGTAGATGTGGATGTATAGATGTGAATGGATGTGGATGTATAGATGTGAATGGAAATGTGGATGTGGATGTATGTGAATGTGGATGTAGATGTGGATGTATAGATGTGAATGTGGAATGTGGATGTGGATGTATGTATGTATGTGGATGTAGATGTGGATGTATAGATGTGAATGGGAATTGGGATGTGGATGTATGTGAATGTGAATGTAGATGTGGATGTATGTGAATGTGAATGTAGATGTGAATGTGGAATGTGGATGTATAGATGTGGATGTATGGGAATCTGGATGTGGATGCATGTGAATGTGAATGTAGATGTGGATGCATGGATGTGAATGTGGATGTGGATGTGGATGTGGATATGGATGTGTATGTATGAATGTGGATATGGGATGTGGATGTATAAATGAGGATGTGAAAATGGAGATAAGCATGTAGATGTGGATGTATGGATGTGAATGTGGATGTGGATGTGGATGTATGGATGTGGATATGGATGTGAATATATGATATGTGATGTGAAGGAATCTGAAGTGAAGAGATGGAAAAGGAGGTGATTGGATGAGTACACATATACATGGAATGTGGAATAAGTAATGTGGATTAATGAGGGATAATGTGAAAAAATGAGAGTTAATATAGAAACTGTATTTGTAAACTGTTTGTAAATGCTGTTTGTAAATGGCTGTTTTATGTCAAGAATGCTGGGGAAGCATTTTGACCGTCTTGTGATTAAGGTCGTGGAGACCTAACTGATAAAGTTGCAACTGCTGACGGAGAGTCAATGGAGGACGTCTCGCGTAGCAAGGTCGACCGAGGTCTTGACCAGCCTCGGTTCGATTAAAATGGTGAGCTTCCGGTACGGTGGATGAGGGACCAAGGAAGCGGCCTATGAGTGAAGCGCTAGGTCACCTGCGAAGGATCCTAGAGGGTGCTGACCATACGGTGCTCGGGCTCTGGGTCGCCTAGGATACCCACGCGTGCGTCGAGGAAGATATTGGAACAAGGAGTAAGAGTTGTTTTGTGAAACCGGGCATGGATCTGGTTGACTGACCTTGCTGGTCCTCAACGGATGAGTCCATGGCTCTTTTATATGGATCTGTTGGTTGATCTTGCTGATCTTCAACGAGAGTCCATCTTGATAAGTGATTATATTGCCGAGTATTATGGGCTAGGAACTATGGAAACGGCCTCTGTGTGGACAGGTGGTGAGCGTTCTAGTTGCCAATGATGCCATAGATACTCTGATGAAGGAATGATGGGAAATTATGAATCAACTGGATAAATTGGGAGATTGTGATCAGTGGTACTATGGTTTCATTAAAGGATTGTTTTAAAGTTAGCTGATGCTAAGAAAAAGGCAATTTTCATATTGGGTGTGTAAGTGGTGTGGCTAGTTTTATATTTGCATGAAATTCCGGCTAGGGGGGCTTGGAACTCTTTTCCTTGGTACCCGGGACAAAACCTAACCAAATTCCAAATTGGATCCCATCACTACAGTGGTTGGGCGGTTGGCTAACCCATGGGATCGGATGGGGTTAGGCTGGACTGATGGATCCGTAAACCGAGACTCAATTTCTGTTATTACGATAGATGAAGTAAGTCCCGGATAGTAATTGTTCTATGGATAGGAATCAACGGCTGTGCCTCTTGATGGGGAAAAAAGCGTTGATTCCAATGATCCAAGTGCAAGTTTCTTCCTTGATCCGACCGAGTATCTTTATAGGTGCAGTTGGATCAGCGTGATCAGTAATGATCTTGACTACGTTAGAGTAAAAAATTATCCTGGTGGAATCGCCCGTGCTTTCCGGGTAAGGGAAGTTTTTTCCGGGTTCGGTTTTGGAAAAACTGACGGATTAGTCTCTTGTCCGGATATCCGTGGATGAGGCCCCGAATGTGGGACCCCTGTCCCGTGCGAGAAGTGCTACTTCCGCTGCTAGTACCCGAATCCGTTGCTCGGTGGGAACAGGGGGATCTCACATGAGACCTGACAAAAAACATGTTATGGCTGATCATTTGTCTCGCATACCTAATGGTGAGGCTCCTATGGGGGTTGATGATGACTTACCAGACACTTCCCTATTCATGGTGGAGACAATGCCTGAATGGAGTGAGAAGATTGTTAACTTTTTGGTTAATGGCTTCCCACCCAAGGAGCTTCGTAAAGATCTAGCTCGAAAGCTAATCAAAGAATGCGAACCCTATTGCCTGATAGCTGGGACTCTTTATAAAAGAGGAAAGGATGACGTTCTTAGGCGTTGTGCCCGAGAGGATGAGTATCTATACATTTTGCAAGAGGCACATATGGGCGTAGCCGGTGGTCACTTCTCAGGAGACTTAACTGCGCGAAAGATCTTACAATCAGGGTATTGGTGGCCCACTATGTTCCAAGATGCATCACTCTTTGTGAAGGGTTGCGATGAATGCCAACGATATAAGAAACCCCAGAGGAAAGATCAGATGCCCCTACATCCAATCAAAGTAAACCAACCATTTGAAAAGTGGGGTTTAGACTTTGTAGGTCCAATTAGCCCAGCGGCCGGAAACACACAATCTCGCTATATTATTGTGGCCACTGACTATATGACCAAATGGGCTGAAGCGAAAGCAACACGTAAGGCAGATGCAAGGACAACAGCCAAGTTCCTCTTTGAAAATATAATCACACGCTTCGGTTGTCCTTTTGAACTTGTGAGCGACAATGGTACGCATTTTATAAATGAAGTGATTAAGGAGCTCACAACAAATTTCATGATATCCCATCATAAATCTACTCCTTACTATCCGCAAGCGAATGGCCAAGCCGAGAGTACCAACAAGACTTTAATCTCTATTTTGACAAAGACAGTTGAAGCTCATCGCACGGATTGGGATCTAAAGCTTACGACAGCTTTATGGGCCTATCGTACTGCGTACAAAGTGGCTATTAATTGCACACCATTCAAAATGGTTTATGGCCAAGAAGCAGTCATGCCGTGGGAATTTGTCATTCCTAGCCTTCGTGTTGCTACTCAAGAGGGATGGGATGGTAATCCCTTAGCAGAGCGTCTGTATATCCTTGAGCGGCTAAACGAAGAAAGACAATTGGCTGTATACAATGCCCTTGTGGAGAAGGATAGAAGGAAAAAATGGTTTGATCGCCATCTAAAGGACAAGGACATCAAGGTTGGGGATAAAGTCCTGATGTATGGAGTGCTAAACGAAAAGAAGAAGCTCAAATATGCTGGTAAGGGACCGTATAGAGTATGTGAAATTACACCGCAAGGTACCATCAGAGTGGAGACTCTCGACGGAGTTGAAACCATTGGATTCCTTAATGGGAGTAAATTCAAAAGACTCTATGACCCCCTGAGCCAGGAGGAGTTACAGGCAATCCATCAAAAGAAGGCAGCTAAAGAACAGGCTGAGCTTAAAAAGATACAAGCAAGAGTCGAAGCCAAAGAACGTCAATAGCGTGCTAGGAGACAACGAGAAGCCAACTTGGGAATTACGCAAGTATTTTTCGAGGAAGCAGAGGAGGATGCACTGGAATCTGACCCACCTCTAAGATACCCAATTGAGTTACAGAGTCCTTACGGGGAGGTGCTGTATAATGCATTATTGGATACAGGAGCTCAACACAATTTGCTATCATATGGCGTGTGGTGTCAACTGGGAAAACCACCTTTATCCAAGAGCTCTATCCAAGTTCAAGGAATCAACAAGAAGAAAACCCCTGTCTCAAGAATTCTGCACACTCCGGTTGCTTATGACAAGGGAACCATAATTCAAAGCTTTTTGGTTATGCCTGCTGGTACCATGGAAGGGACTGTAAACTTAGGGCGCAAATGGATGATGGCCACCAAATGCAATATCGATTGGGAAACCAGACGAGTTACGATGCAAGAACCAACACTAGGTCTGACCGCTCAAAATCTCGCTCCTAAGCCATCGACTCTGGACAAAATGATGGATAACAAAAAATCACCAAGTCCAGTGGCAAAACCATCTTTGATTGTTTGCCACCCCTCTAACGCTTCAACGCCAAGACTGGAAACAGGCAAGGTGGTCTCTAAAGCTTCGCTTACTATGCCAAAGAGTACATACAAATGGGTTCCCAAAGCTTCGTTAACAGCTACTTCCCCCGCTCAATCTCGTTCAGCCACCAAGAAGCCTCGTAAAAGGAAAGCAGCTACCCACCCGAGAAAGGGCAATGTAACATCGCGATGGATCCCTAAAAAATTATTAGTAGCCCAAGGGTACTACGAGGGAAATGACCAGATTTGGGTCCCTAAACATAAGCTGAATCCCTCTACATCACCTGTAAAACCTTGCAAACCAATTGTTGCCACCCCAACGATAATTCAAGATCGTGGTAAGGGAAAGGTAACAGAGTGCTCCACACCACTTCTTCCAGAGTTAGTTTGGATTCCCAAACGATATTGATCATTACCACCTAGCTCAGGAAGGGGGGAGCCACATGAAGCTTCTAGCTCCTCATGCCAGGCACACGCTGATATAGAAGTTTCTACATGCTCTACACCTACTCTTGCCAAAACCCAACAAAAAACCGATGAGTCTACGTCTCCCCTTGTAATAGTATCATCGGAAACCATTTCCTCCATTCGTCAATGGGAGCGTACACTACCATCTCTGCAATTGGATGTGGCCACAAGGGTCATAAAAAGCTATCTGCCCACATCACAACCTATGACCCGCTGGACAAATTGGTTCCAAGAGGCTGCAACATCATTGCAAATAATATGATCTACCCAAGGAAAGGGGGAGCATGTACTCACGCTCGACATTCTAATGCTTCCTCCTTATAACCTTCTCCCCTGACCATGTAATTGCCAAATTCAAGGGGATGTATATATATAGCTTCATACATTTAACAAAGAAAAGAAAAACAAAAAATAGTAAAAAGTGCAAGAGCACAAAAACAAGAGAAATATCCGTATACAATCAAGAACTAGATTGTCCTGTCATAAACCTACTGATGCTATATCTGTGTTTGCAGATATGGCAGATGCCCGATCATCATACACTTCATCCACTCCTACCTTTGGTGAGAGGTATCATCTGTACCTTTCTCAGATATTCCACATGTGCTATCCTGTAATTGAAACTGAATGGGATCATATAGATGTACTAGCCAGAGAGGAAAATATTGAGGAATTAGAATGGCTAATTTGCCTATTGACCATGACTGACCCCTACTCTAATGCCCTCCCATCACCTTCATGGGGAATGAAACCACTGCCATTCTCCCTCAAATTTAAGGAAGAATGGTAGTGGTACCATTCTCAATGCTAGTGGGGCCATTCTAAAGATTTTCGATGACCTTGATGAAGGTGAGAATGGCACCACCACCATTCTCCCTTACATTCAAGGAAGAATGGCAGTGGTGCCATTCTCAAGGCATCCCATCATTTTGAATGAAGGAGAGAGAGGAACCACAGCCATTTTTAAGTAATTATCCCATCACATCATCTTGAAGGGGATAATGGGACCATTGTCATTCTCCCTTAAGTTCTTTGAAGAATGGCAGTGGTTCCACCCTCAAGGCCTCCCATCACCTTGAAGGGGATAATGGGACCATTGTCATTCTCCCTTAAGTTCTTTGAAGAATGGCAGTGGTTCCACCCTCAAGGCCTCCCATCACCTTGAAGGGGAGAATGGCACCATTGCCATTCTCCCTTACATTCAAAGGAAGAATGGCAGTGGTGTCATTCTCAAGGCCTCCATCACCTTCATGGGGAGAATGGCACAACTTCCATTCTCCCCTACCTTCTAGGAAGAATGGAAGTTGTGCCATTGTCAATGCGTCCCATCACCTTGAAGGGGGAGGAATGCCGCCAGTGCCTTTCTCTCTTACATTCAAAGAATAATGGTAGTGGTTCCATTCCTAGGGCATCCAAGCCTTTTTATTCCAGGAGAGAATGACACCATTGACATTCTAAGGTCCTCTCATCACCCTAAAAGGGGAGAATGGAATGACTGCCATTCTTAAGGCCTTCCATTCCATTACCTTAAAGGGGACAATGGCACCATTTCCATTATCTATAATGTTCAAGGAAGAATGGTAGTGGTGCCATTGTCAAGACCTCCACAGTGGTTCCATTCTAAAGGCCTCCCATCACCTTAAAAGTGGACATGACACCACTGTCATTCTCCATTACATTCAAGGAAGAATGGCAGAGGTGCCATTCTCAAGGCCTCCCAATCACCAGGGGAAAATAGTAGTGGTGCCATTCTCTCTTACACTCAAGGGAGAATCACAGTCGTGCCATTTTCATGGTCTCCCATCACGTTGAAGGGGAGAATGGCTTCACTGTCAGAATGGCATCATTGTCATTCTCCCTTATATTCAAAGAATAATGGCAGTGGTGCCATTTCAAAGACATCCCATCACCTTAAACGGGAGAATGGCACCAATGCCATTCTCCCTTATAAAGAATGGTACTGGTGCCATTATTAAGGCCTCCCATCAGCTTCAGGGGAGAATGGACCCACTTTCATTATCCCTTAGATTCAAGGAAGAATGCTAGTGTGGTGTCATTCACAAGGCATTCCATCACCTTGAAGGGAGGAATGGCACCAATTCCATTGTCCCTTACATTCAAGGAAGAATGGAAGTGGTGACATTCTCAAGGCCTCCTATTACCTTGATTGAAAAAGAGAATGCAACCACTGCCATTCTTAGGGCCTCCCATCACCTAAAAGGGGATAATGGCACCACTACCATTTTAAAGACATCCCATCCCATCAACTTGATGGGATGGGATGGGACCACTAGCATTCTAAAGACATCCCAACAATGCCATTCTCAAAGCCTCCCATCACCTTAAAGGGGAGAGTGGCACCATTTCCATTCTTCCCTAGCTTTATTAAAGAAGAATGGCAATCATGCCATTCTCAAGGCCTTCCATCACCTTGAATGGGATAATGGCACCACATCCATTCTCCCTTACATTCTAGGAAGAATGGGAGTGGTGCCATTCTTAAGGCCTCCTATCACCAAGAAGGGGAGAATGGCCATGGCACCATTCTTGTTTACATTCACAGAAGAATGGCAACAGTGACATTTGCAAGGCCTCCTAGAGGCTGATGCAAAGTTAGCCTCTCTGAATTTTTGTTAGGACATTTAGAAGTGATATGCCCCATTTGTTTACACTTGTTACATTTCATCTTGTTGGGATATTTGACCCAACAATTATTTGCCAAATGACCCACCTTTTTGCAATGGACACACCTTACTTTGCTCACTTGATGTGATAAAGCTTGCTCGATATTCAATGGAGTCGATGCATTTGAAGCTTCAGCTCCTCCGTTTGGCCTCTTTTCTTCATCAAGACAAGATTGAATGACTCCTTCAAGGGTGGGATTAGGTATGTTCTTCAGGGTGGTGACTAAGGTGGGGTACACCTTCTTGACTACTTTGAACAAAATAGCCATTGCATCATCTTCATCCATTCTGGCATTCACTGATGTAAGTTGAGCCATGAGGTCCTTCAAAATGAGAGACGGCTCCAATGTCGTCTCCCTCTTTGAGCTCCAAGCTAAAAAATTCAATTTTAAGTGAGATCTTGGAATTCTTACCACGAGCTCCATAGAGCTTGTCAAGCTCATCCCATTTCTCCTTTGCAGTCGGAAGCTGGTCCACATGGTGAATAAGAGCCTCATCAAGATGAAGCATGATGATGGCTTGTGCCCTCTCATCATCTTCAATATCTTCAGTCTTAGTTCCATCAATAACCTTAGTCCATTTCTATTCTCCCTTACATTCAAGGAAGAATGTCAGTGGTACCATGCTTAAGGCCTCCCATCACCTTGATTGAAGAGAAGAATGGCACCATTGCCATTATTAGGGCCTTCCATCACCTTAATGTGGGGAGAATGAAACCACTACCATTCCCATAGCCTCCCATCCCATCACCTTAAAGAGGGGAGAATGGCAGATGGTCTCCCATCACTGTCATTCTCCCTTACATTCAAGTAAGAATGATAGTGGTGCCATTCTCAAGGCCTCCCATTCCCTTCAAGGGGATAATCTCACCATTTCTATTCTCCATTCAATTCAAGAAAGAATGGCAGTGGTGCCATCCTCAAGGCCTCCAATCACCTTGAAGGGGAGAATGAAATTGGTGCCATTCGCCCTTACATTAGAAGAAGAATGGAAGTGGTGCCATATTCAAGGCTTTCCATCACCCTTGAAGGGGAGATTGGCACCACTCTCATTCTCTTGTATATTCAAAGAAGAATGGTAGTGGTACCATTCTCAATGCGTCCCATCACCTTCAAGGGGACAATGTCTCCCTTATATTCAAGGAAGAATGGCAATGGTGCCTTTCTCAAGGCCTTCCATCACCTTGAAGGGAGAATGTTAGTGGTTTGAACATGTATTGTTGATACTGGGTGTATGTACATATACTCTACTCACATTTAGTGACACACAGGCTATGCTAAAAGTATCGTCGCTGCTATACAACAGTTACAGGATATACTGTTGTATTACAAGTTGCATATAGAAGTTGCCTGTTGTAGGTTATTTGATTTGCTATAGGAAAACATGTCTGACGGAATTAATTAGAGTGTTAGTGAGAAGCTGGATAAGAATAACGTCCATGCCTGGAAGTTCAGAATGACCAATTTCCTAATAGGTAAAGGCTTTTAGGATTATGTAGAAGGAGACAATGAGGAACCTTGAGAGTTATCTGAGCAAAATGCCACTCCTATACAGATATAAAGGCATTCAAGGATTGGAATCAGGTGCAGGAAAAGTCATGTACTGGCTTTCAATTAGTGTCACAGACACTATATTCATAATGTCTAATTAGAATTATGTTAATCTTTATGCTTAATTATAATGTTTTCTTTAAGAAAATATCTCTCTTGAAAAGATTAATCATCTTTATGGCTAGATCCTTAGTAAAAGGATTATTTTCAATGTTAATCTCTTGTTTCAATCTAAACTATAGGCTTGCTAAGCTAGAGAACGAGAATTGATATTTTCATTATTTTTAATTTAGTAAAAATGATGGTTGTCTTTTTCGCTTCAATATGAGTAGAAAAAATCACATTAACTCATTCTAAATTGAAAGGGGATTATACTAACAATTTTAGAAATGACAAATGGTTATTCTAGTTTAAGTAAGAGAAATAATCATAATTATGCTTATAATTATGGCTATAATTATGCTATGTATGCATAATTTAATTTTAAGTCTAAAAGAGGCGTTTCTATCATATTTTCATTACAAGTTTTCAATATAAATAGAAAATTGAATATTATCAGTAATTACAGCAAAGCTATGGTAAAATTTTCTAGAAAAAAGATAAATCTTAAATTAATGCATATTTTGGTTAAAGCAAAAAGAGGAATTAGGAACAAAAGTCAAGGAACTCGAATTTTTGGATCCCCAGATCTGCAATTAGTAAAAACTTCTAGGTTACTGAAAGGACTTAGAAAGAAGCAACTCATTTATGTTGTCAAAATGAATCTGGTAGACACAAAGTTAAAGGCTAAAGAACCTGAATGGTTAAGTGAATATGATGATTTATTCCCAGCAGAGCTAACTGAGATGCCGCCGATTCGAGAAGTAGATCATGTGATAGAATTGACCCCCGGAGCTCAACCAGTAGCCTAGCGCACGTACAAAATGCCAGTCCTTGAAGCCATCAAACTCAAGGAATAGCTTAGGCAGCTGTTAGAACAAGGGTTTGTAAGACCCAGTGTTTCACCTTGGGGAGTGCCAATTCTCTTTCAGAAAAAGAAGGATGGAACGTTAAGACTTTGTGCAGATTACAGAGGTCTCAATCAGCTACTAACAGTTAAGAATAAGTATCCTATCCCCAGAATTGATGAGCTTCTACAGGCTAAATGGAGCCCAGATCTTCACAAAGATAGATCTCAAATCAGGGTATTACCAGATCAAGATTAATGATCAAGATATCCCGAAGACAGCCATCAATACTCGTTATGGGCACTATGAATTTATTGCCATGCCGTTTGGATTGACAAATGCCCCAACTACATTCAATCGCCTAATGCAAGATATTCTCAGAGAATACTTGGATGATTTTGTTCTTGTTTTCTTTGATAATATTCTAATTTACTCAAAGAATGCAGCTGACCATGAAGCTCACGTCCGTAAAGTTCTTAAGATTCTAAGGAAGCACCAACTCTTTGCAAAAAAGAGCAAATGCACTTTCTCTGTCGACCATGCTGAATACTTGGGCTTTCTTCTATATCCAAAGACAAAATTTCTCTAGATTTCGCAAAAGTCCAAGCAGTCATAGATTGGCCTGAACCAAAGACAATGAAAGAAGTTAGAGGATTCTTGGGATTAACTGGTCGGTATAGAATTTTTATACCTAAGTAAGCTCTCATAGCTTCCCCCCTGACTAATCTTCTCAAGAAGAATACCCCGTTTCAATGGTCTGCTCTACCAAGTCTCAGGGCACTTTTGATAAGCTGAAAATCGCCTTGGTAACCAATCCCGTTCTAAAGTTGCCAAATTTCTCTCTACCCTTTGAGGTAGTAACTGATGCCAGTGGTTTTTCCTTGGGAGGTGTGCTCATGCAAGAAGGTCATGCAGTGGCCTATGAATCCCGAAAACTCAGAACGCATGAGAGAAATTATGCTGTCATGACCTGGAGCTACTTTCAATAGTCTATGCCCTGAAGTTGTGGAGACATTACCTACTGGGTCAAAGATTCACTTTGATGTGACAGATCATCAGAGCTTAAAGTGGATCTTCACTCATCAGAAGGATCTCAACATGCGCCAAAGAAGGTGGATGCTGACCTTATAGGAATTTGATTTTGAAATCAAGTACTGCCTAGGCAAAGTAAACGTGGTAGCAGATGCTCGCAGTAGAAAAGCCTCCTTGATTGCAATTACAGTAGTGTCAAACAACCCATTGATTAATGAAGCAAAAGAGAAGATCATGCAGGATAGATTCTTTGGCCCTATTGCTACCCTACTTATGTAGGAAAGCAAAACTCCTCAAGAGTTGAACCGAGTTCAAGGGTACGGCTTGGATGAAGGAATTATGTATTATAATAATAGGCTATGCATTCCCAATGATGAGGGAACTAAGTGTCAAATTCTGAATGAAGCCCATGATAGCCTTATAACAGGATATCCAAGTTTCATCAAGACCTACATGTCAGTAAAGAAAAGCTTCTTTTGGCCTGGACTAAAAAAGGATGTACTTCATCATGTACGTCAATGCCTGATATGTCAGAAAGTCAAAGCTGAGAGAGTAAAAATGCCTAGGAAGTTACATCCATTAGACATCCCCTAGATGAAGCGGGAATGTATTAGTATGGATTTTATTATTGGACTACCTTCAGTGCAATCAGGTTACAACTCCATCTTTGTGGTAGTTGACAGACTAACCAAAGTTGCCCATCTGATTCCAGTAAAAGAAACCTACACTACAGTGGGTGTGGCCAGAGTGTTCCTCAACAAGGAAATCTTCAAATTACATGACCTACCTAGGAGAATAGTAAGTGATCAAGATCCCAAGTTCACGTCAAGATTCTGGACTACATTTTTCAAAGCAGTAGGAACTTTCTTGGATCTCAGCACAGCTTACCACCCCGAGACTTATGGTCAAACACTGAAAGGGTGAACCAAGTAATCAAAGATACACTTTGGTCAACAAGCTGTTGTTGCAGAGAACCCAAGAAGTGGCTAAGCTATCTGCACCTAGTCAAGCTCGCCTACAATGCTTCTTATCACCAAAGTATCGGGATGAGACCTTTCAAAGCTCTGTATGGACAAGACTGCTGCCTAATACCATTAACTTGGTCTGACCCATTGATTAGGGTCAAGATGTCCAGACAAATGCTTGATAACATGAAGCAGCATGAACAGTCAATCTGCAAAGGTATAAAAGCTGCCCAGGATAGACAGAAGCAGTATGTAGATAAGAAGAGGTCAGACAGAACATTCAAAGAAGTAGATATGGTCTTCATTCAAGTACGCCCCAAAAGAAGTTCTCTATCTCTTGGGAAGTACAAGAAGTTATCCCCCAGATTCTGCGGGCCATATCTGATTACAAAGAAAGTAGGTGACAGCCTACGAACTTCTTTTGCCTCCTCATCTCAAAGTACATATTGTATTTCATGTCAGCCTACTTAAGAAGTATGTACCGAGCCCGAATCATGTGCTTGATGAACTCTTAACTTCTTCAACCCAAGGGCAGATGGAACTCCAACCTAAAGAAATCCTTGATGTTCGAGAGAAGGTTCTAGAAATAGAATTTTGAGAGAATTATTGGTCAAATGGAAGTTCTATCCTTTGAAGACGTCACCTGGGAGAAAGAAGCCAAACTGGTCCGGGATTACCCCCAGTTTGCGAGATGAGGACATCTTGCATTTTTCAAGTAAAAGAATGTAAGATTCTTCCCCAGCCCCTCAAGATGTCTAGTTTCTTCCCCTGTAATCAATCCCTTTTTTCGAATAATAAAAGATCTTGTTTCTACTTGTTTTGGCCTAGAGAGAGAAAATGTTCTAGAGAGAGAGGTGATTCAATTTTTAGATATTTTTGGATGGAAAAATATCCCTTCTTATTAAAATAAATTCCCCCGAAATAGAAGTTCAAAAAGAAATTCCTAAGGTGCATTAGAAATAATTTATAATCTCCACAAAAGACCTTAGCCCTAAGGGTCCAGATTTTTTGAAAATTTTGGATTAAGGTTCCTATGGACCAATAAGATTAATCCAAATGTAGGGAGGAGATAAATTGAGGAATAAAAGAAAAACCCCCAAAAATGAGTAAATATTCACATAAGATGAAGAGTGGACTAAGGACCAAAGAAAATAGTTAAAAAACTGATTTTTGACACCTCAGAGTGGGGATCTCCCCTCATGAACTAGGCACCTTTTTCTCATCATTACTTCCCAATTTTAAATCAATAAAATTAGATATTTTATCTCTCCTCTCTCCTATTTCAAAAATTGACCAAACTGATCTGAAAATTTC
Source organism: Cibotium barometz (assembly GCF_041138505.1). NCBI lineage: Eukaryota > Viridiplantae > Streptophyta > Polypodiopsida > Cyatheales > Cibotiaceae > Cibotium > Cibotium barometz. The sequence continues at coordinate 22,083,075 of NC_141101.1, read as the reverse complement.
TAGAATCAGTTTGCTTGGTTAGAGGCTCACTTTTTCCTATAAATAGAAGCCTCCCCCTTTTGTAAAAGCTTAATGGTATTTATGCATTGTTACTCTACTCCTGCCCTAAGCCAATTAAATTCAATTTCTTGATAATTCAATTGTTTTTGGCCTGATCGTCTCCAAGCGAATTTGGTGGCCACTCTTGCTGCAAACAAGAGTAGAACCCTCAATCCCTTAAGCCAAAGGAAAGCTTACAACTCCATGTAAGCTAATTTTCTTACTTATTGTGAATTTTAAATCTATGGTTTCCTTAATTTTTATGCTTTGTAAATGTTTGAATTAAAATCTGATGCTATGCCTTGATGGAAAGGCCACCCCTTCTCTTCTTTACAATTCATTCCTTCTTAATCCTAGAAAGTTTAATTATCTACTCTCTCGATTTTGAAAAATGGTGTAGATTAGAGTTATTAGAATCTAAATAAGATTAATTCAAGTCATAATTTGAATGTTAAAAATGAGAAATTGTCAGCCATACAAAGGAGGTTATGGTAAAATTTTCAAGAATTTTGTGGAAAATAAAGTTTGTTTTTATGTTATTTCAAAACAGTAACTTCCACCATTCTTTGCATCTAAATGAAATATCCTAATTATTTCATGTACCTATTCACCTATGAATATGCATGGATATCATTGATATTAATTATTGAATTGATTTTTATGCATAAAAAGATGCATAAAGGAAATTATTTTTATTATAAAAGTGTTACTTTCATCAAAATTGATTTTTATGCATAAAGAAAATTTTTTATTATAAAACTGTTACTTTCATCAGAATTGATTTTTATGCATAAAGGAATTTGTTTTATTATAAAAGTGTTATTTTCATCAAAATTGATTTTTATGCAAAGAAAGATGCATAAAATTATTTTTTTAATTATAAAAGTGTTATTTTCATCGAAATTGATTTTTATGCATAGAAAGATACATAAAGAAACTTTATTTATTTATAAAAGTGTTATATTCATTAAAATTGATTTTTAAGCATAGAAAGATGCATAAAAGAATTTTTTTAACTATAAAAGTGTTATTTTTATCAAAATTGATTTTTATGCATAGAAAGATGCATAAAGGAATTTTTTTATTATAAAAGTGTTATTTCATCAAAATTGATTTTTATGCACAGAAAGATGCATAAAGGAAGTTTTTTCTTTATAAAAGTGTTACTTTCATTAGAATTGATTTTTATGTATAAAGGAAATTTTTATTACTATAAAAGTGTTACTTTCATTAGAATTGATTTTTATGCATAAAAAGATACATAAAGGAAATTTTTTATTATAAAAGTGTTATTTTTATCAAAATTGATTTTTATGCATAAAAAGATGCATAAAGGAATTTTTTTTATTACAAAAGTGTTATTTTTATCAAAATTGATTTTTATGCATAAAGGAAATATTTTTTAATTACAAAAGTGTTTTTTTATCAAAATTGATTTTTGCATAGAAAGTTGCATAAAGGAATTTTTATTATAAAAGAGTTATTCTCATTAAAATTGATTTTACGCATAAATAGATGCATAAAGAAATTCTTTTTATTTTAAAAGTGTTATTCTTATTAAATTTGATTTTATGCATAAATAGATGCATAAAAGGATTTTCTTTTTAGAAAACTGTTATTCCCATTGAAGTTGATTTTCATGCATAAATAGATGCATAAAGAATTTTTAAATCAAAATCTGAATTCTCTTAATGTCTATGTTTAAATTCTATGAGTATTGAGTAAATGAATAATTAAATACTTTAAGAGAGAAAATTCTTTCGTTTTATATTCACACGGTTTGTAAATGGAAAATTCAGGAAATCTATCAAGATCAAAATATTCAGATAAATGATCATTTTATTCTTCATTGGAACTCGTAACTAATTTAGAAATCAGTTAAGTGTATATTCAAAGAAAGAAATTCGGTAAAATGGTAACTGAAATACCAAAACTTTTCAAGAAAGTTAAGCTCAGGAAAAATCTTATCAAACTCGAATCGTGAATCAGACTATGACCATGACTAAACTCTGTCGCCAGTTACGAGGAAAGAAGGCATGACCAGTTTCGAAAAAATTACTCTCAAAACCTCCCGCCAAATCTGAAACTAAGTTTGAGACCCTTCGAATTCATCTGTAGATCAAGGTTACAGAATTCGAGGAATTCTGTTATGGAATTCAGAATTCCGTTCAAAAAGTTTTGGGGATTTTTTGAGAAACAAAGGACATGGAAATTTTGAGTTATGATATCTGTAACCAATAACTGTTTGTCAATGGATTATTCTATAAGTTAAAGTTTTAAAGAGGAGTGTGTGCGTATCTGTATTCGAAAGCAAAGGTTAAGAAAGGTATTAAAGTATGGGTGGGTGAGTAATTCTCTGGTTCTACCGATTCTAGTGGTAGGGTGGTGGCTAACCCATGGGCCGGATGAGATTAGGCTGGAATCAGTGGAGATTTAATAATTAAATTGAAATAATAGGATTACGCTTACAATTCGAGTAGTTAAATAAAACCCTGAAGAATTTCTCAAATGAGTAGATCAACGACTATGCCTGATTTTGGTTAGGAAAAAAGCGTTGATTTCCTCAGATGATCAAATTATGTCAGTGAAAGTTTTCCTTCTATCCAGGTTATTCAGGTGAAGGATTGTATAGTCTCTTGACCCCGTTAGAAAATTCGGTAAGAAAATAAAAAAGGTGGAATAGTCTCCGTTTTTCGAGCATGGAAAATTTTCTCGGTTTTGGTTTTCGGAATGACCACTAGTTAAGTATCATGCTCGGACATTCATGTGCGAGGCCCTGAGTGGGAAACCCTGCCCTGCGCAAGAGGGAGCTACTTCCGCAGGCAGCCAGGAATCTGGTGCACAATGGGGTCTCACAATGGATGTGGATGTGGATGTGGATGGGGTCTCACAATGGATGTGGATGTGGATGAGATGTGATGAGATGTGGATGAAATGTGATGTGATGTAAATATATGTGGATGTGAATGTGAATGAGATGTGATGATATGTGAATGGGTGTGACATGATGTAATGTGGATGGAATGAATGAGATGTGATGTGGATAGATGTGGACATGATGTAATGTGGAAGGAATGTATGTGATGGGATGGGGATGCAACGGATGAGATGTGATGTGATGTGAATGCATATGATGTGATGTGATGTGAATCGGGATAGATGTGAATGGATGAGATGTGATATGAATGGATGTGATGTGATGTGAATCGGGATAGATGTGAATGGATGAGATGTGATGTGAATGGATGTGCTGATGTGATGTGATGTGAATCGGGATAAATGTTAACTAGATTCAAAAAGTAAGCTAAACTAACCTAAAAATGGTCAAAATTGACCAAACTGATCTGAAAAATTCTAATCAGTTTGCTTGGTTAGAGGCTCACTTTTTCTTATAAATGAAGCCTCCTCCTTTGTAAATGGTTAATAGTGTTTTATGCACTATTACTCTACTCCTCTCCCTAGAGCCAAAAACAGTGAATTCATTGATAATTCATTTGTTTTTGACCATTTCCTCTTTAAAAGAATTGGTGGCTACTCTTGTTGCAAACAAGAGTAGATCCCTCAAACCATCAAGCCAAAGGAGGTTATGGCAAAATTTTCTTAAATTTGGTGAAGTAAGTTTTATCTTTTTATTATTCAAAAAGAGTAATCCCCACCGCTTGTGTATTCTAAAAGTGTTATTTTTATTCTATGCATAAAAAAATGTATATTAGAAATATTTTTATTATAAAAGTGTTATTTTCATTAGAATTAATTTCTATGCATAGAAAGATGCATATTATAAAAGTGTTACTTTCATCAAAATTGATTTTTATGCAAAAATAGATGCAAAAAAGAATTTTTTTATTATAAAAGTGTTACTTTCATTAAAATTAAAATTATGCAAAAATAGATGCATAAAAGAATTTTTTTAATTATAAAAGCATTACTTTCATTAAATTTTGATTTTATGGATAGAAAGATGCATAAAGAAATTTATTTATTTTTTCAAAAGAGTTACTCTCATTAATTTTGATTTTATGCATACAAAGATGCATAAAGAAATTTATTTTTATTTCAAAAGAGTTACTCTCATTAATTTTGATTTTATGCATAGAAAGATGCATAAAGAAATTTTTTTTTGAATGTGTTAGCATGTGAATCGGGATGTGAATGAATGATATATGATGTGAATGAATGTGTTAGCATGTGAATCAGGATGTGAATGAATGATAAGGGATGTGAATGGATGTGATGTGATGTGAATCAGATAAATGTGAATGAATGGATGTCATGTCATGTGAATCAGGATGTAAATGAATGATATAGGATGTGAATAGGGATGTGAATGAATGATAAGGGATGTGAATGGATGTGATGTGATGTGAATCACATAAATGTGAATGAATGGATGTGATGTCAAGTGAATCAAGATGTAAATGAATGATATGGGATGTGAATGAATGTGTTAGCATGTGAATCGGGAGGTGAATGAATGATATAGAATGTGAATGGATGTGTTAGCATGTGAATCGGGATGTGAATGAATGATAACGGATGTGAATGGATGTGATGTGATGTGAATCAGATAAATGTGAATGAATGGCTGTAATGTCATGGATAAATGAATGATATAAGATGTGAATGAATGTGCTAGCATGTGAATCGGGATGTGAATGAATGATATAGGATGTGAATGAATGTGTTAGCATGTGAATCGGGATGTGAATGAATGATATAGGATGTGAATGAATGTGATAGCATGTGAATCGGGATGTGAATGAATGATAAGGGATTTGAATGGATGTGATGTGATGTGATTCGAGATGTGAATGAACGATAAGGGATGTGAATGAATGTGTTAGCATGTGAATCGGGATGTGAATGAATGAGATGTGATGTGAAATGGATGTGATAAGATGCGATGTAAACTGGATAGATGTTAATGTATGTGAAGTGATGAGATGCAAGTGGATGAGATCTGATGAGGATAAATGAGGAAATAAGTGATGAGATAGAAAAAGATGTGATTAGATGAGAATGGGAATACTTATGAAATGAATGTCGATTGATGTGGGTTGATGTGTGGATAATGTGGATTGATGTGGATGGATGTATGGATGATGTGGGTTGATGTGTGGATAATGTGGATTGACGTGAATGGATGTATGGATGATGTGGATTGATGTGTGGATAATGTGAATTGACGTGAATGGATGATGTGGATTGATGTGCGGATAATGTGGATTGATGTTGATGGATGTATGGATGATGTGGGTTGACGTGTGGATTGATGTGGATGGATGTATGGAAGATGTGGATGGATGTGTGGATAATGTGGATTGATGTGGATGGATGGATGATGTGGATTGATGTGGATGTATGTGGATAGATAAGGATGGATGTATGGATGATGTGGATTGATGTGGATGGATGTATGGAAGATGTGGATGGATGTGTGGATAATGTGGATTGATATGGATGGATGTATGGATAATGTGGGTTGACGTCTGGATTGATGTGGATGTATGGAAGATGTGGATGGATGTGTGGATAATGTGGATTGATGTGGATAGATGTATGGATGATGTGGATTGATGTGGATGGATGTATGGATGATGTGGATTGACGTGTGGATTGATGTGGATGGATGTATGGAAGATGTGGATGGATGTGTGGATAATGTGGATGGATGTGGATGGATGTATGGATGATGTGGATGATGTGGATGGATGTATGGATGATGTGGATTGATGTGTGGATGATGCGATTGGATGTGATTTGATGTGGGAATGATGTGATGTGATAGGGATCGATGAAGAAAAAAAAAATGTGGGAAGATGAGAAAAGATGAGGACTAATGTGAAAGGATGTGGAGTGATGAGAAAAGATGGAAATATTGTTGGAACTGTATTTGTATGTAAAATCTATTTTTAAATGACTGTTTTATGTCAAGAATGCTGGGGAAGCATTTTGACCGTCTTGTGAATGAGGTCGTTGGAGAGACCTATCAGTTAAAGTTGCAATTGCTGACGGAGAGTCAACGGAGGACGTCTCGCGTAGCAAGGTTGTCGGCCGAGGTCTTGACCAGCCTCGGTTTGATTTAAATTGTGAGATTCTAGTACAGTGAGGGATGTTTTTTGCTTATCACATCTTTCACAAACTTCAAGGGAAATTCAGACTTTCTAACAAACAAACTGACAAACTGTTTAACTATGTATCACTTCCCAAACACACAGCAAACTAATCCATAACACAAAACTGCATTACCCAGAATACTTCCAAAACATCTTCATCACATCAGTCTTCAAAATAAGCTACAGAATGACAACGCCATAGTGACAACCGGATTGACAAAACACACTGCATCTTCATTGTCAAAATAACTGTCAACTATCTGATTACATAAATCTCCATATCTGCTAATGAAAAATCCTTCTTCTTCTATTGCGGATAACCACTACTACTTTGCATGACATTTCTAACCTCCATCCAGATTTCAAAAGACACTTCACACTACATCCGATTTTTATGACAAATTGAAAGACAAAAAAGTAGACAAAAGTAGCATCTAATTTTCAGCCTTAAACACTTGGCACAGCTCGGTGGCTTGAGCCATAGGCTGACTTCGGATCCACAATCCCTTGATCCATAAACTAGATAGGCAAAGAATCTTGCAAAGATAAAACAAAATCAGCATAAATGTCATCAGAACATCCTCCTCTTTGAAATCTTGCATATCTACTGGCTTTCCATTTGAGACATAATGCTCCACTACTGATTTTTGACTAATTTGCTGCACTATCGATTGTCTATTGATATGACTTCCTGCCTTGATGTTGAAAACATGCTTCCTCCACATTTTGAAAATTGGACCATACTCCCTTGTCAAACAAAATGAAAGAAACCTAACTGTCAAATCAGATAACACTTCCAGAACACTTAAAAATTCTGTATCATAATTCTGCCTTGAATCTGATCTAATCCTCCACACCTGTTTTGACATAATCAGATTTGTAAAACCTACTTCACATTCATCAAATATCTGCACTTGACATCCTCCAAGTTGAATGCTATCAAAACAACCTTTGTCAAATAAATCTGAACCCAAATCTTCCAAATAGTCAATTTGATCACCAACTCTCTTCACAATGAAAATATCTTGAAAGCTAGATTGAACATTTCTCATCAACATCAGAGATTCAGATACTTCAAAACCAAAACTTTGACCTTTGACAACTTTTGCAACTTCCCTGATAAGAGTTTCACATTCCGTTTGAATCCTCCAACCATCAAAATCAGTCTCAATCAACTTGTGTAGGTTTATTTGGCCATCTGCTATGAAAAGGTGACACCAATATGCAAGAAACCTGTGTTGATACACAAAGACCAACTTTGCTCTGAAATCTTAAAATTCCACCAAAATCAAGCAAATAATCCGCTGAACTTGTTTAGATGCAACCAGAGCTGTAGACCATAGAAATTGATCATTATGCACCCTTCCTGTAATGCAATCCTCTTTGACCAATTTGCAACTCCAAAATCTGCAACACATGAATATCTGAATTCTGACAATCTGCCATCATCTGTATTTTAGAATTTGTCATCCACATCTGACAATCCATTTTGCACAAATTCACCTCCATTCTGTCATCAACCTGAAAGCACACATCATTCAACAAAAATATATTTGAATTGAGAACAACTTTTCCCACATCCATTTTAGAATGCACATCCATCAAACTTAAGCTTAAAATTTCATTAGCCCGCATTTCAGGCATCATATGCTAATCCCCCAAATATGTCAAACCTGCTTTGTACTCTTTAACAACTTGCTCTTGACAATCCTCCTGCTCAATTTGATCCATAAGACCTGTATTTGATTCAGACCAAAAATCAATCCACTTGTTCAAATTCTTTACAACTGAAACATCTCCTTGCTGAATACCAACCTGTGACATCAAAATATGTTCTTCAAAACATTCAGAGTCAAAATTTTGATTTCCCTGATCATCCACAATATCACTTATATTAGTCGAAAAATCCGCTTGAATCCGCCAACTATCAAAATTAGCATCCAGAAACTCCTCTGGTATTCCTGCAGCACCTGAAATGTGACCATAACAATTATCTGCAACAACCATGCTTTGATGTACAAGAACAGATTTCGCTCTTGTTCCGCCATATTCCTCTAAAATACAGAAATTCCTCCCACTGGTTTTTTGATTGCAAAATCTGTTTATAGGGTTCAAATATCAATTCTGCAATATCTTTTGGCTGCAAATCCTCCTGTGCAGATCTTTTTGGTGGAAATTCTTCTTGAACTGACATATTTGCCAAAAATTCCTCTTCAGCAAATCTGATTTCAGGGAATTCCTCCTGAGTTGATTCTTTATCTGTAATTCCACACACATCATCCATGGAACCTAAAAACAATTGAATCACATCCTCCTCTTCATTCATCTTGGTATCCGCCTCTTCAATTGCGCTTTGAATGACATGAACAACATCATTGCTATGTATGATCTGCTTCTCCTCACAACATTCCTCAGATGCAAGTGACATATGTAACCTAAGGTTGAGCAATGAATCTTCCTCTTCCACTCCATGAGCATACTCTAGTGGTAGGTTAGGGGTATCTAGGGGCTCTTCTAGGCTCTCTTGGCCAACCTCCTTTTGCACCTCCTTCTTCTCCATCTTTGGTATCCCCACTTGATGGATTTCAATCTCCATGCCAACCCAAATGTCATCATCATCACTTGACTCCCCTTCAAACTCATCCGCATATGCATCTCTCAACTTCTCACATGCTTTTTGTAACGTCCCAATGCTTTTCCTACTGGAACATGACTTTCGTCTGTCTCCTTTGTGATCAGCTAACCATTCATATGCACTCTCTAAGTCATCCTCAAAATCCGCCAACCTTCCAAATGCAGTCTCCATTTCCTCCCAAGATGATGCTTTATGCACTTTATGGATGATTTTATGAAACTTTGTGCATAGATCAACCATACACCATTTCCTACATGCATCTTTATTTGAGCACTCATCAATTGCACATGGACAATCATCCACCTCATGCTTCCTACTCATGCAAATCTTGCACTTCTTCTTCTTCTTCTTTTTACCTCCCATTATGATTACGTCATTAAAATATTCAGCCCTCAAGAAAGATGCACCACACCAATCTGAGACCCATTAAATTTACTAAACGGAGAGCCACGGATGCTATACCGGGATCCGCAAAGTTCATTTAATTGGCTACTTAAACTGATTAAAATATTTTAAGTTGATGATAGTTTAATCATTCTTGAAAGATTTGCCATAAAAAGTTTACCCCTTCAACTTTGTGCATGTTGAATAATAGTCATAATCTGGACTTCTTGTTGCTATGGTGACTTTTGCCCTATCAATTTCTCCAAATCAAGTTGTTGCTGACAATTTCTCTGCTGTTTGCCAATCAATTTCTCCATAAATCAGACTGTCTACTGCAAATCAAATTTTGTCCTCAACTCAGATTCCATCTATAACTCAAATTTGTCTGAAAATCAGAAAAACTGTCAAAATATGTTGTCAAACTGTCAACTGCATTGTCAAACTGCACTGTCAAAATCTGCCATACTCCCAAAATCCGCCATGATCCTCCTTGCTATGAACCTTGCCGCCTTACTACTGATCTTACAAAATAAGAATATGAAGGCTATTGTGAATTCTCCAGAATGTATTACCATTCAGCATCTGACTTCCAAGAACCATAACTGCCATTGTAACCGCCACCATAACTGCTGCTCGGCATCTTCTTAGCACTCATCCCCCTTACCGAAGAAAGCATACTCAACCTTGAACACCCTTCATAAGCACCGTCATTCGAATTACACCCTTTCTTAAAAATAGACAAACTGATTCTTCTTCAATCTTCTGCACTCTGAATCAGATTTTGCCTCCTGAATCTGATTTCGCCTCCTGAATCTGCACTCCTGAATCTGCAGCAGTGCCTGAATCTATAGCACTTGCTTTGCATGCTCCTATTGTAGGCTCCATCCTAATCAACCATTGTGGTTGAAACCACCGTGAATCGCCACTGTTTTTTGCTTATCACATCTTTCACAAACTTCAAGGGAAATTTAGACTTTCTGACAAACAAACTGACAAATTGTTTAACTATGTATCACTTTCCAAACACACAGCAAACTAATCCATAACACAAAACTGCATTACCCAGAATACTTCCAAAATATCTTCATCACATCAGTCTTCAAAATAAACTACAGAATGACAACGCCACAGTGACAACCAGATAAACAAAACACACTGCATCTTCATTGTCAAAATAACTGTCAACTATCTGATTACATAAATCTCCATATCTGCGAATGAAAAATCCTTCTTCTTCTATTGCGGATAACCACTACTACTTCGCATGACATTTCTAACTTCCATCCAAATTTCAAAAGACACTTCACACTACATCCGATTATGACAAATTGAAAGACAAAAAAGTAGACAAAAGTAGCATCTAATTTTCAGCCTTAAACAAGGGACCAAGGAAGCGGCCTATGAGTGAAGCGCTAGGTGACATGCGAAGGATCCTAGAGGGTGCTGACCATACGGACGGTGCTCGGGCTCTGGGTCACCGAAGATACCCACACGTACGTCGGGGAAGATATTGGAACAAGGAGTAAGAGTTGTTTTCTGAATTGACCTTGCTGGTCCTCAACGGATAAGTCCATGGCTCTTTATACTACAGATCTGTTGTTAGATCTTGCTGATCTTAAACGGAGACTCCATTTTTTGTTAAAGTGAATACTTGTTGGTTACTATGAGCTAGGAACTATCGAAAAGGCCCCTGAGTGGACAAGGGATGAGCGTTCTGGTTGCCAATGATGCCATAGGTACACCGATGAAGGAATGTTTGGAAATAAGGATTCAAGTGGATAATTAGAGGATTATGATCAGTGACACTATGGTTTCATTAAATGATTGTTTTAAAGACTGTTGAATCTGTAAAAAAGGCAATTTCATATTGGGTGTGTAAGTGGTGTGAGTTTGCATGAATATCCGGCTAGGGGGCCTAGGAACTCTTTTTCCTCGTACCCGGGACCTCCTAACCAAATTCTTAATTGGATTCCATCACTACAGTGGTTGGGCAGTTGGCTATTGGGAAGTTGGCTAACCCATGGGGTTGGATGGGGTTAGACTGATGGATCCCTAAATTGTGATAATTTGAAATTCCTAACAGCTCACCATCGCGTTTTCTTGCAAATACTTGAAACAACATGCTATTACATTCCTACAGCGAATTCTCTGTCTTTACAACTACAAACAATATGGATTGAGTTTATGCAAGGAGTATACAGCCTTGAATAGCCTAGAAAGACACAAAATCACAATGATAGGGGTGGATGAAGCAGCAATTTTAAATTTGCAACAAAATGCGATTTGGGCTGTTTGAGATTCCTAAAGCCCCCTCCTCGCGTTTTACTGCAAATTCTTGAGGCAGCATACTGGAGCATGCCTTCAGTCATTTCAGTGTGTTTCCAACTTGGTGCAAGATGGATTGAGTCTATAGAAGGCAAGAAGTGATCGAGCTCTCACTCAACAAGCCCAATTCAAAAGTCTTCCTGCTTCTCTTTGCAGTGGAAAAAGCTAAGGAATGCATATAATATTTATCATAATATCTAAGCTACATCACATCACTCAGTACCTTACCCTAATATATTATTAAACAAGAAGAAAAGGATATAGAGTGTCTTAGTGACCTGGAAGCTATCTGTAGGTGTGCTGTGCTGGTGATGAGTACCCTGTGCTAGGGATGAACCTGTGTTGCTGGTCAAGATGCTGATGGTGTAGAGTAGGGAGGTAGAGAGACAAGAGAGCTGAGTTAGGAGAGATTAAACAGGAGTGAATAGATTATTGCAAAATACAAATAAAGTAGCTAATAAATACCACACGTGTGGAATGTAGTCGTTTTTTCACACGTGTGGGTCCCACCTAGATCTTTTGGAATTTGAAATTTGACACGTGTGAAAGTCACTTTTTGCCTTGGAAATTGTGCCAATCATGATTTCATAATCAGATCCATTAACACTCTTCCCTCTGTTGAGATTCAAGCTCGATGTCAGTGTGAGCCAGCTATGCTATGTGCTGGCAGATTAGGTAGGAACATGTGTGAGACATAAATGACCGCGTGTCCAGCTGGTCATAGTGTGTGGACATTAGCTAGGGTTAGTAGAGTGTGGACACATCTCATTGTGTGTTGTGTGGATTATGGATTAGTGCATTATGCTTTGTGTGAGAGTGGACATGGCTTCCCTCTATGGTTAGGGTTTGCAATATACATTAGGGTTTGCTCCTGTGTGTGTGTCTCCTCCCCCTCTACCGTTCTTTCAACATGGTATCAGAGCCTTGTGCTATTTATTAGGGTTTATGAGTGAGTGAGTGAAGAGGGAAGAAGAAGCTGTGAAGCTTGCCATTGGAGCTGTGAAGCTTGGAGCACACCAAATACTATCAGATCTGAAAGCTTGCCTACCGGGTAAGGTCTTCTAAACATCCTTGAGCGGATTGCAGGTGATACAAGCAAAAGCAAAGCAAAATAGAGCAAATCAAAGCAAAGAAAAATTCTGGTTTTTGAAGCTTTCCATTAAAGCTTGACAACATTGATGTATGGTGGAAATACATGTGATTCTGGCAAAAGACATATGCATTTGTCAAAGAGGGATGTATTAGTAACCCATGTGCAAGCCTTGAACAATTTTTGGAGCAATTTACATGCATTTGATTGAGTGAAATTACTGGTTTTTTGAGCTCTCACAAAACAGAGACGAGGAAGCCCAAAATTGATGCATTTGGAGTGAGATTTTGGCAAAAATTGAACCATTGGTGGATCACACACATGCCTAGGTGTCTTGGGGACTTAAAACCATCTTCAATTAGCATCACAAAGCTTCCCAAATCCCCTAAATGCAAGCGGCGCAGACTGCAACAGAGAAACAGAGCACATTTTGGTCATTTTGACTACAAGGAGTTTGATTTCTCATTGGTTGCTTGATATCTTCCACAAATTCCTTAGCAATTGGATGCTTTACATCTTGGAGAAGAGGGCTATGTGATTTGTTTGGTCAATGATGCTTAATTGAGCTGGGAATGAGCTGATTAAAACAGGCTGTCCACTGGTTGCAGAGAAGCAGAGCATTTTAATTGAGCAATTAATCTTTGGTGTTTTACAATTGGACAAATTCCTCTTACATGGACTTGATGGACACTATTGCTAAGCCAATGAATGCCTGGTTGCCCAATTTGGTGAAATATTGAAGAAATTAGAGCAAATTTTCTACTGGTTTTTCTGGTTTTTCCAAAAACAGAAAAAGGGGTTTTCAAAAATTGATAATTACACATGTCAGATGGAGTTGATACTCAACATTGAGGTTCATTAGGTGTCAATGCAAGTTGCCTACACTTGATTGCACCATTACATTGCGATTTGGAGCCTTGGAAGGCGTGTCAATTCAGGGTATCCCGCACTGCGTGAGTCAGTTCATCTCGGATGATTACAGGTTGATTTTCTACATCAAATTTGGAGTTTGTTGGATATCTTGGAGTATCTGGAACATTCATTGGAGTGTGGTTGAGCTGAGGAAGGCTCATTTACAGATTTGAAGTGTGCGGAAGGTGTACGCATTGAGCAACATGTCGGATAATCCAGTTCAGATAGTTGGTGAAAAGCTGGATAGGAAGAACTTCCAGGCATGGAAGTACAGGATAAAGAGTTTCTTGAAAGGAAAAGGATTTTGGAATCTCATTACAGGTGCTAAGCCAGAGCCTGAGCTACCTCGGCAACCTACACAGCAGCAGCTTATTGCTCATAAGCAATGGTCAGAGAGAGCATTCAAAGTGCTGCATTATTTGTCTATATGTATATCTGATGCTATGCTCATACACATTCAGGATGCTGAGAATCCCAAAGATGCATGGGATACTTTGGTCAAGATGTTTGATACAGATACGAGTGCTCGCAAGTCTCAATTGCGACAGCAGATACATAATGTGAAAAGGAATAAAAGGAGCATACATGATTATGTGCAAGAAATCAAGAAGTTTGCAGATGCATTGGCCACAATAAATGCCCCCATGCCTGATGATGATTTGGTGGATATTACCTTGCGTGGTCTTGGCAAGGAATACAAATCTTTTGATACATCTATCTCAGTGAGGAGTACAGGTTTACCCGACTTCGATGAGTTGGTTTCACTCTTGTTGGTTGAGGAAATCAAGCTCAGTGATTCATTTCTGGATGCATCTACTAGCCATGATGATGGCAGAAATCAGGCTTTCTACTCACAGAGAGGCTTTAGAGGCAGGGGGAGATTTGCATCACGTGGACGTGGTGGTAATGGTCGTGGATGGCAAGATAGACCTCCACAACAGAATTTTCCGCCTTCATATGGTGCTCGAGGTGGTCGCGGATATGCACCTCAAAGAGGTCGTGGTAACCCCCGTGGACGAGGACGTTGGCAAGGCCAACAAAATTCTATGCAAGATGTTGAATGCCATTATTGTGGGAAATATGGTCATATGGCGAGAGATTGCTTTCGCAAACAGAATGATTTGAGAGGGGGAAGAGCACAACGTGGTGGTCATTATGGTGGAAACTATGCACAACATGGTGGTAACTATGCATCAAGCAGCAATGATGGAACTGCAAATCATTTGTTTGCCATGAAGCATGTTGTGGGTTCTATGACAACAAATGCTGAGAATGATGATACATGGTACATGGACTCAGGAGCATCAAACCATATGACATGTCATGGTGAATGGTTTGAGCACATGAAGCCAATGGATGTCAAAGGCTATGTGGAAACAGGTGATGATACCCAGCATGTCATTACACATGTTGGAAGTGTACCATTGGTCATGCATAATGGTCAGACAAAGTCTATGTCAGATGTGCTGTATGTGCCTTCGATCACTAAAAGCTTGGCCTCAGTTGGTCAAATGGTGGAACAGGGATTACAAGTTCGCTTCAATGAGCATGGATGCTTCGTTGAAGATTTTAAACATGGATGTAGAGTGATTGCTAAAGGAAAGAAAGAAGGAAGATTGTTTAAGCTGGATGCTGGAATTCTTGAGCTAAAATCAGCCATGTTCTCAAAGAGCAAGAATGTGGTACAGGACATTGATATGTGGCATAAGAGGATTGGACATGTCAATATACAGAGATTAAAGAACATGCAAACAAGAGGCATTGTCAATGGATTGCCTAGGCTCAAATATGATGGACATATGCATGTTTGTGAAGCCTGTCAGTTTGGGAAGCAGGCAAGGTTGAGATTTCCTAGAGAAGGAAATATGAGTAACAGGCCACTTGAGATCGTGCACAGTGATGTATGGGGTCCTGCACAAAACCCATCTATCAAAGGCAGTTTATACTATGTTACATTCATTGATGACTTTAGCAGGATGACATGGATATACTTTCTGAAAGAGAAGAGTGAAGTGTTGGAAAAATTCATGGATTTCAAAGCTTTTGCAGAAAAGCAGTATGGCTGTTGGATTAAATGTCTGAGGACAGATGGAGGTGGTGAATACACCTCAAAAGCTTTTGAGCATTTCTTGAGGAAGCATGGAATAAGAAGACAGTTGACATGCAGGTATACACCTCAGCAGAATGGTGTGGCTGAGAGAAAGAATAGAGTTATATGTGAAGTGGCAAGGGCAATGCTTAATGAAAAGAGCATGCCAGATTACTATTGGGCAGAAGCATGTGCTACTGCAGTATACATATTGAACAAAACACCTACAGCAGCCATTCATGGAAGCACGCCAGAGATGCGGCTCACAGGTTACAGGCCAGACATTGGACATCTTAAAGTTTTTGGATGCATAGCTTATGTACATGTGCCTGATGAAAGAAGAAGGAAGTTGGATCCTAAGGCAGAGAAATGTGTATTTGTTGGATATGCACAGGATCGAAAGGCATACAAATGTTATAACCCTCAAACTAGACAAGTGGTCATCTCACGAGATGTGGTGTTTGATGAGCTTGCTAGTTGGTACAAAGCAAAAGATGAGGGTGTTATTGAGTCACTTGAGGCTGATGTACATGTGAACTTGCCACCACAAGCAAGTTCTAGTTCTACTACTATGTTTGGGCCAGCAGCAGCAGAAGCTGAGAGTAGCAGTGTACGTCCATGGTCAGGACGTTTGAGGCATGAGAGTGTAAGCACTGGGAGTAGTGCTATGGATAAAGGCAAGAAGAAAGTTGAAGGAATTGGAATCACAGGATATGAGTCATCTATTTCTGAGAGTTTGGATGCGGAGCTTGGCATACCTGTTTTACGCACACCTGGTGCTAGACAGGACAGATATGTGCCACCACATGCTAGAGTTACAGGTGTACAGAGTGACCCGCAGGCATTGCGGAGATCCCAGAGAGTCAGATATCCTGTTGACAGATTGACATATAGAGATTTTGCTATGCACTATGCATACATGACATCTATGGTGGGGTGGTTGCAAGATCAGGGTGCTCAGTTTTGTCCACTCAGGCACCCTGTAAACAGTAAAAAAACAGGCATTTGTTTACCTTTAGTGGCTAATCTCTCCTAGTAAATGAAGGAATTTCATGTCAAGTTCTTTTGTTGGAACATCATATTCAAAGTTAGAAATATAGTTGCATAATTTGATTAAGCATTAGATAGTCAAAAGTCCTCATTTTCTTAGGTACAAAGTCAATGTATACACCCTGTCCCAAATTTGAACTGATTCCATAAAATGCTAATATCTTTTACATATAAACTCATATGAGATTCCCACTTTGTACCTTAGATATTCACATAATATAGAGCTTAACTTGATTTTTCAAGAAAATTTTAAGATATTTGTCTATTTTTTTAAATATTTCAAGGTATTTAAAGTGTTATAATATACGCCACTTTTTGTACCCACAATAACTACCACTTAAAATCCTCAATCTTGTAAATCAAAAGAGTGGGTACATACTGAGACATTAGTAGAATGTGGTGGTTAGTAAAAATTATAAATTCAATGGTTGGATTTTTAATGATCTCTTTTTCAAAATTCTTCCAGACTATCAGAAGGCCTGCAAATATTAATAATCTAATTAGTAAAATTATATTTTTGATGTGAATCATCTAAAACCTATAGGGACTAGTGTACTTGTAATGGTGCATCTATGGAAAAATAAATTGGATCACTCTAAGTATGGAAAGATCATTTGTTTATCATTTCATCATATTTTTGATTAATTTTGATTAATTAGACTAATCTATATTAATTTAAGTTATATTGGGTTAATTTAAGAGCAAGTGTATTTTCTATTAGTTGCTTGATTTCATTTTAAGTACCTTGCCCCCCAAAATTTACTCTCCAAGCATTGTCCCAGTCCAGCATAAACTGGATAAAACTGGACACCCTGATCTTGCAACAACCCGGTGAAGCATGTGGAACCTACATGCTATACAGAGGCTATTGGAGAGCATGTATGGGAAAAAGCAATGGATGTGGAGATGAACGCATTGGTCCATAATGATACATGGGACTTGGTTGCACTACCAAAGGACAAGAATGTTATTGGATGTAAATGGGTTTACAAAGTAAAGTGCAAATCTGATGGGTCTATTGAGAGACATAAAGTAAGATTGGTAGCAAAGGGTTATGCACAGACCCAAGGATTGGATTATGATGAGACGTTTAGTCCAGTGGCTAAGATGGGCACAGTGAGAGCAGTCATTGCTATGGCTGCAGCTAATGGCTCGGAAATGCATCAGATGGATGTTAAGAATGCATTTCTGAATGGAGATCTACAAGAGGAAGTATACATGGCACAGCCAGAAGGGTATGTACACCCTAGATATCCCACTCACGTATGCAGGTTGAAAAAGGCATTATATGGTCTAAAGCAAGCACCACGTGCTTGGAGTGATAAGATGAGCAGATATCTTATCTCACTTGGTTTTCAGATTTCTACAGCAGATTCTTCACTCTATGTGAAGAAGACACAGCATGGGATTGTTTTACTAGTCATCTATGTGGATGACTTGATTATTACAGGTGATCATAGTGCAGATGTGATGCATGTCAAGAAAGCTTTGAGTGGGCAATTTGACATGAAAGATCTTGGTGAGTTGAGATATTTCCTTGGCATTGAAGTGGTGAAAGATCATGCAGGTACTTGGTTAGTACAGCGCCAATATGCATTGGATATGTTGGCAAAGTATGGCATGACAGGGTGTAAGCCTATGAGTACACCATTGGAGCAAAATGTAAAGTTGCGGGCTGATTATGGCGAGGAATTGGATGATCCTTCTATGTACAGGAAGATGGTTGGTAGTCTCATATACATGACTATCACACGCCCAGATTTGAGTTATGCAGTGGGGCTAGTTAGCCAGTTTATGCAGAGCCCCAGGAAACCACATTTGGATGCAGTGAGACGCATCATGAGATATGTGAAGACCACAGCACATTATGGTCTATTTTATGAGAGTGGTAAAAGCTTGGACATACATGGCTACACAGATGGTGATTGGGCAAGTAGCGCATATGACAGGAGGTCTACTAGTGGATATGCTTTTACACTTGGAAGTGCCGTGGTGAGTTGGAGTAGCAAAAAGCAACCTACAGTTGCTTTATCCAGTACAGAGGGCTAAGTACAAAGGTGCAGCCATTGCTACTTGTGAGGCTATATGGTTAAAGAGTCTCTTGGCAGATTTATGTGAGCCTCTTAATGGGAAAGTTGTCATACATTGTGACAACATGAGCAGTATACAGTTGGCAAAGAATCCAGTGTTTCATGCGAGGACCAAACACATAGAGGTCCATTATCACTTTGTCAGAGAAAAGGTGCTGGATGGTACAGTTGATCTTCAGTATGTGAAGACTGATGAGCAGGTGGCAGACATCTTTACGAAGCCACTGAGCAGGGAGAAGTTTGAGTACTTCCAGACTATGTTGGGAGTACATGGGATGAGCTTGAGGGGGAGTGTTGAGAGCCTTGATATCCCAAGCTCATCTTCATCTTCATCGGCAGTACATCATGAGCTTGAGAGGGGCTGTTGAGATTCAAGCTCGATGTCAGTGTGAGCCAGCTATGCTATGTGCTGGCAGATTAGGTAGGAACATGTGTGAGACATAAATGACCGCGTGTCCAGCTGGTCATAGTGTGTGGACATTAGCTAGGGTTAGTAGAGTGTGGACACATCTCATTGTGTGTTGTGTGGATTATGGATTAGTGCATTATGCTTTGTGTGAGAGTGGACATGGCTTCCCTCTATGGTTAGGGTTTGCAATATACATTAGGGTTTGCTCCTGTGTGTGTGTCTCCTCCCCCTCTACCGTTCTTTCAACACCCTCCCCGTCTTCCATCCCTGCCAGCACCCTCCCATCATCCTTTTCCTTCCCCCTCTCATCACTTCCTACCCAACACACTCCATCCAATTTGCAACCTGCCTGAAGACTACTACTACTGCCAGATCTCCAGGTTACCTAGGCTGCAGCTCAAGTTTGGAAGAGAGTAAGAGAATCACCCCAACAGTATGGAAGAGGAAAAGAAAGATCAGAGATCTATATTCTTTTCAATGTTTTTTGATATATATTTATTCCATCTATAGAATTCTTGAATCTTACTGCCTAGGAATCTGGTCAGAGATCTATATTCTTTTCAATGTTTTTTGATATATATTTATTCCATCTATAGAATTCTTGAATCTTACTGCCTAGGAATCTGGTACATCACCCTAGGATTTGATTAGAGATGGATATGAATAGGACTTAGAAGTTTGCAACAAAATGCGAGGAGAGTGCTTTACATTTTCCAAATGGCCTAAATCGCGTTTTCCTACAAATTCTTATATTAGTTTTAGTTTTCATTTCTTCCTCTTTGTTTTGCTCTCTTTTTCCCTGGGGAATTCCTCCTAGTATCATTTACTGTCCAGAACACTGTAAGATGTTCCTAGCATTTGATTGGAGATGGATGTCAATAGAAATGGAGAATTTGCAACAAAATGCGAGGAGAGTACTTGACCTTTTCCAAATGGCCCTGCATCGCGTTTTCTTGCAAATTCTTGTGTAAGATTCCTCCCCAGCCTCTCAAGATGTCCAGCATCTTCCCCTGTAATTAAATCCCTCTTCAGAAATATAAAAGATCTTGTTTATAACTGTTTGAACCTAGAGAGAGAAAATATTCTAGAGAGAGAATATTCAGATTTTGAATATTTTTAGATAGAAAAATTTCTCATATTATTAAAATAAGTTCCCCTGAAACAGAAATTCAAAAAGAACTTTCCAATGTGCAATTGGAATTAATTGGAAATGGGTATAAAGAACCTTAGTCTAAGGGTCTAGATTTTCAGAAATTTTTGGATTATGGTCCAATTAAGGTTCCTATGGGCCAATAGCATCAATCCATGTGTAGGGAGGAGATAAATCCAATTTGTAAAAGAAGATATCCAAAAATGAGTAAATGCTCACATAAGATAAAGAGTTGAAAATGTACAAGGTTTATTAGTAGAAAACTATGAGTAATATTAAAAATATGAGATATTTTGGGTATCCAAAAATGAGTAAATGCTCACATAAGATGAAGAGTTGAAAATGTACAAGGTTTATTAGCAAAAAAAATATGAGCAATATTAAAAATATGAGGTATTTTGGGTATCCAAAAATAAGTAAATGCTCACATAAGATGAAGAGTTGAAAATATACAAGGTTTATTAGTAAAAAACTATGAGCAATATTAAAAATATGAGATATTTTGGGTATAATGATTCCATTTTGACACATATGTAAGGAAGGGGAGTCCATTAAAGGAGGTGCATATTTCACATGCTTGAATGAGTTTTAAACTCAAAAATAATGTGATATTTTTATCTCTCCTCTCTCTTGAACCAAACCAAATCAAAAAGGAACCAAACCGAATCAAAAAAGTGACCAAACTAGGTCCAAATCTAGTCCAAATTCAACCAAACTGAATCTGGAAAATTCTAGAAATCAGTTAGCCTTGGTTAGAGCCTCCCTCTCCAATAAATAGAACATGAGTCCTTTGAAAAAAAAGGAGGAGAATTTTACTATTTTAGAACTATACTGAAATAATGCTAATATTTACTATTCTCTAAAATTCTCTCCAATTTGTAAGAAATTGGCGCTTCCCTCTTTCTTCAATCTCCATTGGTGGCTCCATCAACATACTAAACCAATTGATTGGTTGGGGGCCTCTACCGTGAACAAAGAATCAAGCAATTTGTAAGGTAAGTGTGGTGAATTTTGATCTTTTCTATATTTTCTCAATGTTTCTCTCTTCTCAACCCCTCTCAAGCTTGAGAAGCTTAATTGAAATGATTTTTTTTAATGCTATTGAAGTAATTAATGAATGATAGTAAAGAATTACATAAATTTCCATTTATGCTTAATTCTAATGGTTTTTATGTAATGTCTCTCTCACACTCAAGAAATGGTCATACTCATGACCATTTCTCAATCCAAATGAAGCTTTTCATAAAGTTTTTCCTTAATCCAAGATTAATCTATGCTTAAGACCAAATTAATGGCTTTCCCTATGCTTTTAGTTTATGTATTTCATGAATATTGATGATTCAATCCATTATGGATTAATGATCCAATTGGGGATCATTCTAATTATTTCCTTAATGATAAGCTTTATCCCTTAGAAAAATTGAGATTTATCAGTCATAGCAGCGGAGCTATGGCAAAATTTTTATAAAAATTACGCATAAAATAATTTCATTCAAAGCATGAAAAGAGGATTTCCTACCATATTCTAGGAATTATCATCCTAGATTAATTAAAAGAATTTTATTGTAATCATGGAGGTGTGGAGGTATGCACGTAGATGTAGATGTATAGAAGTGGATGTGAATGGAGATGTGGATGTATACATGTAGATATATAGATGTGGATGTATGCATGTAGATGTAGATGTATATATGTGGATGTGAATGGAGATGTGGATGTATGCATGTAGACGTAGACGTATGGATGTGAGTGTGGATGTGATGTATGCATGGAGATGTGGATGTATGCATGTAGATGTAGATGTATAGATGTGGATGTGAATGTGGAGGTGGATGTCTGCATATAGATGTAGATGTTGGATGTGAATGTGAATGTGGATGTGGATGTATGCATGGAGATGTGGGTGTATGCATGTAGATAGATGTGGATGTGAATGTGGATGTGGATGTGGATATATGTATGGATGTGAATATATGATATGTGATGTGAAGGAATCTGAAGTGATGAGATGGAAAATGATGTGATGCGATGAGTATACATATAAATGGAATATGGAAAAGGTAATGTGGATTGATGAGGGATAATGTAGAAAAATGAGAGTTAATATAGAAACTGTATTGTAAACCGTTTGTAAATGCTGTTTGTAAATGACTGTTTTATGTCAAGAATGCTAGGAAAGCATTTTGACCATCTTGTGATTAAGGTCGTGGAGACCTAACTGATAAAGTTGCAACTGCTGACGGAGAGTCAATGGAGGACGTCTCGCATAGCAAGGTCGACCGAGGTCTTGACCAGCCTCGGTTCGATTAAAATGGTGAGCTTCCGGTACGGTGGATGAGGGACCAAGGAAGCGGCCTATGAGTGAAGCGCTAGGTCACTTGCGAAGGATCCTAGAGGGTGCTGACCATACGGTGCTCGGGCTCTGGGTCGCCTAGGATACCCACGCGTGCGTCGAGGAAGATATTGGAACAAGGAGTAAGAGCTGTTTTGTGAAACCGGGCATGGATCTGGTTGATTGACCTTGCTGGTCTTCAATGGATGAGTCCATGGCTCTTTATATGGATCTGCTGGTTGATCTTGCTGATCTTCAACGAGAGTCCATCTTGATTTTTATAAGTGATTATATTGCCGAGTATTATGGACTAGGAACTATTGAAAAGGCCCCTAAGTGGACAGGTGGTGAGCGTTCTGGTTGCCAATGATGCCATAGATACTCTGATGAAGGAATGATGGGAAATTAAGAATCAACCGGATAATTTGGAAGATTGTGATCAGTGATACTATGGTTTCATTAAAGGATTGTTTTAAAACTGGTTGAATTTGTCAAAAGGCAATTTCATATTGGGTGTGTGAGTGGTGTGACTAGTTTTATTTTTGCATGAACATCAGGCTAGGGGGCCTGGGAACTCTTTTCCCTGGCACCCGGGACAAAAAAATCAAATTCTAAATTGGATCCCATCACTACAATGGTTGGGCGGTTGGCTAACCCATGGGACTGGATGGGGTTAGGCTAGACTGATGGATTCGTAAATCGAGACTCAATTTCTGTTATTACGATAGATGAAGTAAATCTCGGGTAGTAATTGTTCTATGGATAGGAATCAACGGCTGTGCCTCTTGATGGGGAAAAAAGCGTTGATCCTAATGATCCAAGTGCAAGTTTCTTCCTTGATCTGGCCG
The DNA here is from genome assembly GCF_041138505.1 of Cibotium barometz. Lineage (NCBI taxonomy): Eukaryota > Viridiplantae > Streptophyta > Polypodiopsida > Cyatheales > Cibotiaceae > Cibotium > Cibotium barometz. Next base: position 22,059,606 of record NC_141101.1, on the reverse strand, counting down.
AATATCTTTATAGGTGCAGTCGGATCAATTTGATCACTAATGGTCTTGACTACGTTAGAGTAAAAAGTTATCCTAGAGGAATCGCCCGTGCTTTTCGGATAAGGGAAGTTTTTCCGGGTTCGGTTTTGGAAAAACCGACGGATTAGTCTTTTGTCCGGATATCCGTGGACGAGGCTTCGAATGTGGGATCCCTGTCCCGCGCGAGAAGTGCTACTTCTGCTGCTAGTACCCGAATCCGTTGCTCGGTGGGAACAGGGGGAATTTCACAGTTGGTATCAGAGCAATTTGGCTAATAAAGATCAACTGAGAAGACAAATATGTCAAAAATTTATCAAGAAACACAAAAAGGTTGTAATTGTGTGATATAAGTCATACAATTTGATATTCAAACTGAAAATCGTAATTTGGTAATTAGGTCTTCAGATGAAAGTACCGCAATTATATAGAATCCCTGACTTGCTTGAGGCCTAGACATGATGGTATTTACCTTATAATTCCAAGGGCCGTGACTACCCGTATATACCGAGAGTATAACTGCAGCTCTTTACTGACAGTATATACGAGTAAATCTAAGACTTGAAATTATAAGTGTTAATGCTATCCAGATGATGATTTCGAATGTGGTTGATATGATTTTTAATTCTGTTTGAGAATTGATGAATTGAATTGGATTCTGATTGAAAAATGATGATTTCTAAAATTTAGTTGAAATGTAATAACCTGAGCGAAACCACAATGAGGATGAATGGGACGAGTCCCTGTGATGATATTCATAACTAGAATGATGATAATGATTTCAGCAAACCACTATGAGATTAGTGGGTTGTGCTGTCAAACTGTTACTGTTAACTCTTGACCGGTAGATCAAGTTAAGGGATGACAAATTGAGAACTTACTTGACTGAAATTCCCATGGAGGAATGTTCATCAGAAGGAAATTTTTCGGTCTAATGGACCATTATCATGTTAAAGATATGAATGATATGATCTGAATGAATTGTTATTTAATGATGAGTTCTATATAAGGGATATTTATCCCAGTATTCTGTTGGGTTGACAAGAATATAAGGAACCCCAGAATAAAATTGGATCTTAAGAAAAAGAGTTGTCCTCTACCTTTCGAGATGAGGACATCTCGCACTTTTTTAAGTGGGGTAGAATGTAAGATTCCTCCCCAGCCTTCGAGGTATACAGGAGTAAGAATCTTCCTTTTTGATCTTATAATTATTCCCTCTCTAAAATAAAAGAAAGATTCTGTTTAAAAAAGGAAGACCCTTTCCCTAGAATACTTCTCATGAGTCACGCCTGTTTTAAGGATTCAGAACAATGAGTTCAGAAGTGAAAATCGGTGTTTTGGATACCAAGGTTTTGGTTTTCATTTGAGTACGGCCCAAAAGAAGTTCTTTATCTCTTGGGGAGTATAAGAAGTTATCCCCCAGATATTGTGAGCCTTATCTGAATTCAAGTGACTTAGCTTACGAGCTTCTTTTATCTCCTCATCTCAAAGTTCTTAATGCCTCCTATAGAAATATGTGCCAAAACCAAATCATGGAAAGACGGTAAAACTTCAGTGGCAAGATACCGTTGGCGTCTAGGTTACGCTAGCTCCTTCCTTTATATAAGTCGTAACTTTTACTTGTCGCTCACAGTAATCTTACTTCCATCGATCTCCCTTCTTCTTAATCTCCTTCATGGCTTGGCAACAGGAATTAGTTTTATCCATGATGATTTCTCACCTTCAAGACGCAAGCGAGTCTGTGAAGAAGGATTTTATAGAACAGTATGAGTGCTCACTTTTTCCTCACTTGGGAACTTCTATAGCTCAGACCAAATGGCGGACCTATCAAGACATAACTAGGGTAACACCCTGGGGTCAGCAGCACTTTCGTAACAATGTCCACTTAGCCATGGTTATTGAAGCCTTGGGTTTGGGTCCCCGATACTACTGCGTCATGAGATCAAGACATCTTGGGTTTTCTGAGCGGGTCTTCTTACTGGCGTGTTTTCTTCCTCATCAGAAGATATGCCTTTACCCCGTTTTTGGCTTGCCTCTCAGAGGTCCTTTTGTTAGATTGCCTCATACCATTGAGATAAGTGCGGCAATAACCAACAGAATTATTCCCATAGATGAGTTACCTTATACGTGCGCAGCTTGTGAGTGCTGCTTGCCTCTCACAGGTCCTTTTGTTAGATTGCCTCATACCACTGAGATAGGTGCGGCAATAACCAACAGAATTATTCCCATAGATGAGTTACCTTATACGTGCGCAGCTTGTGAGTGCTGCTTTTGTGATCATATGATGGACGGGCTTATGGAAGTGTAAAGAGTTCTTCTATCTTTGCTGTATATGTTCCAAGAATGAATAAAGTTTAAATCTTGTTCTTGTCTTGACCCTTACTCTCTTTGAGACTTTTCTTGGTGGTTAATCTTAATTAAATTTTCTCTCAGTCCCATATTCGTGCATCTTGTGAAATTACCCCCAGTTTGCGAGATGAGGACATCTCGCGTTTTTCAAATGGGAGAGAATGTAAGATTCCTCCCCAGCCTCTCAAGATGTCCAGCATCTTCCCCTGTAATTAAATCCCTCTTCAGAAACATAAAAGATCTTGTTTATAACTGTTTGAACTTAGAGAGAGAAAATATTCTAGAGAGAGAATATTCAGATTTTGAATATTTTTAGATAGAAAAATTTCTCATATTATTAAAATAAGTTCCCCTGAAACAGAAATTCAAAAAGAACTTTCCAATGTGCAATTGGAATTAATTGGAAATGGGTATAAAGAACCTTAGTCTAAGGGTCTAGATTTTCAGAAATTTTTGGATTATGGTCCAATTAAGGTTCCTATGGGCCAATAGCATCAATCCATGTGTAGGAAGGAGATAAATCCAATTTGTAAAAGAAGATATCCAAAAATGAGTAAATGCTCACATAAGATAAAGAGTTGAAAATGTACAAGGTTTATTAGTAAAAAACTATGAGTAATATTAAAAATATGAGATATTTTGGGTATCCAAAAATGAGTAAATGCTCACATAAGATGAAGAGTTGAAAATGTACAAGGTTTATTAGTAAAAAACTATGAGCAATATTAAAAATATGAGGTATTTTGGGTATCCAAAAATGAGTAAATGCTCACATAAGATGAAGAGTTGAAAATGTACAAGGTTTATTAGTAAAAAACTATGAGCAATATTAAAAATATGAGATATTTTGGGTATAATGATTCCATTTTGACACATATGTAAGGAAGGGAAGTCCATTAAAGGAGGTGCATATTTCACATGCTTGAATGAGTTTTAAACTCAAAAATAATGTGATATTTTTATCTCTCCTCTCTCTTGAACCAAACCAAATCAAAAAGGAACCAAACCGAATCAAAAAAGTAACCAAACTAGGTCCAAATCTAGTCCAAATTCAACCAAACTGAATCTGGAAAATTCTAGAAATCAGTTAGTCTTTATTAGAGCCTCCCTCTCCTATAAGTAGAACATGAGTCCTTTGAAAAAAAAGGAGGAGAATTTTACTATTCTAGAACTATACTGAAATAATGCTAATATTTACTATTCTCTAAAATTCTCTCCAATTTGTAAGAAATTGGAGCTTCCCTCTTTCTTCAATCTCCATTAGTGGCTCCATCAACATACTAAACCAATTGATTGGTTGGGAGCCTCTACCGTGAACAAAGAATCAAGTAATTTGTAAGGTAAGTGTGGTGAATTTTGATCTTTTCTATATTTTCTCAATGTTTCTCTCTTCTCAACCCCTCTCAAGCTTGAGAAGCTTAATTGAAATGGTTTTTTTTTAATGCTATTGAAGTAATTAATGAATGATAGTAAAGAATTACATAAATTTCCATTTATGCTTAATTCTAATGGTTTTTATGTAATATCTCTCTCACACTCAAGAAATGGTCATACTCATGACCATTTCTCAATCCAAATGAAGCTTTTCATAAAGTTTTTTCTTAATCGACCAAGATTAATCTATGCTTAAGACCAAATTAATGGCTTTCCCTATGCTTTTAGTTTATGTATTTCATGAATATTGATGATTCAATCCATTATGGATTAATGATCCAATTGGGGATCATTCTAATTATTTTCTTAATGATAAGCTTTATCCCTTAGAAAAATTGAGATTTATCAGTCATAGTAGCAGCGGAGCTATGGCAAAATTTTTATAAAAATTACGCATAAAAAAATTTCATTCAAAGCATGAAAAGAGGATTTCCTACCATATTCTAAGAATTATCATCCTAGATTAATTAAAAGAATTTTATTGTAATCATGGAGGTGTGGAGGTATGCATGTAGATGTAGATGTATAGAAGTGGATGTGAATGGAGATGTGGATGTATACATGTAGATATATAGATGTGGATGTGAATGGAGATGTGGATGTGAATGGAGATGTGGATGTATGCATGTAGATATATAGATGTGGATGTGAATGGAGATGTGGATGTATGCATGTAGATGTAGATGTATAGATGTGGATGTGAATGGAGATGTGGATGTATGCATGTAGACGTAGACATATGGATGTGAGTGTGAATGTGGATGTGGATGTATGCATGGAGATGTGGATGTATGCATGTAGATGTAGATGTATAGATGTGGATGTGAATGTGGAGGTGGATGTATGCATGTAGATGTAGATGTTGGATGTGAATGTGAATGTGGATGTGGATGTATCCATGGAGACATGTGGATGTATGCATGTAGATGTAGATGTATAGATGTGGATGTGAATGTGGAGGTGGAGGTGGATGTATGCATGTAGATATAGATGTTTAGATGTGGATGTGAATGTGGATGTGGATGTGGATATATGTATGGATGTGAATATATGATATGTGATGTGAAGGAATCTGAAGTGATGAGATGGAAAATGATGTGATGGGATGAGTATACATATAAATGGAATATGGAAAAGGTAATGTGGATTGATGAGGGATAATGTAGAAAAATGAGAGTTAATATAGAAACTGTATTGTAAACTGTTTGTAAATGACTGTTTTATGTCAAGAATGCTAGGAAAGCATTTTGACCATCTTGTGATTAAGGTCGTGGAGACCTAACTGATAAAGTTGCAACTGTTGATTGACGGAGAGTCAATGGAGGACGTCTCGCGTAGCAAGGTCGACCGAGGTCTTGACCAGCCTTGGTTCGATTAAAATGGTGAGCTTCCGGTACGGTGGATGAGGGACCAAGGAAGCGGCCTATGAGTGAAGCGCTAGGTCACCTGCGAAGAATCCTAGAGGGTGCTGACCATACGGTGCTCGGGCTCTGGGTCGCCTAGGATACCCACGCGTGCATCAAGGAAGATATTGGAACAAGGAGTAAGAGCTATTTTGTGAAACCGGGCATGGATCTGGTTGATTGACCTTGCTGGTCTCTAATGGATGAGTCCATGGCTCTTTATATGGATCTGTTGGTTGATCTTGCTGATCTTCAACGAGAGTCCATCTTGATTTTTATAAGTGATTATATTGCCGAGTATTATGGGCTAAGAACTATTGAAAAGGTCCCTGAGTGGACAGGTGGTGAGCGTTCTGGTTGCCAATGATGCCATAGATACTCTGATGAAGGAATGATGGGAAATTAAGAATCAACCGGATAATTTGGAAGATTGTGATCAGTGATACTATGGTTTCATTAAAGGATTGTTTTAAAGTTAGCTGATGCTAAGAAAAAGGCAATTTCATATTGGGTGTGTAAGTGGTATGACTTGTTTTATGTTTGTATGAACTTCCGGCTAGGGGGCCTTGAAACTCTTTTCCTTGGTACCCGGGACAAAACCTAACCAAATTCTTAATTGGATCCCATCACTACAATGGTTGGGCGGTTGGCTAACCCATGGGACTGGATGGGGTTAGGCTGGACTGATGGATCCGTAAATCGAGACTCAATTTCTGTTATTACGATAGATGAAGTAAATCCCGGGTAGTAATTGTTCTATGGATAGGAATCAACGGCTGTGCCTCTTGATGGGGAAAAAAGCGTTGATCCCAATGATCCAAGTGCAAGTTTCTTCCTTGATCTGGCCGAATATCTTTATAGGTGCAGTCGGATCAGTTTGATCACTAATGGTCTTGACTAGGTTAGAGTAAAAAGTTATCCTGGAGGAATTGCCCGTGCTTTCCGGATAAGGGAAGTTTTTTCGGGTTCGATTTTGGAAAAACCGACGGATTAGTCTTTTGTCCGGATATCCGTGGACGAGGCTCTGAATGTGGGACCCCTGTCCCGCGCGAGAAGTGCTACTTCCGCTGCTAGTACCCAAATCCGTTGCTCGGTGGGAACATGGGGATTTCACATCTTGTGTCCCTTTTGGTTTTCACTTCTTCCTCATTGTTTTGCTTTCTATGTCCTTGGGGATTTCTTTCTTGATGATGAGAAAAGTTTTTGCTTTGGAACAGTTGATTCTTAGGCCCCTCCTTTCAAGAGGAAGCTGGACTTTTCTGCTGCTATACTCAGACCACAGCAATCACCAGGTGATTCATGTGTGCTCATGAAGAGAGTTGTTTGGTGATATCCTATACATTCCCTGATTGCATATGTCAGCATATAGAATTCATGATATATAAATTTTTATTCAGGCAAAAGCAAGAGACTGGAGCAGAAAGGTGAGTCTTCCCTTTCAAAACAAAGGGAACCAGAAGAGGACAAATCTTCAGATTTTCTCCTATTTGACTTTCTTCACAAGTGCAAGGCTCAGAGGAACTTCGACATATACCACATTATTTTCAACAGGGAGTTCACTATGAGCTCTGTATTGGAGCATCACAGAGATTTTCTTTCAGACCATTGGGATACCTTCAAACAACTGATAGAGGCAGGAAGAATTTTGGATGGTGAAAAGGTTTTTGTGCATATAAATCATATTGTCTCCATTGATAGGTTGAGGTACCATGTGAATAGAAGATTTGACAGCCTGAGCCTGCCTAAGGAATATAAATTCAGCTGTAACTTGCACACCAGAAAGTGTAGAGTCCTTGAGGAAACTATGGCATTCCTTATGTACATTGTCTTCCATCAGCAATCTCTAGAAGAGCAAGGACAGGAGGCTAAAGAAGAAGATATATCTGTAGCGGAGGAAAAAGAGGATATTCCTGTGGCAACAGATATGGTAGAGCAGGAAGAAGATATCAACCTCGAGGATGAGGGGCTGCAAGTGGCTGCTCTTGACCTTGTTCAACTGAGGACTGAAACGGGCAGCACAACCAGTTGAAGATTTTGATGTTCAGAGCAGCAACTATGCAGTGCCCATGCTTCCAGGTGTCTTGATTGGTGGTAAAGATTATGTTTTCCTCCATGATATAGAGTGTATGTTCAATTTGAGGGAGGACTATGCCATTTCCCTTATTGCCCAGGCTTCAAGGCTTGACAAGGAGGTTGGCATAGAGGATGACCATTCACTACTGGCTTTGGAAACAACTTTTGATCCTGCAGAGGCCCTTACTATTTGTTTCAAAGAGGCTGAAAATTTCCAAGAGCCAGATGAAGCTGCCTTCCAGCTCACCCAGGAAGCTATGAATCTCTCAGCACTTCACAAGGGAAAGCTTAAAGAAGAGGCTGGACTGGAGGGGAGAGGAATAAATCTTTGGAAAGATGAACTTCTTGTTGCTGATGAAAATGAGAAGGTATGATCTTATTACTTCAAATGAAATACTTTATCTTGTGTTTAAATGTTTTGTAGTTGTGTATTATTGTCTCACTCCAATCTTTTGATACGTGGCAGCTACAAATTGAGGATGACACATTCCTCCAGAGAACAAGTGGAAGCAGGCTGGCTGGGTTTGGCAAAATGTCAAGCCTAGCTCATTATATTCATGATCTAGGCAGTGCTAAGATCTTGATTTACCATAGGCAGTTGAGCAACAATGGAGAAGCCATTGTTTACTTCTTTAAATGTTTGTCTAGGGTTTTAGGTGGACATGATCTTCCATGGCAAAAGGAAAAGATCATTTTAATAGAGAGGTTGTCCGCCATAGATATATTTGGGGATTATGTGAATAAGCAGGCCTCTAGGGCCTCTTACTTTTTTGTCTTACACTTCTTATGCATTAGCATGTGGTGTTAAGGAGCCCAAATGTATGGAGGGCTATGGAAAACACAAGCTCATAAGGTTTCGAGAGCCACCCATGATTGCATCAGGCCACACAATCCAAGAAGAAGAACACGTGGAGATAGCTGAAGACAAGGATACCCCTCTCAGACAAGCAACAGAGGCAAGCATTGATAAACAGACAGTCGACATCAAGCCAACAAGGAAGAAAAAGAGTCCAATCAAGTTCAAAAAGAGAGTTCCGACTGGCAGGCCCTGGGAGTAATAGGATTTAGTCATCAAATATAGCACAAACATTATGTTGAAGTTGAACTGATTTGCACAAAGTCTTTGATCCTCATCAGTTCCTTGTCCGTACGGACGATTAGTACCCTTTTGCATTTGTCCCATCACCGTACGACACTTTAGTACTCTTCCCACATTCAGTAGCTTCTAAAAGCGTTTGACACTCAGTACCTTATTGGTAAGGATCAATAGTGTGTCTAGCATAATTAAGTAGTATTGATTGAATATTTTGTGTGTAGCTCATGGATGTATTGATGCTTGTTAATATAGATCACATGTTTCACAAAAGAAATACTTTTGATGGAGTCTCAAAACATATAGGCATAACACCAAGAGTCACTTGTTCCACAGAATAAAAATCTATTGATTGAGTTTGAAAACATGTGGACATAACACCAATAAGTTACAAACTGCTATTCATGTTTACTTGTCCATTTATGGTTTCTAAATATCTTCGAATCCCTCCATTGTCTATGTCTCTCTGCTGCCATTGAATTGTCCAAAGTTTGTCTTCGTCTTTGCTTTTGGGCTAGAATAAAAGCAAGCTTGACTTTGGAACTAGCAACTTTTCTTTTAGCATGCAGCCTTTGTAGAATGCCTCGGTAAAACCATTAGAAGACTTCCTTCAGACTATTTGCCTTTTGACTCCCTCCATAGTGTTGTGTGTGTCTGAAAAATGCATTACGTGCCATGTAGTGAGACTTCTCCATGCCTTGGGTAGACCAAATTGCTAGGCATCCATACTTTTTGACAAAATAGGGAAGGTGGTTGTAGATGATATGCTGTTTTCACAGAGACATAAGAATGCATAGTAAGTTATAAAAGAAAAGAGGATCACACTTAAGTAAAAGAAGAAGACATCACTTTACCATGTAGTGAGTTATATTGCAGGCTATCCACGAGTCTTTCATTGACTTCCCAAAATGTTTAATTGCCTCTTCAAAGTTCTTGTAATCACTCTTTGTCCATGTTACATTGTCACAGAACATGAAGAGTTGATCAAGAGACCTCCACACCTCTGCCTTCACATTTCGTGCTTCCCCATCTGCCTCATGATCTTTCACGGCATTATGGACTTGCTTCCACAATCCATAATTAATCCTTGAAACTGTTCTACCTTGCTTTACTTGCTTACTACTGTGTTTGGGTCGAGACAAGAATCTTCTTGCCTTAACACCACCAATAGAGGGCTTGATTGGTACCTCCTTGCCATTGGTAGACTTTTTAAAATCCTTTGTGATATGAACATCACCTCTATGCAGACCTATATCGGATAACACCTTTTCCAATGCATGAAGAGCATCCTTTCTATTTCTTTCGGGACGGAGTTTCCAAGCAAATCCAATATACAAAAATACCAATTTCTCAATAATTCGACATAGAGCATGCAATGTGCATATGTGAACATTACATAGTGGAATGTCAAGAATGGCCTTGAAGTCAGGGTCAACTTTATCTTTATTAGGTGCTCTCTTCCACCATTTGGAATCCATTACTTGAGCTGATTCTTTGCAGTAAAGACAAGGAGACTTTGAATTACCTCCTTTACTAACGTTATACATGCCCTTAAGTGTTTTAAGATCCCCCGCCATGTGCCACTCTACTTGAAAATCACCTTTTCCTGCAACATGGAGATTCTCTCCTTGCACTTGTCTTTTAATTATTCTTGGTATTTCCATGTGGTGAAACACCCAATCTAGTGTTTCATGGTCTTCTATCTTCACCTGTGATTATAGAAAACAAAAGTCTTACTATAAAAGATTTGAAAACATTGACTAAAATCAAGTACGAAACAAAAAATGATCATACCTGGAATGAGCCTAACCACCATATGTGTTTCTCCGACTGCACACTAAAATACTTTGAACTCGCTTTAGTCAATGATGTATCAAGTGCTCCATTCATCAATGTAATAGTAATCCTTTCCATTTTCTTTTCCTTTACAACCTCACACTCATCCAGTTTGATAACAAATTTCAAAATGCCTTTGCACTCTTCAAATGTTATTCCATAAAACTCGACCATTCTTCTTTGAAGTTGTTGTAGATCTACAAATATATTGTTCCAAGGGTCATACACAGTGGTTCCTTTACCACCATGAAATATTTCTTCAATATGGATATATTGTCCAATAAACTCATTTAGACTTTCATTCAAATGACCTCTTATCTTCCACACGGTTGCTGGACTTGATAGTAAAACTCGTTTAATCCTTTGATCTCTCAAATTTGAGGATATCGCATGGAAAATCTAACTATATCCCTGCCTGCTAACTCCACTAACATCAAGAGCCTCTTGGATTGTAGTACCATCAACTTGATTATTGGATATAAAGTCCTCTACAACATTGCGTTTGATTGTTTTGTATTTTTTTTCTTCAATCAAACCTTTTGCTACACCACAAGAAAGCAATCCTTTCATTTGTTTAACTGGAAGAAGGTTGGGATCCATATTTTCTTTTGCAGGCTCCAATAGTTTCCTATAGTAACAACACAATATGCCTATATTATTCAACACTTCCAATCTTGTTTTGCGTTAATGGACAAAATAGATATAGTCATTTGAGAGCATTTTTGAGTATAAAAAATGAAAAACTACAAACTAGCCTTGCTTCCTGAATTCTTCGCTTGCATCCACCAGTCCCAGCCTTCAAATTTGCAATGTTTTTAATCTTCCTGCTTCGTTGTCTATCTCCAAGCACAGTTCTCTTCCTTCTTGATCTTGTCAACTCTTTTTTACTCTTTGAATGCTCCTCAATTTCATTCTGCAACAACTGCTGCTCCAATTTTGCACGAATGGCTATCTCTTGAATCCTAGCCTCCTTTTCTTGTAGGTACATCGTTTTATATGTTTCTGCAAATGCAGACTGTGCTGAAATATAACCAAGAAGTCCATTTTGTCCATCGCTCGCAAACCTCAGTGGTTGGATTGACAAATGGAGGTGTAGAGTTTTTTACTAGACATTTTGGATATATGCTTCCATCGCACCATAAGTCAATATGTTGGAGCCCTTCTCTTCTCATATTTTCCCGTTGTTGAGCATTCAGCACCATATCCTTTCGTCTTTTTTGTGCAGGAGCATATTGTTCTTCTAAGTCGATGTGAAGATGGTGTAATCGCTTCTTCTGAGATTGTGACTCACTAGTATCGGCCATTTTTTGTGCTTCTGAGGTTGCAAAGTTTGCTTGTCAATCTCATAGTCTTTTTGTAACATGAATCGTGGAAGTGTAGCGGTATCCATACAATCATTAAGTTCAGTGATGGATTCTTTATGAGAGGCTTGCACACGTCGTCAAAAGAGATGCGGAATCTTCGGGAAACAAAAAAAAACTGAGATATTTAATGCAAAATTGTGTTAGTTAGACAAAAGATTATCTTATTCTTTTCTGAACTGACAGTTCGGTAGTCCTTACTGACAGTTCTGAGCCACATTTCCATATTTTATTATTTTTGAGATCTTTTAGGAGAGAAATAAATCGAAAAATAGTGAATTTCTTACAGGGCCCCAAAATGAGCTCCCTTTTTCCCTAATGCATTTTGACCGTCTTGTGAATGAGGTCGTGGGAGAGAGCTATCAGTTAAAGTTGCAATTGCTGATAGAGAGTCAACAGAGGATGTCTCGCATAGCAAGGTCATCGGTCGAGGTCTTGACCAACCTCGGTTTGATTTAAATTGTGAGCTACCAGTACAGTGGATGAGGGACCAAGGAAGCGGCCTATGAGTGAAGCGCTAGGTGACCTGCGAAGGATCCTAGAGGGTGCTAACCATATGGTGCTCGGGCTCTGGGTCACCGAAAATACCCACACGTATGTCAGGGAAGATATTGGAACAAAGAGTAAGAGTTGTTTTCTGAATTCGGGCTGGTTGATTGACCTTGCTGGTCCTCAACGGATGAGTCCATGGCTCTTTTATACTACAGATCTGTTGGTAGATCTTGTTGATCTTCAACGGAGACTCCATTTTTTGTTAAAGTGAATACTTGTCGGTTACTATGAGCTAGGAACTATCGAAAAGGCCCCTGAGTGGACAAGGGGTGAGCGTTCTGGTTGCCAATGATGCCATAGGTACACCGATGAAGGAATGTTTGAAAATAAGGATTCAACTGGATAATTAGAGGATTATGATCAGTGACACTATGGTTTCATTAAATGATTATTTTAAAGACTGTTGAATCTATGAAAAAGGTAATTTCATATTGGGTGTGTCAGAAGGGAGTAGAGGTGAAGAATGGTTGTTTCCATCACAAGACCACATGATCTGGTATGGAGAAGGAAATGCAGTATATATTGAAGAAGCCATATATGAAGAGCCCAGGGGGTTGCTGAAAGTGGAAGACCATAACAGGATATATCAATGGTTATTTGACAGAGGAAAATTCTTGAAGGATTGGAAGGTAGATGCACCGAGATTTTCTTTTGATCCTGGTGGATAGCTATTGGACTTTATGCTTTTTTCTGCTGAGCATGAATGCTCTAGCAGGCTGGGGGGTTGGCAAAGTATGTCAGGCAAAAATTTGAGAAGTGTTTTGAGTCTGTGTACATATGGGATGCGTGGTTTGCGAATAAGCTTTGCCCTGAATGCCCTGACAAATGTACAGAGCGAATGGCTTTGCAGTGAGCTAGTACATGCGTGTTGTTTTTTCGGGAGCAGGTGCTTGAGATTGGAAGTTTTTTTATTGCAGCAGTATGGTGTGCGGGTGGTTGCTAAATGCAGGGCACCGATCTATTCGAATGTGAGCCGGCTTTGGAGCATGGGAATTGGTCGGGTTTTGGTAAGTCATGAGGTGTTGATGACTACGAGCTTGTGGGCAGCTCTGGCATGTACATCTGAAGCGCAAGGTAATGAAGAGAGTGTGTGGCCATCATTTTGAGGCTTTAAAAATAATAAAAATATACTATACAATGTGGCCAACTTGAAATAGCCACGTGGGAAGCTTTGTTAGCTGCCAACGCCTTCGCCAGCACGTGAAAGAGAGCTGTCTAGAAGGTTGGCGAGCTGGCGCAGAGGCGAAAAGGAAGGAGCCGCTCTAGTGATTTTGAGGAGAGCCAACGGAAAAAGAATGGGCCTCGTTGTGGTGAAGGTGCTCTGGTTAGTCTGCAGACAGTGGCATAAAAAGGGTTGTTGCCTTGCTGGAGTCGGGCTGGTGTGGTAGCCGCCTCGTGCGAGTGTAGACAAGACCACCTCGGGGGTGATTGTGCGCAGCGACCAGAGATAGGATGGCTGGGAGTCACGGGTGTGAAGCGCCGGGGGCGGGTATTGTTGGCAGCCAGAGACAGCGAAAAGGAAGTGGCCGCCTTGTGATGTTTAGAGGGGCTCTGGAGTGCAAAAAGGAGACGCGAGAGCCAGCGTGGACTAGTCGCCTGCTCTGGGGTGACTGGGAGTAGTGGCCGCCTGGAATAGGAGATCGCCTTGCTGAGACGCTGCAGAGACCCGAGGCGAGTTGAGGTCGCAGGGAAGGGAGCCGCCTTGGTGCGAAGGGCTGGTGGTCAGTTGAGAAAGGCTGGCTGCAGGCGAAGATAGAGGGGCGCAGCGCAGAGAAGGTGGCCTTGTTTGTTTGGTGTGGCTATGTGCAGGCGCACTGATGGTTGGAGATACCACAGAGAGAGGAAGGCTTGCTGGCGGCAACTGAGGAGACGTCGATAGGAAGAGAGTGGGCGACTGTGCAGTCGTCGAGAGGGGTGAAGCCGTGGTGGTGAAGGGAGTAGTGTGTACAGTGGTGGCTGACAGTGACTGGACAGCGAAGGCTGTAGTAGCAGAGGGAGTGGCTTCCTTGTGAAGAAGGAGGATGCTGCTCGAGTGATCTGCAGAGACGTGACAAGGCTGGCTGTAGGCAAAGACAGAGAGGGCCGCAGAGCAGTGCATGAGAGTTACTAGGAGCCACCTTTGTGGTTGGATGCTGACGAAGAGAGGAAGCTGTCGAGAGCTGACTGCGTGAAAGGAGCCGTCTCAAGAAAGCTGTGGTGGTCGGCGGTGATTGAGCAGAGAGGGTTGGCAACGGCTGGGGAGCCTTTGGGATGCAATCAGAGGGGACAGAGTGAAGCAATAAAGGAGGGTGGCACCGACTTCTGAGAGAGCATGCCTGGGGGAGCAAGGAAGCAGGTAATCACGGGAAGACTGCTGCATGGGCAGATGTGATGTGTTTCTGAGGAAAGGTGACAGGGATTAGCCAGATGAATGGGGCTTCTTGTGAGTATGCATCCTTTGTGTTGATGTGAAGGTGTCGTGTTTGTAAGGTTGTGTGTGAGTGAAGCTTCTGTGTCGGAAGAAGCTGTATGAAGTGTTGATTGGGAAAGACACTAGTGATGTGTCTGGTTATGTTGTTGTGTTGGTATCCTGTGTGTGTTGATTTGCAGGAGAAGGCGTGATTGACGTGTTTGGTGGTGTAGTCCACGGGTTACACTCTCACAGTGCACTTTGTGCCAGCCTTTGATTCTCGTCACGCACACGGTGGAAGTGTATGTATTGCTGGGTGTTTACTTGGTTTATGGTACCCCTGTTTTGTGCTGTCTTTCTGGTGTGGGTGGTGTGGTGAACTGAGAGAAGTGTTCTAGCCGGTGGCTTGTGGTGCCCCCGTTCGTGTTTGTGTTTCAAAGGTTGGGAGGTGAAGGGCTATAGAGGCATGGTCTTTTTTCTTTTTTTTCACCTCACACCACCAAATTAGAATTATTGAAGATGACATTGAGAAAACGGCTTTTTCAATAAGATACAAAAGCTATGAATGGTTGGTGTTACCTTTTGGGTAGACTAATGTCTTGACAAATTTCTGCACCATGAATGATATATTCAAAAAATACCTAGATGAATTCTTGAGTTCATGCATTGATGAGTTGCTCATTTATAGGCAAAACCTTAAAGGAACACAATGAATACTTGAGAAAGGTATTGTAGTTGCTACGTAAGCCCAAGCTATGCCAAACCTAAAAAGTGTGAATTCGCAATAACAGGGGTAGAATTATTGGGGTTTATAGGGAATCAAAAGGGGGTACAAGTAGACCTTAAGAAGATAGAGGCAGTTGTGAAGTGGAGTGCACCTTGTACTCTGTGTGAAGTTTGAGAGTTTGTGGGATTCACACAAATCTGTCGTAAATTTGTCACAGATTTTAGCAAGATAGCCGTGCCACTGACACTAAAGGGATTAAATCCTTTAGATGGAATAAAATTGAGTAGAGCATTTGAGAAAATGAAGATTGCAATGTGCTGCACACTAGTATTGAAACTCCTTGAATTTATTAGAGAGTTTGAAATACACATAGATGCATCAGATGGGGCCCTAGGAGGAGTATTACTACAAGGACACTTAGTGGTATATTAATCTAGAAAATTCATGGTGTAGAATGGCATTGGGGACAGTGCATAAAAAGCAAATGCATGCCGTTTTACATTGCCTTAGAAAATGGTGACATTATCTTAAAGATAAAAACAAAAAGTATATATATCGACAATATATTATTGAAACATTTTCAGACCCAGCAGAAGTTATGGCTAAACCAAGACCGATGGAAGGACTTTATAATTCAATTTTAGTTGGAAATCATTCATAAGCCAAGAAAATAGAACTTGATGCCTGATGCCTTAAGCTGGATGCCACAAATCAATGCATAAATAGTGGAATGCTAGACACAATGTGGGAAGCACAGAAACAGGATACATCAGTAGAGTTAGAATGGCAACAGACTTGCAGAATTGTAAAATGGCAGTGGGATTGTTTGAATTCAAAGATGGATTGTTGTATGCCTATTAGAAGGTGTATGTACTGCCTGTCCATGAGTTGAAAATCATGGTCTTATGGGAAATCTACGACTGCAAACTAGCAGGGTATGGAGGGCAGAAACGATCTCTTGAAAAATTATGAAGGCACTTATTTTGGTCCCGAATGTAGGAGGATGTAATCGAATATATTTGCACACGCTCCACTTGTCAACTTGATAAGGTACAACAAGTAAAGCCAGTAAACTATGCCCGTCTTGTCCAAACCGTGGGACATTTTGAGCATGGATTTCATTGTGGAATATCTCATGGGTACAATACCATTTTTGTGATGGTCGACTATTTTTAAAAGTAAGCACACTTTATTCCATCCAAACCACCCTTAAAAGCTTACCAAACCGCCAAATTATATTTGAGTCAAGTATTCAAATATCATGGCTTACCTATAGTAATTTTGTTTGATAGAGACAACAGATTTATGAGAAATATGTGGAGAGAACTTTTCAAGCTACTTGATACTCAATTATGGATGTCATCAGCCTACCACCCTAGAACATATGGCCAAACAGAAAGGATCAACCAAGGTATTGAAGATTACATCCGAAGTTAGGTTCGATCATATCAAAAGGATTGGGCCAACTACTTAGAGATCTTAGAGTTTCACTACAATAATTCTATGCACAGTGCCACTGGTTACACGCCCTAAGAGTTACCCACCGACAAAGAAGTGATTACACCATTAGCAATTGCAAACAGGGGATGTCCATGTAGAGGATGCACATGCAGAAGAGTTTTTATAGAATTGGCAGAAAAGGATGCAAGTGGCTAATAAAACTTGGAAAAGAGAAAAGTCTCATATGTGAAACATGCTAATGACAAGTGCTTCCATGAAGAATTCCATGAGGGGCATTTGGTGCTTGTAATTGCATAGAACATTGCCTTACCAACGAACCTTACTCCTAAATTCAACCATCGATTCTATGGTCCCTATCAAGTTCTCAAGTCTTATGAGATGGGGTAACTTGTACAAAATTGAACTACCAGATAATGTGCATGTTCATAATGCTTTTCATGTCAGTTTTCTTAAAAGGTTCTATCCGGATGAATGTTTTGGCCGACATGTGCCGATGCTTAGGGATAATGCAACACCTACCGCCACACTCTTTGATCCAAAACTCATCTTGATATTGCGTTTCAAATGCAACTAGCTTGAATTCGAAGTCAAATAGAAATATCGTCCCATGACTGGCTGCACATGAGTGCTAGAAGATTAAATGCTTCAACTGGCACACCACCTTGTTTTACAGCTCTTATATGACATCTGGCCCATAGCGGATGATCTAATGGAGGATTAAAAGCTTGAAAGAGGCTTCAAACTCTCCAAATGGGGGGTGTAGGTGAAGCTTGGGATTTCTATTGGGTCTCATATGGTGCTCTAAAGGTGAGCTTGGTTGTACCGAATATGTTGCACCTATATGGGAGCACCTTGAGGTGGAGTAACATGGCATTGCCTGACCTCTCCTACCTACGTTTTGATACATGTTGGCTTCCGGGACAAAGGATCTTGTGCCTAAAACACCCTTAAGCCTAGTCTCATCACTTTTGTGACCCTTCTTGTAATCGTGCCACATTTTAGAATACAAGCAACTTAAGCATAAAATTAGGGATAAAAAAAAGGACAACCGGTCCGTTCCGCACCCCATCCCCCAACGTGTACCCCCACAAAATGTAACGGCATTCAATTTAAGAAACAAGTGACACCCTTTCACTCGAACTTGACAAAGATCTACTTTTTCATTTACCAAATAGTTAGTGGCTTTCTTGCAAAGGTAAACAGAGATGATAATGGTTTTTAAAAAAAAATTTAAAGCACACCTCGATGCATTTATAATAAATATTGCCCATGCGTCTAGTACTGTTGATAGCTATGATGCTTGATTCGAGCTATGCCAGAGGGACTGGGAGCTCCACTTGGTTGCAGTGTCCCCAATAGGGCTGGATACCAAAGGGTCAGAGTCGGATATTTTCAGGAAGACGCGGTGTTGCTGTGACCCTGGGCTGTAGCCGTTTTGCACTTCTTGCTTCAGCCAGCAATGGCCGTCTCCAGTCTGCCAGTATACAGCTGCCACACAAGAGCAGCTGTCGGAGCACTGCTGCTTGCATTCTTCCTCCGACGAAGATGTGAAATTATCGTAATCATTGAATGGGAAATCCGTGTCTTCCAATTCTACATACTTAGTGCCGCTGCAGTTGACGATCTGGTAATTCGGACGGCATCCACCAGACAGATCGGTGGAATCAAGGACTGAGAAGCCTGGTGGGCAGATGCAAGTGGGCTGCGGCTCATAGATGCATACGCCGTAGTTGCCACATAGCTGCTTGACGCGGGAGCAAACGTCTGTGAAGGCAAGCCAGACGCTGTTCCACTCAGCAGAGGCTTGGTCCCAGCTGTACATGCGGAGGTTGCCGTCCACGTCCAGGGTAAGCCTGCGTGTAGCCGGAGAGCCATAGTCGTTAGAGATGAAGGTTGATTCGATGGATGATGGGGAGGTGTAGAGCGAGATGTTTCCAAGTTCATCGAACTGGACGAAGACGGAGAGAGCGTGCGTTCCGTGCGCAGAGAACGACGTTCCCCAGTCCCAGTAATCTTCTGGGAAAGGGGAATTGGCGATGAACTGAGTGTAGGAAAGCTGAAGAACTCCGGTAAGTTTGAAGGTAAGAGAGTACCTCCCTGTGGAGAAATCGTTGGAGCGCTTACCGGAAATGAGTTGCGATTTGGCGGTGAAAGGCTGGCCTGGGAGGAGGGTATCGGTGGGATGCTGAAAGCTCTGCCAGACATAGCCTGAGCTGCTATTGAGCAGGGCCAGGTTGCCGGTGTCCAGGAGCTGCGCGCGGACGACGTCCAGACCGGAGGTACCGGAGGACCAAATAATAAAGGACGAGATGGAGGGGTCGGAGAGGCGAAGATCACCGGAATCTGACAGCGTGAGGGTGGCGGAGGCGGACACAGCAGTGTCGCGGTTGGCCACCCAAACAGGGTGGCCGTCGGGGGAAACGGCAAAAGAGATGGCCACGTAGAGACTCGCAGAGCTGGAGCTGAATGAGGAAGACGCGGTGGAAAAGGGCCGGAAAGACAGCATGAAGGCGGAGGAGGAGGATTTCAAAGGCGGGGATGATGGGGTAAGAGAGGAGTTCAATTCCAAGGCGTTCTCGCCGGCGGCAGCCTGCAATAGCTGCGTACAGAGGAGAGAAACAAGCAGCATGCCGGGAGCCATGGTAAACAAGGCGATGTTTCTTCTCCACGCAAACAAGGCGATAACTTCTTGAGTAGATGATGAAGGCGTCGATGGACCTGGTCATACAAGAAATCGAATGTAAGAAATCGAGGGTAGAGGGCTACAGGAGATTTGTTCTCTCCCGGGCATACAAGCCAAAACTAATTCACGTGATACATGTAAGGTGTGCGGTGGAGTTGTCATTTTTGCAGCATTCTATAATCTTTGTACACAATTCTTTTTTTCGTTGAAAAAGAAACATGATGCTAATGCACTCCTTGCAAAAACCACTCGTATATACACGACGTTACACGGATTAGCAAAAGGACAAAGATCACCTAAGAAGAAATCGCTATTAAGGGCATCCCCTCGTTAGCATTTTGTTCTTGTTCATAGTAGAGCCCCCAAGCTAAAAACGTGAAAAAAAAAAACAAGAACTTTTCTTACTAAACCTGTCATTTTTTGAGCCTGTCGCAAATAATCCTTATTCAAACCTTCCTAACAACTTGAATGGTCAACGCCTTTGGCTACATCGTACTTGAGTCTTGAGCGGGCCTAAAACTTAAGGCCTATCCACCACTTATCCACCATAAGAGTATTCAAGTAAGTTAAGGTGCTTGTTTAAGAACAAGCAACAATAATCAAAGCAAAAGGAGATCAATTTGGCAATACGAGGAAAGCTGTGAAAGGTACTCACACCTCAAGGCCATCAAAGCCATATAAGGACCGGTTGTTAAAGCTAAAAATTAACAAGGGGTAGCACCGGTTGTCATAGTGGAGTCATTGTGCAACAGTCTCGACTATGACAAGCCACAATGATCAGATTGCAACAATCGCTCTTATAGGTAACAATATGTAAGTAAAGATAAGATTAGAATCGTGATAAGTAAGAGGGGGCACAGAGGATTGCTTCTTCACCAACGTGCATATGCTTAAAGTTGTTCATGATTCTAGCCACGGCCTTAGATAACCATTGCATGCATTTAAGCACTACTTATGTGCATGGCGATGAAGATAATCAAGATTATAACTCGGGAGGTGCACTACTAAGAAACCCTATTTATCACGTACGTTCAAGGGATATTTTAAAAACTCCTTACCTGTAAATTTTTCATGAATAAAATGACCCCTTTTTCTTCAGACTTATGGTTTTTTTTTCCAAAATCGATTTAAAAAATCCCTTTTGTAAATGTATTTCTATAAATTTACCTTAAAATTTTGAATTAAAAAATCCTTTCATTTCAACTCATGTGGTATACTTACATATTTTTAGGTGAACCCCCCGAGGATTATGAATACCACCTATACGTCTATCCTCTTTTATAATTTAAATTTATCATTTGATTGAGGATGATTCAATACGGGTGTATTCAAATCAATTCACACCACTCTCTTTAGAAGAGAAAAATAATTGAAAATTAGAATATACAATAAACATAAAAATAAACGTCTATTAAAGATAAGAAGAGTCACAAACGTCACAACATAAATGTCACATGGGAGCTCCATGCTAAGTTTATTAAAGATAGGAATAGTCACAAACGTCACAACATAAATGTCACATGGAAGCTCCATGCCAAGTTTAAGAAGGCATGAGCAAATTTTGGCAGTTGGATATTTAGGGTTAATATTAAAGAGAATGCGGGGAGGAGAGCTTGAGTTCCTTGCAAGAAAACACACACACGCACATAAGAGAGAGCAAGACACGAGAGAGATGGATGGCTGAATTTTCTTCTATCTTAAGATAAGAGTGCGTACTATAAGGGAAAGTACTCTCCTACAATAACATATAATGGTTGGTCCATAGTGTGAACTCGACTATATGAGCTAGTGCTATAACTATACCATAACTCTAATACTTCAAAGTGACTATCACCACATAACCCTTCATTCACCCCACTAGTAGCATATCAACCATAATCTCACCAACCATTCTAGTGGCATAAGTGCGAAAGAGATCACGAATGTAGGTCATTAATGTTCGCAACACTAGTTGAGCTCAAAATCTCAACACTCTCCCTTGAGCTCAAATCCACACATTAAACTCCATGCAAGCTCTTAAACTTGTGGAGCTTCTCTGTGCCCAATGTCTTCATGAAGATGTCAGGCACCTAGTCTTCTGTGCCGACATATACTAGATCTACATAACTTGCTGGAACCTTCTCTCTCAAAAAGTGATAATGCACCTCAATGTGTATTAGGTTGCTGGGGGGCCAACTATATTTTACTCATGTTGTTACAATAAATGGAAACTGTCCTATCCATGTGCTTAACCATATCACCAAGTAGCTTTTAAAACCAAGCTACCTCACAAGGTGCCATAGCAGCACCCCTGTACTCTACCTCTATACTCAATAAAACAACTATTGGCTATTGGTTACTGCTCCAACTCACACCAACACTCCCAAACAAAAACATAAAGCCACTAGTAGAACTCATATCTATGACACTACCAACCCAGTTAGCATCCTTGTACCCATATAGTTGTAGATCTATACCAGCGTCATAGAAAAGTCCATAATCAAATGTGGACTTTATGTACCTGAGAATGTGTATAGCTACATCCAAGTGTCGCTTCCTAGCAGCCTACATAAACTGACTCACAATTCTAACAAAATAGCTCAAGTGTGGCTTAGTAATATTCATGTAGATCAAGTTACGAACTATGTGCGTGGATGCAGTGGGGTCCTCCAAAAGCTCACCTATATTTGTAGAAATCTGTGTTCTTCTCCAATGGCACTGCAATAGGCTTAGAAGGCCATATTAGGGAGTTTATAAAAATCCTAATTCCCATTTTACAAGATCGAAAAATTGGGGGCATGGTAAACCCTTTTAAGATTTTGTTAAAACCCCCTCATGTGACATATCGTTTGGAAAGCTCTTGAAGAGTAGGTTCTAAATCCATATTCTCTGACAACTTTGAAATTGGTATGCTTAAGATACACCAAAAAGTAGATCGAAAAGCAAATTCCCAAAGTAATGGGATTTTTTCAAACTCCCTTATATGGTCTTTTAGAGCCTATCATACCATACTTGGACAACATGTCTAAGCTATAGCTCCTCTATAATAATAAAATGCCATAAGGTGATCTCACCATCTCTATGCCCAAGAAATATGGCAACTCACCCAAGTTCTTCATCTCAAATTTCTGCTTCAAAAGCCTTCTGACATCATGTATGTCAACATCACTATCACCAGTAGGTGATAATCAAGTTATCCACATAAACTACTAATAGCATGATCCTCTATTTTTTGTTTTCACATAAAGTGAAAAAATTTCATTGGATATCTAAAATCTAATGGTAACAAGATACTTCCCGATCTTGTTTAACCATGCTCTAGGTGCCTGCTTCAAGCCATATAGGGTTTTGCGTAAACTACACACAAAATCTGGGGGTGCATCACTCTCATAACTTGGTGGCTTCATCATGTATACTTCTTCTTGTAAATCACCATGCAAGAAGGAATTATTTACATCCATCTGATGTAAATACCAACCCTTTGTTATTGTAACTATAGCAATGACAGCTCTCATGGTTTCTATTCTCGCAACCAGATTGAATGTCTTCTCATATTCAATGCCATAGGTCTACATATAGCCCTTGGCAACCAATCTCGCCTTATACCTGCTCACTAAACCATCTGCATTATACTTGACCTTGTACACCCACTTACATCTAATTGCCTTATTTTCCTTAAGCAAAGGCACTAACTTCCATGTTGAAATTGCGTCAAATGTTGCCATCTCCTCATTCATGGCATCTTCGCATTTTGTATTTCCAAGTGCCTACTCAAAACAAGTGGGCTCTAACTCTTGTATAATTTTAACCATGCAAGCATAATGATGGGTTGTATATCCATCATATCGCAACCTGTCTCAACAGGCTACCTAACCCTCCTAGACCTGCGTACACCTAGATCAGTGCTAGGTGTCCTCAAAACAGCCATGATTCTCCTTACACCAGGAGTAACCACAGATGAAATGCCAAGCTCCTCATTAAGTCTACTCTCAAATCCACTAGAGCCACCATCCCCATATGAGGGACCTGCTCACAGATCAGTCACATAATTTGATCTACCTTTAACTTCCCTTTGTGTGATACATGTGTACGTACATCTGTCTTCAACTTGTATCTTATGTTGTATCTTATGTTGCCTTCATGGTGAATGACACCGATAGCTCTACAAGAGGACGTTGTGCCCTCGCCGGGTCAGTATTTAGTGATCTAAAAAATTTCGCTACTTGCAAAATAGATTTTCGCTCATCGCGATTAGGTAGACACATCCAATTTTTGACTCTATAAATAATAGTATCCATGGTAACTTTGTCGTATAGGAACTATTGTCCATCCACAACTCTTGTACTTTCTGCCAAAAGTCATATAAAATTTGTAATAAATACCCTAAAGCAAAAACATCAGATGCAGGAGTGTATGCATCTACCAAAAACGGATCAAAAATTTTCGGGGCTATCCACGGCCGTTTATTTCACTCTCTGTCTACGTAGGAGATTGCCTCTGCCACCTTCTCAGGGTTCTTGTCTGCTTCAAATACAAAATTGAGAGACATCCATTTTTTGGGCACTCTCAGTAGTAACCCCCAATCGATAATACCTACGCGTGGCTTCAACTCTTTTGTAAAATCCAACACTACATTGAATGGATATAGGTCGGTATGTACAATTCCTGCCAAATGTGCTGCCGCTAGGCCTTCCACCAGGGCATGCATAATATGTGGCATGGTTATTACTATTTGTTTTATTTTAGAAAGTTCTAGATGACTTAAAGGAATATTATCGGGTGGGGGTTTTCTCCATCCTCGATCCAAACGAAAAATTGCTCTGGTGAACTCACTGAATCTAAAGGGGACCTTCAGAAGAGTATCACCAAGCGAGCCGCCATTATAGTATGGGAAAATAGTGATCCAAGGAGATTCTTTTGTGAAGGCAATACACCTGACAATTGATGGGTGTAGAACTTGCATGCCCTGCTCTGCCTGGAAGCTCTCAAACTTGGCGCTGCCTTCTCCTTTGTAGTGCTTTCCGCAAAAAGTAATGTGCTCTGGCAAAAATGATATACCTTTAACTGTATACTCTTTTACTAAGCCAAAAACACCAGAGCCTATTGTTCACCCTTCAACCAGAGCATCGTGCTACGGGACGCTAATGAGGTGTGTGCACATAGAATTGTAGATTGTGCGATTAATGGCACCCCCGTCCCACTCGAATCTGGCTGGCTGAACGTTGCAACGATGTCCTAGGCAATGCGCACTCTTTTGGGGAGTGACTCTGCATCCAAGCGCCTTCATGCGCTTACTCTTAGCTCTTTGCTCGCTCCATACAGCGTCCCATAACTGTAGACGATGCATATTAGCTTCAAGCGGGGCAGCATCTCTAAGATCATTACATGCTACATGCATGCTCCCCAAAATAGTTTGTCTTATATGTTGATGGTTGAAGTCTGCTATCTTTTTTCTATCAAGCAACTCAGCGTTGCCTCCGCTTCGAAGTCGATGCTGTGCATTTTTCCATATCTGCTTCAATAGATCTCGCATGAGTATCTCATACTCATTGATCTTTTTGACGATGTCTTCTGAACATTGTGACATTGCGATGACTGCTTCAATGCGAATTGCTCGTAGAACGATTTTATGCTCTTCAGGGGAAAGCATGGTGGTCGTCTTCATAAATCTAGCAAATATCACTAAACACAACAAAAACGGAATATCAAACAACATTACTGAAATCAACATCAAGCAATACATCATCGAATGTGAGAGAACCGCAACAAGTGTATCATTACTTATCAATGATCAAACAAAAACGGAATATCAAATAATATTACTGAAATCAACATCATGCAATACATCATCAAACGTGAGACAACGGCAACAAGTGTATCATTACTTATCAATGTTCATCGAACGTGAGACAATCGCAACAAGTGTATCATTACTTATCAATGATCGAACAAGTGCATCAGACATAAGCTTCTATACATAATCACTAGAGAGCATCATACATGAGCTTCATTACTAGAATCGAGAGAGAGAGAGAGAGTTGTGGAGTCGTGTGTATCGATAGGTGTGCAGATGAGAGAGTCAACATTGAGTGACTAGAGAGAGAGAGATGATAAAGCCAAAGTTAATGCAACTAATAGTATACATTAAGACAAGTTGTAAAAGTGTTTAAAACTGGATCTTGCTAGAGTGAGTGGCACACACTTTACCCAACTCCCTCTCTCTATCTTCTTTTCGTGTGCCTGCTCCTCTCTCTTTCTACTACAGTCATTTTACTTTGTAAACATCTTCTATGTATCTCAAAAGTCTATTTTTGACAAGAAAGTGCCATACCCAAAAACCTACACTTACATAATAAAAGCTATCGTTAGATTTTGGAGTGTCTTATACATGTTGCACTCCTCATCTACACACCTACCGTGACAGAGAGAGAGAGAGAGAGAGAGAGAGAGAGAGAGAGAGAGAGAGAGAGTTGTGAAGTGTATCATGAGAAAGAGAGAGGGGGGGAAGGAAGAGAGAGAGAGTCGTGACAGATAGAGAGAGAGAGAGGGAACATTAGATGACATTTTTAATAGTTTTGTGAGTTCCTAAAGAGAGG
This sequence comes from Cibotium barometz, assembly GCF_041138505.1. Classification (NCBI taxonomy): domain Eukaryota; kingdom Viridiplantae; phylum Streptophyta; class Polypodiopsida; order Cyatheales; family Cibotiaceae; genus Cibotium; species Cibotium barometz. The sequence continues at coordinate 22,033,655 of NC_141101.1, read as the reverse complement.
AAAATAATGTTTAGTATTGTTTTATATTTTAAGGAAATAGAGGGAGAAAAGGTAATTTATTAGGGATTATGTATATTTTAAGAGAAAAAAAAAATCACTCCTCATCTACACACCTATCGTGAGACTGAGACAGAGAGAGAGAGAGAGAGAGAGAGAGAGAGAGAGAGAGAGAGAGTTGTGAAGTGTATCATGAGAGAGAGAGAGAGAGAGAGAGTTGTGAAGTGTATCGAGAGAGAGAGAGAGAGAGAGAGAGAGAGAGAGAGAGAGAGAGAGAGAGAGAGTTGTGAAGTGTATCATGAGAGAGAGAGAGAGGGAGGAGGAAGAGAGAGAGAGTCATGAGACAGATAGAGAGAGAGGGAACATTAGATGACATTTTCAATAGTTTTGTGAGTTCCTAAAGAGAGGAAAATAATGTTTAGTATTGTTTATATTTTAAGAAAATAGAGGGAGAAAAGGTAATTTATTAGGGATTATGTATATTTTAAGAGAGAAAAAAAGAACTCATCTACACACCTATCGTGACACACAGAGAGAGAGAGAGAGAGAGTTGTGAAGTGTATCATGAGACAGAGAGAGAGAGAGTTGTGAAGTGTATCGAGAGAGAGAGAGAGAGTTGTGAAGTGTATCATGAGAGAGAGAGAGAGGGGGGGGAGGAAGAGAGAGGGAGAGAGATATTCATTTTTACGAGTCACGACATCATGAAATTAAACTTAAAGACAATATGATGTAAATTTTGATCCATGAAATACTCATGCCATGTTACCAACCAAGTATCGCATGGATCACACACAATAAAAATAATACAAGCCGCATCAAGCAAATTTACGACATTTTTCCGACCGCGTTAATAACGATCAAATGCTGCAATATGCAAAAAACAATATATGCACTAGCGGACGACACCAACTTGTCGCGTTAACGACAAAATGCCGCCCGAATCTATGGGAATACGAATAGGATACGGACATACACTGGCCGCGTTACTGACATATGCCCGCATTTGACAAAGGGAAGGGAAGGGAAGGTGACATCGCCATAACGATACTATGCTTGCCGCGTTATCCGACTAGTACCGCTACGGCATGCCATACTTACCATAGGACACAAACCAGCCGTGTTACCGACTATGTGCCCCACGATAAGCACCATTCCGAAGAATGGCCTTACACACACACACCCCTCGTGTGGCGGACCACCCACATCCTGCCGTGCATTGCGACCATGGGCGGCTGCTCGCACGAACACACACACACACACACACACACCCATAACTGTCATTACTTGTGTATACTGTTAGCAATGAACTCCCAAAGGGCCCCCGGGCCTGTATATATACAAAAATGTAGCCCGTCAGGCTAAATGACGATCCCGATGGGCCCGCCGGGGTTTTTTAATTCTCGGCGGGACTACCGAGTATTGTAAAAATCCCGACAGGATTTTAGCCGGTTACCAGGAAACCTCCCACCGGCTTTTTTGGGAACATGTTAACATGTTAACATGTTAATAACATGTTAACACATGTTATTAACAAAAAAAAAGTGATCACGTGAATATAAAATCATTGGTCTTGATACTCTCTCTCTCTCTCATATATTTCTCTTGATCTACTTGATTGGTGGTAGCAATTCAGTGAATGTGCAACAATGGATGCTTCTTTTGTTTGATCAATGATAATTAATGTGACACACTTGTTACGGTTGTTTTACCTGTTTTAGTGTAAAGCATAAATGGATAACATGTTGATGTATTGCTTGATGTTGTTTTCAATACTATTGTTTGATATTCTGTTTTTGTTCTGTATCTAAAGATATTTGCTAAATTTGCGACGATGGCCACCATGCTCTCCACCGAAGAGCGAAAGATCATCCTGCGAGCCATTCGCACAGAGGCAGTTATCATAGTGTCACAATGTTTACAAGAAGCTGTCAGAAAGACTAATGAGTCAGATATCCTCATGAGAGACCTCGTCATGCAGATCTGGGAAAATGCACATCGTCATCTCAGATGCAAAGGCAACGCTGAATTGTGTGAAAGATGGAAGTTAGTCGACTTTGACTACCAGCACACGATACGCACTATCTTGGGGAGTATGCGTTCGGCATACGAGGATCTCAGAGATGCCGCACCACCTTCTGCCGACTTACACCGTCTACAACTGTGGGATGCAACATGGAACGAGTAGAAGGTGAAGAGCAAACGTATGAGAGTTCTTTCTGCAGACACACTTCCCAAAAGAGTGCGCATCACCCAGGATATAGCCGCAGCACTGTCCGGCATTCTGCACGAGGCCTTGATCGAGGGGCAAACAATAAGAGTGCACATCGCCAAGATATAGCCGCTGCACTGTCCGACATTCTACACGAGGCCTTGATCGAGGGGCAAACAATAGGGTTAGGAGCTTTTGGCACAGTGAAGGAGTATAAGGTCCATGGCATCTCATTTCTTCCAGGCACGTTACTTTTTGCAGAAAGCTTTACAAGGGAGAAGGTAGCTCAAGATTTTAAAGCTTTCAGGCAGAGCAAGGCATGCAGGTTCTACACCCGTCCATCGTGCGATGTATAGCCTTCACCAAGGAATCGCCGTGGATCACTATTTTTCCGTTATATAAGGGTGGCTCGCTAGGTGACACGCTCTTGAAGGTTTCTTTCAGATATACAGTGAGTTTACTAGAACGATGTACTGCTTGGATCAAGGATGGAAAAACCCCCCGCCTGCTGACATACAATTAAGCCAGGTGCAGCTCGCTCAGATAAAGGAGGTGGCTTTGAATATGCCTCACTTTATGCATGCCCTGGTGGATGGCCTAGCAGCCGCACACATGGCTAGCATCATTCACACTGACCTACATCCCTTCAATGTTGTACTAGATTTTATAAAGGATTTAAAAGCACGCATTGGTATCATTGACTGGGGCCTTCTGTTGAGAGCGCCCAAAAAGCGAGTATCGCTCAATTTTGTATTCGAAGCCAATAAAAATCCAAAAAAGGTGGCAGAGGCTCAAGCTTATGCCGACAGGGAGCAGAACAAGTGACCATGAATAGCTCCAAAGATTTTTTATCCCCTTGGAAGATGCATACACTCCTGCGAGTGATGTTTTCACCTTGGGATATTTATTAGAGGTGTTATATGACTTTTGGAGGAAAGTGCATGGAGGAAAGTGTAGGAGTTGTGGATGGGCGGCAGTACTCACGACAAAGCCACCATGGACGCAATTATATATAAAGTCAGATATTGGATGTGCTTGCCTAATCATGATGAGAGAAAATCTCTCTTGCACAAGTAGCAGAATTTTTTAGATCACTTAAAACTGAACCAGCAAGGGCGCAACGTCCGTTGGTGGAGCTTTCTGTATCATTTAATCCTATTATGTAATTGAACATGGTGTCCGCCTTTCTTTGAAGAATGACCAATGTTTTCTAGTGTGTGCAATGTTTTGAAGTATTTTTATGTTAAGTGGATACTTTCGGAGTCTTTGAATTTCATCTTTCATTCCATGGTATTTAACATCGTGCTCTAAAATCCTTTCACTGTCTACTCTCCCATCTGCTTGATTGAGCTCATCCGAGTCAATGCTCAGATTATCTTCTATCTCAAGGCTAGTGCACAACGTAGGTCCAACGTCAAAGTGCTCATCTTCTACATCATCACAATCGTACATCCATCTGGGCATATCGTCATATTCTTCGCTTTCAATGTGTCACAGGATTTTTTTATTACAATACATGTAAACAAGTTTATCAGCTCGGTCTGTAAGAAGTTGATTGTTGCAAATAGTGCTGTGAATATATTTGTACATGCTCCAGTTTCTTTATGAGCTTGAGTTCGAAGAACACTGGCCTAGAACCTTCATCGCAAGGTTGTGCAACAAAGCATAGTGCTCATCACCATTCATCATCCACCACTTCCATGCAGGTTGCTCTTTAGCCATTTGTTGAACAAGGGAGTTGGAAAATAGACCTTCTTTCAATCGAAAACAGGACATCTCTTTTATACATTTTACACGATCATCAACATTGTCATAAAAAGTGTTAACCACTATGTAGAAATCCTGAACCACCTCAATGTTAGACATCAAATCCATATTCCAGTATTTAGGATCTAGCATATAAGCAGCACTATGTAATGGTGTATGCGCTCCAATCCATCTGGCATGGAAGTATTTCAATAGGACTTTTCTTTGTCAACTGGAGAATGGTACACGCTGTTAGGTATTTTTTTGGTAATATTTTCTTGGCATATGTACACACCCATGCATGGCATTTACAAATAAAGGATGTCCATCTCCAAGGGCCAAAGGGGGTATAAGGCCACATGTGAACGGATCTAACAAAAATGTGCAATGTACAGTTAGTTATTGGTTTACCTGGATAAATAATGAATGGAAGAAGTGAGAGATGAGAATCAGTTTCACAAGACAGGTTTTGGCACTATCATGTATGGACAAGGTTGTTGACAAACAATGTGAGCATGCAAAGCATTATTTTTAAAAAAACTGGATAGGGACCCGTTAGAGGAGGTCAGCTACAGTACCGGTCCTTGGCATTTCATGGGAAACAAAGGTGTGTGTGGTGCAAAGTCTTCCTTGAATGAAAGAGTCACCTTGGGATTTAATGCAAGGTTTGCTTAGAATAGAAGGTGGCCTTGGATTGCATTAAAAAATTCTTCAAATTGCCTCATTTTCAAAAGGGCGCCGTGTGGAGGTGGGGGAGCTCTCTGACAAGCCTTGGAGTATTATGAATACTATAATGAGCTTGAGTTGAACGGGCAGCGTGTGCTGGTGTATAAGAAGAGGAGGGGTGCAGCCCATGGAGAGGAGATGTTACCCGCAGCCCATTGCTTTGTGCGCAGCCTAGGTGTGTTGAGAGAAGAAGGTGTAGCGTAGCTTTCCAGTGGTAGGGAGAGCTCGCACCTTAATAGCTCAGAAAACTGAGCAGCTGATGTACAAGGGGAGCTGTAGGTCTAAATGCTTTCAATGAGCCCAGTAGCCATGTGTGGAAGAGCTGCGCTGCTTCTGCATTTCTCAGAGAGAGGAGATGCTGTAGTGTTTATGGAATGAGTGGGAGGGTTCAGCTCCAAGACTTCCAGCGAGCTGCGCAATACACGTGCGCAGCCCAGGTGTGTAATAGGAGGGAATAAGCCTTGTATATTTTTTTCAGAGTTGTGTTTTTTTTTTGTTTTGCCGCGTTGATGGCTGGTAGCGTAGCTGCCCACTGAGTAGGTAATCGCATTGTTGCCATTGGAAAACACAGCTTGTGTTGTTAAGTGTGGAGGACTTTGCCCCGGGTTGAATACTGTCATTCGTGAAATAGTGTGTGGATTGTGGAATCAGTATGGAGTTCGAGACATCATTGGTATTGAAGGTGGTTATAGAGGATTCTATGTCCGAAACACCCTACCTTTGAATCCAAAAGTCGTCAATGATATCCATAAACGTGGAGTGACCATATTGTAGGTTCTGATGATGTGGTTGCAAGAAATGTTGTCACGTCACTACAATCTCCTGGAGATGGGACTCATTTTCGACGGGCTGGCCCTAGAGAGAAGGAGTACTTTAAACCAGAAGAAGTTAGAGCTTGTGTTGTTTCATGTGTTGCCTTCTTGGGCTTATTGCTAGGTTAGGGGGGGAAATATGTTGTTGCTCTAATTACCCAAGCTCAATTTAGGGGGAACCAAGCTGACCAGAGCATGTTAGTCCTTATGTAGTGTTCATTTGAGGGTAAAGCTCAAAAGCATCGTGGGGTGATGGTGGGAGAAATTCAATGCTACCTACGCTAAGTTTTTCCCGCACTAGAGAAAGATGATGGTTACTTGAAAATTAAGCATCTTTTGTAGAAGAGGTTCAGCGCAACCAGCTTGCTTCCATTATATCCTTATTGGTGTTTGCTGCTGGGGGCTTTCCACATGAGGACACTATTCTTTGGAGGTTTGTGAGGCTTGGGCTATTCACAAGCTTTGGAGGCTATTCACACTAGGCTATACAAGGTGGTGGGGCTTAAAGAAGGTTCAAGAGAAAATCAAGCTCAAGGTAGAAGTATAAGTGCTGGTGGTTCTTAAGGTTGGGCTATCTTGTTTCGCCTATCAAAACATTGAAGAGCATCTTGTTTGATCTCGGGCGAGGTTATCTCATTGTACATGTGTGATGTGAGAGTGTGTTGGGGATGATGCTCTTTGCAATGATTATGGATGTGTGGTGCTGATAAGATTTTGTCTTGAGATTGTGCCACCTAGTCACACACTGCTTGCCAGGTGGGGAGAATTAAAGTTCCTTACTGATGTTGTTTTTTTCATGGGGAGCTGAAGTTTTGCATAAAGCTCATACTTGATGGAATGTAACCTTGTATGTCAAGTGGTTCTTTCACCAATTTTTTTTCTGTGGTGACCATTTGGCTTATGACTGTGAGCCTATTTCATAATAAGGGTGCACCCCTATGTGCATATGGATCAATTGAGTAAAGGGTGGCAGATGTTGATGTGCCCATCTCCCCTTGCATGTCTTGATCAAATGTATGTAGGCTTCCCCCAGTTGCTTGAAAAAATTGAATGAGGGTAGAGACAAAGTCTCATGCTTGAGATGTTAAATGTTGTGTCAGCTCATTGAGAAGTTGACTGGTGCCCCTTTTTCTTGATGTTGGTGTGTACTCCAAACTGTGGAAAGGCATTGCTATAGAGGTGTTCCGTGTTTCTCCGCCTCCCTTCACAGTTTTTGGTGCCCCCACTGAGGAGCATTCCAAGAGCCTGCAGTTTACAAGACTGAAAACATGTGCATGTGATTAATCTCAGTGAATGACTGCTATGCCAGGACAGTTGTGTGACAGATGCCTTCTAGATTTATGCTATATTACCTTGATTTGGCAGTCAACTGAAGTATGGTTTGCAGGCTGAAATTCTTGGTATTGGTGCCGTTTCACAGTTGATTTGTTTGCCTAAAAGATCTGGTATAATTGGGTAATTAGCCAGTAGTGCCTCTTGGGAGTTGGATGGCCACTCTCAATGGATAATCACAATGGACCTCAATTTACTCCCTTCCATTTTACCCAAAGAATTCAGATAAATGTTCATGTGGACAGAAAAATTTTCTTTCAATAGCGTATGGCATATATGTTTGGGCCAGAAAGACTGAGGGAAATATTGGAGTCTCCTTTGCCGGTGGTAATTCCCATGATTAACTACGCAAATTCATTTGATGTGCATGTGTTCATCCTCTTCTAAACCTGAAGTGTTTTGAAGTTTTCTTCTGAGAATTGAGTTAGTAGAAGGTTTTGTTTTTGCATCTGTATCAAAAAGGTTTTTTTTGGGTAACAATGGCTTTCCCTTATCCAGAGTTTCATGGAAAAAATGATGAGAGTGTGGAAGAATTCTTAGAAAACATGGAAGTTGCGTGCATAAGCAACCATATCCAGATACCCGCTCAAATGTTACGCCTTTTGCAAATCTGTTTGAAGGGTGATGCACGGAGCTGGTGTAAGGGTTATGAGGAGGAGTTGCAGAGGGCTGATCCACCTATGCCATTGACATGGGATAATGTCCGACAAGCTTTAACAGCACAGTTTGTGAAGGTGAAAGATCCAGACAAAGTTTGGCATGAAATACAGGAATTGAGACAAAGAAAAGCGGAGCCCATTGAGGATTACATCAAGAAGTTTTCCATATTATGGGAGAGCTTGTGTCAAGCCTTGCAGCCACAAGTGCCCCCACCAGATATGATGAAGAAGGATCGGTTCTTGGTTGGCCTCAAGGAAAACCTGCGTTGGAGGGTAGAATTGAAGAAGCCAAGAACATATGAGGATGCATTGGAGGTGGCAAGGAACAAAGAGTGGAAATTGAATAGACTAACTCAATTGGGAGTGAGCTCACTACCTATGGTGTCAGAGATGAAGCAAGTGGATTCCATGCAAAGTCGGGTTCCAGAGGAGGTGCATCCAGCAGATGCGGGTTCAGTAACTACTCAAGTTGTGCCAGCAATGGTCACTACTACAGCACAAGATGATGAACTGAGGCAGGACTTGAGGCAAGTGGTTGATTTGATGAAGAATCTTAGTTTAAATATGTTAAGCAATGTGGGAAATAATCGAGGTCGTGTGAGACTTGCAAATCAGCCAGGGAGTGAAGGACAACCAAAGAATGGTTTTGGTGGACAGAATAACGGCAGGGGTTGGAGGCAATTGCCCACATGCTATAACTGTGGAGAGCTTGGCCACATCAGCCCACAATGTGATAAACCACCAAGAATGGGTGGAGATATGTATCCGTTGCCTGCACAGTTGCCGAACCGGTCAAATGATTATGGCATAGAGATTAAGACTGAGGCAGGACCTAGTGGATTGACCAAGGAGGACAAGGGAAAGACAAAAGTGTTAAGTGTGGTCACCTTGGAGAAAGCAGCAATGTTGGGAGATACATTAGTAATGCCTATTGGAAAGAGAACCACAGAGGATAAAGAAGGAAGAAATGAAGCAGGTCCCAGTAGGAAGAAAGGGAAGAGTCATGAGGGTGAAGATGTGAAAGCTAAAAGGAAAAGGAGAGCCCGGCGAAAATTTCACGTCTCAGATTTTCCACTAGGGGAAGGGCAGGATAGCTATGACTTGAAACAGGACCTGAGCAGTAGGAAGGCAGACGTAACCTTTGGACAACTAGTGGAAATGATACCGAAGCTGAAGCGCCAATGGAAGAAATTAGTCAGCCCGCTGGGGAAGGAGCCCAACAGAGGGTCAGTGAGAGTGTTGGCCATTGATGAGTCTTCAGACATTTGTCCCATAGTAGATGTTTGGCACAAGAGGAAGAATCTTGGGCAGGGATACGTGGATGGTGGTGCACAAATTTGTGTAATCACTCAAACATGTGTAGAAAAGATGGGCCTGACAGTAGAAGGAGTCTCAGGATTCCGCATACGGCTGGCAAACCATCAAAAGATCAAGTGTTTAGGGGTAGTGAAGAGCTTGGAAATTGAAGCCTATGCAGTCAAAACGGTAGTGGATTTTCATGTAATGCCAGCAGGATTAGGGGCTTATCCTATCATCCTTGGAAGACCATGGCTACGTGCAGTGCGGGCCGTTCAAGATTGGAGACACGGTACAATCAGCTTATATGGGGAGACAGGGGGCAAAAGATTATTTGACATGAGTAGCAGGAAGCCACTAGATGAAGATTATGAAGAAGGGGAGAATTCAAGTAGTGAAGAGTCTTCCACTGAGTCAGATGAGGACAGTGGCACCACCACTAGTAGTGAGGGAGAGGTAAATGTGGCATTTCTGATGGCGGACAGGGTCTTTGAACAGACCAGCATAGTCGCATCCATGAAGGGAATTGAAGATGAGTCTAAGGGCCCATATGAGGTGATTGAAGAGCTAATGCAACCCCAGGTGAAGCCACACGAGAAACACGAATTGATGGCCAGGATGATTAGCACAGATCTCTCAGTCGTGGAGAAGGAGAAGTATTTAAAGATGTTGTCAACATATCCAGATTTATTCATCACATCATATGAAGAAGTTCGGGGCTTCAAAGGGGAAGATCTGCACATAGAGCTAAAGGAAGGAGCCAAGCCAGTACGTCAAAGATTAAGGAGAATGGGTCCAGAACAGATGAAGGCTTTGCGAGAAGAGGTGGGCAAACTACTAAAGGCTGGTTTTATATGCCCTGTGGAGACAACAGAGTGGGTAAGCCCAGTCGTGGTCACCCCAAAAAAAGACGGAAAATGGAGGGTTTGTGTGGATTTCAAACCTTTGAATGCAGCTACAAAGAAGGATCCATACCCACTACCTTTCATTGATCAAATCCTGGATTCAGTGGCGGGTCATGAAAGATACAGTGTGTGTGATGGGTTTTCAGGCTATTTCCAGTTGAAGATTGCTCCAGAGGATCAGAAGAAAACTACTTTCATTACGCCTTGGGGCTGCTTTTGCTATACAGTACTACCATTTGGGCTAACAAATGGTCCAGCTCACTATCAAAAGAGAGCAAATTGGGCGCTTCTGCCATTCATTGGAAAATGTGTACAGGATTTCATTGATGATTTTTGTGTCTACAGCACACGCATGGATCACTGTGAGAAGCTGGAGATGGTGCTGGAACGATATAATGATTGTGGTGGCCAACTCAATCCCAAGAAGTGTTTCTTTGCAAAACCAAGGGTAAAATTGTTGGGTCATATGGTGTCAGAAAATGGCATTGAGGCTGATCCAGACAAGGTCAAGGCAATCATGCTTCTTCCTTCTCCAGAGTCTACAAAACAGTTGGCAACATTCATTCAGAAGGTAAAGTACATGTCAAGATTCATTTCATTGTCCTCACAGCTTTTATATCCATTACAACAGGTGGCAAAGCACGATCCTTTGCAATGGGATGACAAGTGTGAAGAGGAGTTTCGGAGAGTCAAAGAAGTCTTAGGGGAGATGACTGCGGTGCAGGCTCCAAATTGGGAACAGGTTTTTTATGTGAATCCTTCAGTAGGAGAGGATGCTATTGGTGCTATGTTACTGCAAAAAGGGAAGGGGAGCCAATATATGCACCCTGTCTATTGTGCTAGTAGGGTAAAGTCAGTAGCAGAGAGGGGACTGTCAGAAATAGAGTTGGTGATGGTAAGTGTGGTGTTTGCTTGCCGACGGTTTCGCCAATATCTTTTGACAAAGCCATTTGTATTCCTAACTAGTTACACATTCTTGCCTCAGCTCATCAATGGTGTAAACATGTCTAAGGCAGTGAAAAAGTGGGTGATTGAATTGCAGGAGTTTGAGTTCTCTTTCTTGGTGGAAGAAAGTAACAGAGCTACTTTGGCAGACTTGTTAACTTATAAGGAAAACCCTCTGCTTGTCAAAGAAGAAAGTATTAGAAAGGTAGAAAATGTGGCAGAAGTAAGCAATGCTCATGTTTTGTTCTTTGATGGTTCATACAGGAAGAGCCATGATGCAGCTTCTGGTGGTATAGCTCTTTATGACCAGCAAGGTAAGCTGATTTGTAAAAAGGGATTCAAAGTTGATGCTCATACTAACAATGAAGCAGAGTATTCTACATTGGAAGCAGGGCTAAACATTTGCATTAAGCATGGTGTAAAGAGACTATGCATAAGAGGTGATTCTTTACTGGTGGTAAAGCAAATACTAGGAGTATGGAAGAGCAAAAACCCTACATTGAGGAACAAATGCTTCAAGATCAAGAGCTTGTTGAAGGAGTTTGAAGCATGGGGCATTTGGCATGTGGAGCGTTCTCTTAATACAGAAGCACATGAAGCAGCACAGGGAATGATTGGTGAGCTATATGTGTTAAAAGCAGATCTGCTACTTTATCGGGGTCGTGAAAGTCTGACACTGGAAGAAGAGTTTTTGTTGACAGGAGTCATTCCCCAGGACATTGACAAGGCAAAGAAATATGGGTTTGTACGCAGAGCTTGCAAATACAAGCTCATTGGTGACACCTTATACATGCAAGGGGCTGACTTGGTGTTAAGGCGTGTACCATGGAAGGAAGAGCTGTACAGAGTGCTTGAGGAGAACCATGAAGGAGCATGCGGTGGCCACTTTGCATTTAAAATCACATTGCACAAAATCTTACAGGAGGGTTACATATGGCCAAGTATACAAAAAGATGTGCATCACTGGTGTAGCTCATGCAAAAGGTGCCAGGCATTTGGGAAACGAATTTTAAAACCAGAGTTGCGCAAGACAATCTTGTCCTTTGACATTTTTGAGAAGTGGGGAATTGATGCAGTAGGGCCCTTACCCATTACCAGCAGGGGAAAGAGTTATATTTTGACAGCTGTGGATTATCTTTCCAGGTGGGCAGAAGCTAGAGCAGTGAAGCAAATTACTGCAAGAGATGTTGCAAAGTTTGTTTATGAAGACATCTGCTGTAAGTTTGGAGTACCCTTGGAGCTTCTTTCAGATCATGGGCCTGGTTTTAGAGCTGACTTGCTAGAATACTTGTGTGCCAAAATGCGGATTAAGCATAATTTTACTACTCCTTATTACCCGCAGTGCAATGGTTTGAATGAAAGATTCAATGGTGAACTTGTACACATTCTTGCAAAAGTGACAGAACATCAGGGCAAGAATTGGGATTTGGAGCTGTTCAGTGCTTTATGGGCTTATCGTACATCGGTGAAGACAAGCACAGGGTTTACACCTTTTCACTTAGTGTATGGCAAAGAAGCTTTGTTACCTGTGGAAGTTGAGTTACCTGCAGTTAAAATGTTAGAAAAGCTGCTAGGGCCATCTAGCAACACATTTAAAGAGAGACTCTTACAGTTACAAGAGGTTCAGCTGGACAGGATGAGTGCCTTGGAACATTATGAGAAGATGTTAGGGCATTGACAAAGATAAATGAGAAGATTAAGGAGAAGGGTATTGAGGAAGGTGATTTGGTGCTACGCTATAACAGTAAGCTGGATAAAACCTTTCAAAAGAAGTTCCAAGTGAAATGGGAGGGGCCCTTCAGAGTAATGAATTGCTTCGCTAATGGCACATATCAATTGGCTGACCTTGATGGGACCCCACGTGTATCAAGGGTGAATGGTTTACGTCTCAAGTTATATTATGCACGACTGATGATGGTAGACAAGGATGAAAAAATTGAAGAAGTGAAAAACAGTGTCTTTGAGAACATGGCAATATCAGATACATTGAGTCTCACGACACTGTTTTCTGCTGACCATGAATGATCTAGCAGGCTAGGGGATGGGCAAACTATGTTAGGTATTTTTTGGTAATATTTTCTTGGCATATGTACACACCCATGCATGGCATTTACAAATAAAGGATGTCCATCTCCAAGGGCCAAAGGGGGTATAAGGCCACATGTGAACGGATCTAACAAAAATGTGCAATGTACAGTTAGTTATTGGTTTACCTGGATAAATAATGAATGGAAGAAGTGAGAGATGAGAATCAGTTTCACAAGACAGGTTTTGGCACTATCATGTATGGACAAGGTTGTTGACAAACAATGTGAGCATGCAAAGCATTATTTTTAAAAAAACTGGATAGGGACCCGTTAGAGGAGGTCAGCTACAGTACCGGTCCTTGGCATTTCATGGGAAACAAAGGTGTGTGTGGTGCAAAGTCTTCCTTGAATGAAAGAGTCACCTTGGGATTTAATGCAAGGTTTGCTTAGAATAGAAGGTGGCCTTGGATTGCATTAAAAAATTCTTCAAATTGCCTCATTTTCAAAAGGGCGCCGTGTGGAGGTGGGGGAGCTCTCTGACAAGCCTTGGAGTATTATGAATACTATAATGAGCTTGAGTTGAACGGGCAGCGTGTGCTGGTGTATAAGAAGAGGAGGGGTGCAGCCCATGGAGAGGAGATGTTACCCGCAGCCCATTGCTTTGTGCGCAGCCTAGGTGTGTTGAGAGAAGAAGGTGTAGCGTAGCTTTCCAGTGGTAGGGAGAGCTCGCACCTTAATAGCTCAGAAAACTGAGCAGCTGATGTACAAGGGGAGCTGTAGGTCTAAATGCTTTCAATGAGCCCAGTAGCCATGTGTGGAAGAGCTGCGCTGCTTCTGCATTTCTCAGAGAGAGGAGATGCTGTAGTGTTTATGGAATGAGTGGGAGGGTTCAGCTCCAAGACTTCCAGCGAGCTGCGCAATACACATGCGCAGCCCAGGTGTGTAATAGGAGGGAATAAGCCTTGTATATTTTTTTCAGAGTTGTGTTTTTTTTTTGTTTTGCCGCGTTGATGGCTGGTAGCGTAGCTGCCCACTGAGTAGGTAATCGCATTGTTGCCATTGGAAAACACAGCTTGTGTTGTTAAGTGTGGAGGACTTTGCCCCGGGTTGAATACTGTCATTCGTGAAATAGTGTGTGGATTGTGGAATCAGTATGGAGTTCGAGACATCATTGGTATTGAAGGTGGTTATAGAGGATTCTATGTCCGAAACACCCTACCTTTGAATCCAAAAGTCGTCAATGATATCCATAAACGTGGAGTGACCATATTGTAGGTTCTGATGATGTGGTTGCAAGAAATGTTGTCACGTCACTACAATCTCCTGGAGATGGGACTCATTTTCGACGGGCTGGCCCTAGAGAGAAGGAGTACTTTAAACCAGAAGAAGTTAGAGCTTGTGTTGTTTCATGTGTTGCCTTCTTGGGCTTATTGCTAGGTTAGGGGGGGAAATATGTTGTTGCTCTAATTACCCAAGCTCAATTTAGGGGGAACCAAGCTGACCAGAGCATGTTAGTCCTTATGTAGTGTTCATTTGAGGGTAAAGCTCAAAAGCATCGTGGGGTGATGGTGGGAGAAATTCAATGCTACCTACGCTAAGTTTTTCCCGCACTAGAGAAAGATGATGGTTACTTCAAAATTAAGCATCTTTTGCAGAAGAGGTTCAGCGCAACCAGCTTGCTTCCATTATATCCTTATTGGTGTTTGCTGCTGGGGGCTTTCCACATGAGGACACTATTCTTTGGAGGTTTGTGAGGCTTGGGCTATTCACAAGCTTTGGAGGCTATTCACACTAGGCTATACAAGGTGGTGGGGCTTAAAGAAGGTTCAAGAGAAAATCAAGCTCAAGGTAGAAGTATAAGTGCTGGTGGTTCTTAAGGTTGGGCTATCTTGTTTCGCCTATCAAAACATTGAAGAGCATCTTGTTTGATCTCGGGCGAGGTTATCTCATTGTGCATGTGTGATGTGAGAGTGTGTTGGGGATGATGCTCTTTGCAATGATTATGGATGTTTGGTGCTGATAAGATTTTGTCTTGAGATTGTGCCACCTAGTCACACACTGCTTGCCAGGTGGGGAGAATTAAAGTTCCTTACTGATGTTGTTTTTTTCATGGGGAGCTGAAGTTTTGCATAAAGCTCATACTTGATGGAATGTAACCTTGTATGTCAAGTGGTTCTTTCACCAATTTTTTTTCTGTGGTGACCATTTGGCTTATGACTGTGAGCCTATTTCATAATAAGGGTGCACCCCTATGTGCATATGGATCAATTGAGTAAAGGGTGGCAGATGTTGATGTGCCCATCTCCCCTTGCATGTCTTGATCAAATGTATGTAGGCTTCCCCCAGTTGCTTGAAAAAATTGAATGAGGGTAGAGACAAAGTCTCATGCTTGAGATGTTAAATGTTGTGTCAGCTCATTGAGAAGTTGACTGGTGCCCCTTTTTCTTGATGTTGGTGTGTACTCCAAACTGTGGAAAGGCATTGCTATAGAGGTGTTCCGTGTTTCTCCGCCTCCCTTCACAGTTTTTGGTGCCCCCACTGAGGAGCATTCCAAGAGCCTGCAGTTTACAAGACTGAAAACATGTGCATGTGATTAATCTCAGTGAATGACTGCTATGCCAGGACAGTTGTGTGACAGATGCCTTCTAGAATTATGCTATATTACCTTGATTTGACAGTCAACTGAAGTATGGTTTGCAGGCTGAAATTCTTGGTATTGGTGCCGTTTCACAGTTGATTTGTTTACCTAAAAGATCTGGTATAATTGGGTAATTAGCCAGTAGTGCCTCTTGGGAGTTGGATGGCCACTCTCAATGGATAATCACAATGGACCTCAATTTACTCCCTTCCATTTTACCCAAAGAATTCAGATAAATGTTCATGTGGACAGAAAATTTTTCTTTCAACAGCGTATGGCATATATGTTTGGGCCAGAAAGACTGAGGGAAATATTGGAGTCTCCTTTGCCGGTGGTAATTCCCATGATTAACTACGCAAATTCATTTGATGTGCATGTGTTCATCCTCTTCTAAACCTGAAGTGTTTTGAAGTTTTCTTCTGAGAATTGAGTTAGTAGAAGGTTTTGTTTTTGCATCTGTATCAAAAAGGTTTTTTTTGGGTAACAATGGCTTTCCCTTATCCAGAGTTTCATGGAAAAAATGATGAGAGTGTGGAAGAATTCTTAGAAAACATGGAAGTTGCGTGCATAAGCAACCATATCCAGATACCCGCTCAAATGTTACGCCTTTTGCAAATCTGTTTGAAGGGTGATGCACGGAGCTGGTGTAAGGGTTATGAGGAGGAGTTGCAGAGGGCTGATCCACCTATGCCATTGACATGGGATAATGTCCGACAAGCTTTAACAGCACAGTTTGTGAAGGTGAAAGATCCAGACAAAGTTTGGCATGAAATACAGGAATTGAGACAAAGAAAAGCGGAGCCCATTGAGGATTACATCAAGAAGTTTTCCATATTATGGGAGAGCTTGTGTCAAGCCTTGCAGCCACAAGTGCCCCCACCAGATATGATGAAGAAGGATCGGTTCTTGGTTGGCCTCAAGGAAAACCTGCGTTGGAGGGTAGAATTGAAGAAGCCAAGAACATATGAGGATGCATTGGAGGTGGCAAGGAACAAAGAGTGGAAATTGAATAGACTAACTCAATTGGGAGTGAGCTCACTACCTATGGTGTCAGAGATGAAGCAAGTGGATTCCATGCAAAGTCGGGTTCCAGAGGAGGTGCATCCAGCAGATGCGGGTTCAGTAACTACTCAAGTTGTGCCAGCAATGGTCACTACTACAGCACAAGATGATGAACTGAGGCAGGACTTGAGGCAAGTGGTTGATTTGATGAAGAATCTTAGTTTAAATATGTTAAGCAATGTGGGAAATAATCGAGGTCGTGTGAGACTTGCAAATCAGCCAGGGAGTGAAGGACAACCAAAGAATGGTTTTGGTGGACAGAATAACGGCAGGGGTTGGAGGCAATTGCCCACATGCTATAACTGTGGAGAGCTTGGCCACATCAGCCCACAATGTGATAAACCACCAAGAATGGGTGGAGATATGTATCCGTTGCCTGCACAGTTGCCGAACCGGTCAAATGATTATGGCATAGAGATTAAGACTGAGGCAGGACCTAGTGGATTGACCAAGGAGGACAAGGGAAAGACAAAAGTGTTAAGTGTGGTCACCTTGGAGAAAGCAGCAATGTTGGGAGATACATTAGTAATGCCTATTGGAAAGAGAACCACAGAGGATAAAGAAGGAAGAAATGAAGCAGGTCCCAGTAGGAAGAAAGGGAAGAGTCATGAGGGTGAAGATGTGAAAGCTAAAAGGAAAAGGAGAGCCCGGCGAAAATTTCACGTCTCAGATTTTCCACTAGGGGAAGGGCAGGATAGCTATGACTTGAAACAGGACCTGAGCAGTAGGAAGGCAGACGTAACCTTTGGACAACTAGTGGAAATGATACCGAAGCTGAAGCGCCAATGGAAGAAATTAGTCAGCCCGCTGGGGAAGGAGCCCAACAGAGGGTCAGTGAGAGTGTTGGCCATTGATGAGTCTTCAGACATTTGTCCCATAGTAGATGTTTGGCACAAGAGGAAGAATCTTGGGCAGGGATACGTGGATGGTGGTGCACAAATTTGTGTAATCACTCAAACATGTGTAGAAAAGATGGGCCTGACAGTAGAAGGAGTCTCAGGATTCCGCATACGGCTGGCAAACCATCAAAAGATCAAGTGTTTAGGGGTAGTGAAGAGCTTGGAAATTGAAGCCTATGCAGTCAAAACGGTAGTGGATTTTCATGTAATGCCAGCAGGATTAGGGGCTTATCCTATCATCCTCGGAAGACCATGGCTACGTGCAGTGCGGGCCGTTCAAGATTGGAGACACGGTACAATCAGCTTATATGGGGAGATAGGGGGCAAAAGATTATTTGACATGAGTAGCAGGAAGCCACTAGATGAAGATTATGAAGAAGTGGAGAATTCAAGTAGTGAAGAGTCTTCCACTGAGTCAGATGAGGACAGTGGCACCACCACTAGTAGTGAGGGAGAGGTAAATGTGGCATTTCTGATGGCGGACAGGGTCTTTGAACAGACCAGCATAGTCGCATCCATGAAGGGAATTGAAGATGAGTCTAAGGGCCCATATGAGGTGATTGAAGAGCTAATGCAACCCCAGGTGAAGCCACACGAGAAACACGAATTGATGGCCAGGATGATTAGCACAGATCTCTCAGTCGTGGAGAAGGAGAAGTATTTAAAGATGTTGTCAACATATCCAGATTTATTCATCACATCATATGAAGAAGTTCAGGGCTTCAAAGGGGAAGATCTGCACATAGAGCTAAAGGAAGGAGCCAAGCCAGTACGTCAAAGATTAAGGAGAATGGTTCCAGAACAGATGAAGGCTTTGCGAGAAGAGGTGGGCAAACTACTAAAGGCTGGTTTTATATGCCCTGTGGAGACAACAGAGTGGGTAAGCCCAGTCGTGGTCACCCCAAAAAAAGACGGAAAATGGAGGGTTTGTGTGGATTTCAAACCTTTGAATGCAGCTACAAAGAAGGATCCATACCCACTACCTTTCATTGATCAAATCCTGGATTCAGTGGCGGGTCATGAAAGATACAGTGTGTGTGATGGGTTTTCAGGCTATTTCCAGTTGAAGATTGCTCCAGAGGATCAGAAGAAAACTACTTTCATTACGCCTTGGGGCTGCTTTTGCTATACAGTACTACCATTTGGGCTAACAAATGGTCCAGCTCACTATCAAAAGAGAGCAAATTGGGCGCTTCTGCCATTCATTGGAAAATGTGTACAGGATTTCATTGATGATTTTTGTGTCTACAGCACACGCATGGATCACTGTGAGAAGCTGGAGATGGTGCTGGAACGATATAATGATTGTGGTGGCCAACTCAATCCCAAGAAGTGTTTCTTTGCAAAACCAAGGGTAAAATTGTTGGGTCATATGGTGTCAGAAAATGGCATTGAGGCTGATCCAGACAAGGTCAAGGCAATCATGCTTCTTCCTTCTCCAGAGTCTACAAAACAGTTGGCAACATTCATTCAGAAGGTAAAGTACATGTCAAGATTCATTTCATTGTCCTCACAGCTTTTATATCCATTACAACAGGTGGCAAAGCACGATCCTTTGCAATGGGATGACAAGTGTGAAGAGGAGTTTCGGAGAGTCAAAGAAGTCTTAGGGGAGATGACTGCGGTGCAGGCTCCAAATTGGGAACAGGTTTTTTATGTGAATCCTTCAGTAGGAGAGGATGCTATTGGTGCTATGTTACTGCAAAAAGGGAAGGGGAGCCAATATATGCACCCTGTCTATTGTGCTAGTAGGGTAAAGTCAGTAGCAGAGAGGGGACTGTCAGAAATAGAGTTGGTGATGGTAAGTGTGGTGTTTGCTTGCCGACGGTTTCGCCAATATCTTTTGACAAAGCCATTTGTATTCCTAACTAGTTACACATTCTTGCCTCAGCTCATCAATGGTGTAAACATGTCTAAGGCAGTGAAAAAGTGGGTGATTGAATTGCAGGAGTTTGAGTTCTCTTTCTTGGTGGAAGAAAGTAACAGAGCTACTTTGGCAGACTTGTTAACTTATAAGGAAAACCCTCTGCTTGTCAAAGAAGAAAGTATTAGAAAGGTAGAAAATGTGGCAGAAGTAAGCAATGCTCATGTTTTGTTCTTTGATGGTTCATACAGGAAGAGCCATGATGCAGCTTCTGGTGGTATAGCTCTTTATGACCAGCAAGGTAAGCTGATTTGTAAAAAGGGATTCAAAGTTGATGCTCATACTAACAATGAAGCAGAGTATTCTACATTGGAAGCAGGGCTAAACATTTGCATTAAGCATGGTGTAAAGAGACTATGCATAAGAGGTGATTCTTTACTGGTGGTAAAGCAAATACTAGGAGTATGGAAGAGCAAAAACCCTACATTGAGGAACAAATGCTTCAAGATCAAGAGCTTGTTGAAGGAGTTTGAAGCATGGGGCATTCGGCATGTGGAGCGTTCTCTTAATACAGAAGCACATGAAGCAGCACAGGGAATGATTGGTGAGCTATATGTGTTAAAAGCAGATCTGCTACTTTATCGGGGTCGTGAAAGTCTGACACTGGAAGAAGAGTTTTTGTTGACAGGAGTCATTCCCCAGGACATTGACAAGGCAAAGAAATATGGGTTTGTACGCAGAGCTTGCAAATACAAGCTCATTGGTGACACCTTATACATGCAAGGGGCTGACTTGGTGTCAAGGCGTGTACCATGGAAGGAAGAGCTGTACAGAGTGCTTGAGGAGAACCATGAAGGAGCATGCGGTGGCCACTTTGCATTTAAAATCACATTGCACAAAATCTTACAGGAGGGTTACATATGGCCAAGTATACAAAAAGATGTGCATCACTGGTGTAGCTCATGCAAAAGGTGCCAGGCATTTGGGAAACGAATTTTAAAACCAGAGTTGCGCAAGACAATCTTGTCCTTTGACATTTTTGAGAAGTGGGGAATTGATGCAGTAGGGCCCTTACCCATTACCAGCAGGGGAAAGAGTTATATTTTGACAGCTGTGGATTATCTTTCCAGGTGGGCAGAAGCTAGAGCAGTGAAGCAAATTACTGCAAGAGATGTTGCAAAGTTTGTTTATGAAGACATCTGCTGTAAGTTTGGAGTACCCTTGGAGCTTCTTTCAGATCATGGGCCTGGTTTTAGAGCTGACTTGCTAGAATACTTGTGTGCCAAAATGCGGATTAAGCATAATTTTACTACTCCTTATTACCCGCAGTGCAATGGTTTGAATGAAAGATTCAATGGTGAACTTGTACACATTCTTGCAAAAGTGACAGAACATCAGGGCAAGAATTGGGATTTGGAGCTGTTCAGTGCTTTATGGGCTTATCGTACATCGGTGAAGACAAGCACAGGGTTTACACCTTTTCACTTAGTGTATGGCAAAGAAGCTTTGTTACCTGTGGAAGTTGAGTTACCTGCAGTTAAAATGTTAGAAAAGCTGCTAGGGCCATCTAGCAACACATTTAAAGAGAGACTCTTACAGTTACAAGAGGTTCAGCTGGACAGGATGAGTGCCTTGGAACATTATGAGAAGATGTTAGGGCATTGACAAAGATAAATGAGAAGATTAAGGAGAAGGGTATTGAGGAAGGTGATTTGGTGCTACGCTATAACAGTAAGCTGGATAAAACCTTTCAAAAGAAGTTCCAAGTGAAATGGGAGGGGCCCTTCAGAGTAATGAATTGCTTCGCTAATGGCACATATCAATTGGCTGACCTTGATGGGACCCCACATGTATCAAGGGTGAATGGTTTACGTCTCAAGTTATATTATGCACGACTGATGATGGTAGACAAGGATGAAAAAATTGAAGAAGTGAAAAACAGTGTCTTTGAGAACATGGCAATATCAGATACATTGAGTCTCACGACACTGTTTTCTGCTGACCATGAATGATCTAGCAGGCTAGGGGATGGGCAAACTATGTTAGGTATTTTTTGGTAATATTTTCTTGGCATATGTACACACCCATGCATGGCATTTACAAATAAAGGATGTCCATCTCCAAGGGCCAAAGGGGGTATAAGGCCACATGTGAACGGATCTAACAAAAATGTGCAATGTACAGTTAGTTATTGGTTTACCTGGATAAATAATGAATGGAAGAAGTGAGAGATGAGAATCAGTTTCACAAGACAGGTTTTGGCACTATCATGTATGGACAAGGTTGTTGACAAACAATGTGAGCATGCAAAGCATTATTTTTAAAAAAACTGGATAGGGACCCGTTAGAGGAGGTCAGCTACAGTACCGGTCCTTGGCATTTCATGGGAAACAAAGGTGTGTGTGGTGCAAAGTCTTCCTTGAATGAAAGAGTCACCTTGGGATTTAATGCAAGGTTTGCTTAGAATAGAAGGTGGCCTTGGATTGCATTAAAAAATTCTTCAAATTGCCTCATTTTCAAAAGGGCGCCGTGTGGAGGTGGGGGAGCTCTCTGACAAGCCTTGGAGTATTATGAATACTATAATGAGCTTGAGTTGAACGGGCAGCGTGTGCTGGTGTATAAGAAGAGGAGGGGTGCAGCCCATGGAGAGGAGATGTTACCCGCAGCCCATTGCTTTGTGCGCAGCCTAGGTGTGTTGAGAGAAGAAGGTGTAGCGTAGCTTTCCAGTGGTAGGGAGAGCTCGCACCTTAATAGCTCAGAAAACTGAGCAGCTGATGTACAAGGGGAGCTGTAGGTCTAAATGCTTTCAATGAGCCCAGTAGCCATGTGTGGAAGAGCTGCGCTGCTTCTGCATTTCTCAGAGAGAGGAGATGCTGTAGTGTTTATGGAATGAGTGGGAGGGTTCAGCTCCAAGACTTCCAGCGAGCTGCGCAATACACGTGCGCAGCCCAGGTGTGTAATAGGAGGGAATAAGCCTTGTATATTTTTTTCAGAGTTGTGTTTTTTTTTTGTTTTGCCGCGTTGATGGCTGGTAGCGTAGCTGCCCACTGAGTAGGTAATCGCATTGTTGCCATTGGAAAACACAGCTTGTGTTGTTAAGTGTGGAGGACTTTGCCCCGGGTTGAATACTGTCATTCGTGAAATAGTGTGTGGATTGTGGAATCAGTATGGAGTTCGAGACATCATTGGTATTGAAGGTGGTTATAGAGGATTCTATGTCCGAAACACCCTACCTTTGAATCCAAAAGTCGTCAATGATATCCATAAACGTGGAGTGACCATATTGTAGGTTCTGATGATGTGGTTGCAAGAAATGTTGTCACGTCACTACAATCTCCTGGAGATGGGACTCATTTTCGACGGGCTGGCCCTAGAGAGAAGGAGTACTTTAAACCAGAAGAAGTTAGAGCTTGTGTTGTTTCATGTGTTGCCTTCTTGGGCTTATTGCTAGGTTAGGGGGGGAAATATGTTGTTGCTCTAATTACCCAAGCTCAATTTAGGGGGAACCAAGCTGACCAGAGCATGTTAGTCCTTATGTAGTGTTCATTTGAGGGTAAAGCTCAAAAGCATCGTGGGGTGATGGTGGGAGAAATTCAATGCTACCTACGCTAAGTTTTTCCCGCACTAGAGAAAGATGATGGTTACTTGAAAATTAAGCATCTTTTGCAGAAGAGGTTCAGCGCAACCAGCTTGCTTCCATTATATCCTTATTGGTGTTTGCTGCTGGGGGCTTTCCACATGAGGACACTATTCTTTGGAGGTTTGTGAGGCTTGGGCTATTCACAAGCTTTGGAGGCTATTCACACTAGGCTATACAAGGTGGTGGGGCTTAAAGAAGGTTCAAGAGAAAATCAAGCTCAAGGTAGAAGTATAAGTGCTGGTGGTTCTTAAGGTTGGGCTATCTTGTTTCGCCTATCAAAACATTGAAGAGCATCTTGTTTGATCTCGGGCGAGGTTATCTCATTGTGCATGTGTGATGTGAGAGTGTGTTGGGGATGATGCTCTTTGCAATGATTATGGATGTGTGGTGCTGATAAGATTTTGTCTTGAGATTGTGCCACCTAGTCACACACTGCTTGCCAGGTGGGGAGAATTAAAGTTCCTTACTGATGTTGTTTTTTTCATGGGGAGCTGAAGTTTTGCATAAAGCTCATACTTGATGGAATGTAACCTTGTATGTCAAGTGGTTCTTTCACCAATTTTTTTTCTGTGGTGACCATTTGGCTTATGACTGTGAGCCTATTTCATAATAAGGGTGCACCCCTATGTGCATATGGATCAATTGAGTAAAGGGTGGCAGATGTTGATGTGTCCATCTCCCCTTGCATGTCTTGATCAAATGTATGTAGGCTTCCCCCAGTTGCTTGAAAAAATTGAATGAGGGTAGAGACAAAGTCTCATGCTTGAGATGTTAAATGTTGTGTCAGCTCATTGAGAAGTTGACTGGTGCCCCTTTTTCTTGATGTTGGTGTGTACTCCAAACTGTGGAAAGGCATTGCTATAGAGGTGTTCCGTGTTTCTCCGCCTCCCTTCTTAACGCCAATGCTTTTCAACCACCGAATGCTCTAATTTCTTAGGACACTCTAAACTCCGCTAGACAGTCCACCATTGCATCCATAATTCTCCAAGATTAGGCGCTCTTTGATCAAGATTTCGTATCGCATACATAACAGGCATCATTAAGTGGTACGCATCCATTACACTGTTCCACCAAGTTTTCTTCGTGAGCGTCGTCTTTAAGACTTTGATTTTCTCTTTCACTCTTTCAGTCTGAGTGCTCTCCCAATCATGAAATGCCATATATGTAAATGTTTCACAAACTGTATCTTTGTTTCGAAGAAGAGACTCGAAAGTATAGAAGTGAGTGCAAAACCTGGTCTCCGTAGGAAGCTTTAACATAACTGACATGCGAGGCCGAAAAATATCTATTACTCTCTGTCTCTTGAGCATAAATCTCACAAGCTTGCAAACAGTATCGAGGACGATTGAGGCAAACCATTTGGTATCATCACTTTTATACCAATCTTTCAATACAAGATTCAAACTATGAGTATTGCAGCCAGACGGGAAAACACGTGGATACTGCCGCTTTAAGATTTTGGATGCATTCTTGCAATTTTTTGCATTGTCCATAACAATTTGGACTACATTTTTGGCACCCACTTCTTCTATCACACAGAGGCAATGATACCAGCAATATACGCCCCAGAATTTTATTACACCAGCCGAATCCACGGCACACATAAAAGTCTCACCTCTAGGTGAAACAACCATTATATTAATTAATGGTTTTCTTTGTACATTGGACCATCCATCGCTGACTATACTACATCCAGAAAGCTCTATGTTGCTAAGAATTATTCTATGTACACGTTCTTTCACTTGAGCATAGCATTTCTCCAATAGATCATTTTGCATAGCATGATATGAAGGCGGTGAAAATCCTGATCCAAATTCACCGATTTTCTTCCATGCTCTCTTCCAATGCTCACTCTCCACCATCACCATAGCACTCCTTGAAAAGTAGATCACTTCAGCCGCCGCGGGCGAGCTGTGCATCATCGAGCAGACCGTTACGTAAGCTTTCCTGCAATGAAGTTTGACGCATGTGTATGTTAAAGTGATGCTTGCAAGAAGATGCACTGGGTAGATTACTTTCTGGTTGCACATTAAAGTTCGGAGTACAAGCCGGCGATGCTTCCGGAGTTTGATGATTAGAACAACAATGTTCTTCCTGCCTCGATACATTGGCAATAGATGAGAACAGTTTTCTTGCCTCTTTCTTCTGCATTTCATCTCTTAAACGTTTGGCCACTGTGCAGGTGCAGAGGGGTGGGTACATCCTCGGCCTTTTTTCTTCACTCCACCTAAAAAGTGTTCTCTTAATCGAGGCGCCCCACCTGATTTTACTGCGTGGCATAGCTTACACTCCCAATCTATGAATCGGTCACCGATGTTAATTGCATATTGCCACACTATCCCAAGTGAAGACCATATTGGGGAATATGGGAATTTCTCATAAGTTTGGGACACGTGGTCAAAACTTTGGATTTTCCATAACTTGAACACCATTACTCCAAATTGTGCGCTTTAAAGCTTAATAGATCCCTCTTTTCAAGCGCTTTCCAATGATAGGTCACATGATAGGGTTTTGAGAAACTTATAGACATGTTAATCGGGTTCCATCTTTTTAGTATTACAAAAATGGGACTTGGGAGATTCCCAAACTCACGAATATGGTGTTAGTGCCTTTTTTTTCTGCTATTCTGAATTTGGGCTCTATTAGAAGTATCGCTAGGTCCAATGTTTTCTTCCATCTCAAATAACCTATTCAAGCAAGCATACAAATAATGAATACACAAACGAAGTAACAACAAAGCCACTCATATATTACAAAACATATATCACCACAGAAACATAGAAGCCTTAAAAAACCAAGTGATTACTGAAAAGCTAAAATGTAGCCAAGCAAAAATATGAAACTAGTTTGAATCTATTTTGACAAAAATAAAAGATTGTCATATATGTTGATCGTCATATATGTTGTTTATTGTTTTTATTTTAAAAGAGAAAGACATCCATGACGATTCATGCTAACTGTAAAGGATGACTGAAAGTTTTTTGCCTATAGGAATTTTATTTTTCAACTTACAGAACCGTAGATATTAATTTTTGCTAGACTTTTAGCGTCACGATGACAAGACAAGACAAATGCATAAATGTGTATTCTAAGATTAAGATACATGTAATTGACAGCATGCATACAATGCACATTGCACCCCCGATGAAGGATGTCTTTCATACCCAATTAAGGATACTTTAAACAAATCAAAGATCTATGATTGCCCAATACTCTAGTATAGGACAAAAGGCCTTCTCTAAGACTCTAACATTGACAAAGCAAATCAAGGATCTATGTTTGCCCAACACTCTAGTATAGGACAATAGACCCTTGTCTAATAAAAACTATATCAAATATCAAGAACCAATACAAGCCCCTAAGGAGGACTCTTGGCTCCATCAAACCATTTATAGAGCAGAATAAGGTAGACTACTTGCGCTGCTCGAATGCAAAGTTGAAGTGACTCCAACTTTGTCCCTAAATCTCCGCGAGTATTAGCTACCAACCACACTCTGCCCACAATTCAAAGAATTGAGGACTAGTGGCTCAGAAGCCTTACGAGTGCCAACAACAAGGAAAGATAATAGCCCCTAAGATAAGGACGTTCTTCCCTAGAGGACGCTCCTAGCCAACCAGGAGCTCTGTAAGCACTTCAAGGAAAGATGTGACGCCCCCAAAACAAGGACAATCTTCCCAAAAATCCAACTGAAGGGTGTCGGACTAATAAGAAATATGCCCGTGGGGATTCTTTGTTTCCCGACGGGGCCCGCCGGGAAACAAAGAATCCCGGTGGATTTACAGGAATAGTAAGTTTTGGCCAGTAAAAGATCAAGTCTTGTGAATATATGTTGTGATCACATGTTTTAGAATGTTAATAACACGTTTTGTTAACGTGATCACGAATTTGTGAACACGTTTATGAAATCCCTGGATAGAGCAACCATAGGCTGCTTCTTGCTGCTCCAAGTCACAGTAGCACTCCCCAAAGAAAACATGAAGCCACTAGTAGATCTTCTATCTGAGATACTACCAGCCCAAACAGCATCTGTGTACCCATGTACACATATCTCTGTCCCAGTTTCATAAAACAGTCCACAATGCAAGGTAGACCTCACATACCTCAGTATGCGTCTCAATGCATCCAAATGCGGTTTCCATGGAACCTGCATAAACTGACTCACCAACGCAACAGCATAGCTCAAATCTGGTCTGGTGATCGTCATGTAGATCAAACTTCCTACTATGCACCTATACATAGTAGGATCCTCCTCCCAAATCTCTCCTGAATCTGCACTCTCAACTTGCCATTCTGATCCAATGGCACGGAAATAGTCTTACAGCCTGTCATACCATACTTGGACAACATGCCAAGCCATACTGTCTCTGCAGTAATCCAATACCATGTGGTGACCTAATCACCTCAATGCCCAAGAAATATCTGAGCTCCCCCAGATCCTTCATCTCGAACTTCTGTCTAAGCAAGATCTTTACATCAAAGATCTCTGCATCATGGTCCCCCGTAATGATCATGTCATGTACATAGATGACAACAAGCACAACCCCTCTATCACCGTGTCTCACATACAGCGAGAAATCTACATTGGCTACATGAAAGCCAATAGTGATAAGATATTCAAAAATCTTGTCAGACCATGCTCTTGGTGCTTGTTTTAAGCCATACAAGGCTTTCTTCAACCTGCAAACATGCTCGGGGTGACTCACATCCTCATAACCAGGTGGCTGCAACATATACACCTCTTCTTGCAAATCCCCATGCAAGAATGCATTCTTTACATCCATCTGATGTAAAGACCATTGCTTTGATGCAGCCACTGCTATCACAACTCTCACTGTTGCCATCTTGGCAACTGGGCTGAAAGTTTCCTCATAATCAATGCCATATGTCTGCGTATACCCTTTGGCTACCAATCTAGCCTTATACATGTTTATGCTTCCATCACTGTTATGTTTTACTTTATACACCCACTTGCATCCAATGGCTTTCTTGCCTTCAGGCAATTGCACTAAATCCCAAGTCTCATTTCCATATAGTGCATCCATCTCCTCATCCATATCTTTCTCCCAACACACATTTCCAACAGCCTCATCAATGCATGTGGGCTCTACAACTTGCACAATCTTTGCCATATATGCATAGTGATGTGCCACATAACCATCATAGGTAAACCTCTACACAGGAAATGCAAGGATGCAACACAAAGATGCAAGCAGGAAGACAAGAGACTTGACATTCTTATTTAGGGCTCTTGTAAAAAGTTCAAAGTTGTAGGTGAGTGTGGAAGTGGGCTTGAGAATAATCCCACATGGGAGGTTTTGGGAGTTTTAGGAGTTTTAGTATAAAAAGTGGCTCATTTGAGAGCTTATGCACACATTGGGCTAAACTCATGTTTGAGCTCTCTTGAGACTAGCTCTCCCTCTTGTTCATAGAGGTGCAAGCTCTTCTCTCTCTCTCCATCTACACTATTGTATGAGCAATGCTCTTCTGTTCAATGCAATGAGATGATGTTTTTTTCTCTTCTCATCTCTATTCTCTAGTGTGCATGCTTCTTTGTTGATGCTTGTGGATTCTCTATTAGGCTTTGTGTGGTAGTGGATTCAAGCTTAAGCTTCTCCATAGCTTGTAGCTTATCCATGGACAAGGCATTGCTTGAGTAGTGAATGAGAATGCATGTTTAATTCAAGTTCCATTAAGCTTCAAGGTTTGTGTGCATGCTAGGGAAGTAAGAGCTTGAGAATGAAGTATGCTTTGAGCTTGTGTATGCATTAGCTTAGCGTTCTTCTTGTATTGGATGCATGAATGAGTGGGATGATGAGTGAATGAGCAATGGCAAGATTGAGCTTGTGTGTGTAAAGTCTATGTCAAGGTAGTGGTATTCATAGCATTTTCTCCATTCGTGGATAAGCTTTTGTGCACCGGTTGTACGGGTTGAATCCCTAGCTCCGAAAGGGATGCAAATCCCATTGGATTGAGCTACACACGGATCATACTACTCATGCTAAACTCATGTTTGAGCTCTCTTGAGACTACTAATAAACCTTCCATAACAAAAATTGGCATGACAAAAATAAAAGAAAAGTGTATATGTTTGTGGCCTATTGCCTTGTTATTCATGGTAGGCGAGGGAGGCCTATACCTTTCCCAGACCAATGCCAAGGAATAGCCATACCGCGGTTGCGCAAACATACTCTTGAAGAAAGCCTTATCCCCAAAAAAAAAAGGGACAGAAAGGCACCAAGAGAAATGCTTGTCTAATCCAGGATGGTCGCCGTTGTGCTTAAAATAATAAACCTTAACACTAAGCAATATCAAGAGTCTGCCAATACATAATTATGTTAGATTTATTAGAGTTGAACCGACATCTTTGACTTAGCATAGGCTAGGTATACTACTTGATAGTCCCTCGATTAACTGTTGTCTTTTGCCTTCTAGGAAAAGAACAATACATTTGGCATAAAACATTCTTTACTTTAGTTAGCTGCATGTAGTAATTATTAAGGCTTGAACAAACCTATTCAATCTCTACACTGCTTCAATGTTTCCTTCCTCTAGCTAAATGGACGTTTATTGCCATGTATTATTCAGTAAAATTGCTTGTTTTGTTATTGTCGGTCAGTACTTTTGTTGCCCAAAAAAAAAACACACACACAAACCACGTATCATTTTGCTTGCAGGTACACACTGGAGATTCTACTCTTCCTTGGCATCTACGCGCTCGAGGACGTGCGCAAAATAGGAAAGAGGAAGTGCTGCGTGACGACGAGTGGTGATCAATGCAAGGATGCAACACAAAGATGGAAGCAGGAAAACAAGAGACTTGACATTCTTATTTAGGGCTCTTGTAGAGAGTTCCAAGTTGTAGGTGAATGTGGGAGTGGGCTTGAGAATAATCCCACATGGGAAGTTTTGGGAGTTTTAGGAGTTTTAGTATAAAAAGTAGCTCATTTAAGAGCTTATGGACACATTGGGCTAAACTCATGCTTGAGCTCTCTTGAGACTAGCTCTCCCTCTTATTCATAGAGGTGCAAGCTCTTCTCTCTCCCCATCTACACTATTGTATGAGCAATGCTCTTCTATTCAATGCAATGAGATGATGTTTTTCTCTCTTCTCATCTCTATTTTCTAGTGTGCATGCTTCTTTGTTGTTGATGCTTGTGGATTCTCTATTAGGCTTTGTGTGGTAGTGGATTTAAGCTTAAGGTTCTTCATAGCTTGTAGCTTATCCATGGGCAAGGCATTGCTTGAGTAGTGATTGAGAATGCATGTTTATTTCAAGTTCCATTAAGCTTCAAGGTTTGTGTGCCTGCTAGGGAAGTAAGAGCTTGAGAATGAAGTATGCTTTGAGCTTGTGTATGCATTAGCTTAGCCTTCTTCTTGTATTGGATGCATGAATGAGTGGGATGATGAGTGAATGAGTTATGGCAAGATTGAGCTTGTGTGTGTAAAGTCTATGTCAAGGTAGTGGTGTTCATAGCATTTTCTCCATTCGTGGATAAGCTTTTGTGCATCGGTACAGGTTGAATCCCTAGCTCCAAAAGGGATGCAAATCCCATTGGATTGAGCTACAAACGGATCATACTAGCCATGCTACAAGTGAGAGAGTCTTCCGTTGTCAGGCTAAAATCTGAAAGGTGTTTTGGGTTTGTGTACATATGGGATGCGTGGTGTGTGAATAAACTTTGCCCTGAATGCCCTGGCAAGTGTATAGACTGAGTGATTTTTCAGTGAGCTGGTTTATGCGTGTTGTTTTTTTCGGAGCAGATGTTGGAGATTTAGAAGTTTTGATTGCAACAGTGTGGTGTGCGGGTGGTTGCTAAATATGCAGAGCACCGACTGATTTGGAAGAGAGGCCGCTTTTGGAGCTGGGGAAATAGTCGGTTTTTTGATAAGTCATGATGCTTCTGGAAGGTCGTGGGCACCGTTTGTTCAGGAAAAAGCAAGGAGAAGAAGGAGCCCTCTTAGTTGTGGCCATTAGTGAGGCTTTGGGAAAAATATATATATACAATAAATAGTATGGCCAGCTTGGGAATAGTCCACGTGCAAGGTTTTGTAGCTGCCAGCGGGTTCCGTCTAGAAGCTGGCGAGCGTGGAGCAGCGAAAGGTGGCCGCCTAGAGAAAAGTCGCGGGGGGAGGATTCTGCAGACGACGGCGGGAAAAGAGAGAGGGCCGCCGGGTAGAAGAGAGACGCCTTGTAGAGGGTTGCTGCACAGCAGACGGGCGTGAAGAGGTTGAGTAGCCGCCGTCGGGTGCTCGCAGGGCTCTGGAGTGCAGTTGCAGACGCTACCAGCAGCAGTAGCAGGTTGTGTGGGCTAGGGAGGCGCTGGGGTGGCTATCTGGTGTTGCTGCAGAGAGGCGAAGAGAAGAGAGAAGGAAGTGGGCTGCGTGGGTGAAGCCTTGGTGCGAAGGGCTGGTGGTCAAGAGAGGAAGGCTGGCTGTAGAGAAGTTGCAGCTGCCGCCGCCTGGTAAGAGAGAAAGCAGCACTGGTGGTCTGCAGGCACCGACCAGGGGGGCTCTAGAATAATTGAGGATGGGAGACGCCAATTCAGCGAGTACACGGGCTGGTGATTGGAGCAGCAAAGAGAGGGTTGTTGTTAGCAAGGGACTGAAGTTGATGTGGCTTGGGCTGGATGCAAGGGAAGGTGATGCTGTGTTGAGCAGTTAGTGTTGGTGCTGGAGAGATTGTGCAGAGGCTCTGGTGTTAGGCAGAGCTGCTGGTCACGACACACAGACAGTGAGAGCTGCTGAGTTGAGGTTTAGCTGGTGGGGCGCCCTCTGAGGAGAGGAGTGGCTGGTTTGTGTGGGCGATGATTGCAGGCAGAGAGTGGATGCTGACGAGAGAGAGAGCCTAGAGAGCAGTGCAGAGTTGGAGGCCGTCTCGAGTGTCACTGGCACGTAAAGCAGCTGCAGAGGTGGCTGGTAGTGCTGAGACAGCAGGTGAGAAGGGCCGGTACCATAAGGGTCGAGGGCGGATAGCAGAGGAAGCTGAGGGTTGCTGGTGGGGCACCCTCTGAAGAGAAGCAGAGACCGGGAGACAGAGGCTTGGTTGTCAGACGCAAGGGTGAATTCCCTTCTTGGAAGTAAATCCTGGCCAGAGTCCTGGTTTTTGGTGTAATTGCTGAGTTTGTTTGAAATGTGGATGGTGCTGTGTATTTTGCATAATCAATTGTCTTTCGTGGTTTTGAGGTGTCTTTATGGTGTGGGTGGGTGGTGAACTGTAAGAAGTGTTCCAGCCGATGGTTGGTGGTGCCCCCGTTCGTATTGTTGTATCCAAGCTTGGGAGGTGAAGGGCTATAGAGGCAGTGGTTCTTTTTTCTTTTTTTCAGTGCCCCCACTGAGGATAGCTCAGGGATTGTTCGATAGAGGAGAGCTCAGGTATTTCTCTTACAAGGGTGTATGCCCCAGAGTGAGATTGAAGGAAGGTGTTTTCAGTTTTTCTTGGGATTTGAAGTGAAGTTTGGGGATCAAAATGATGTCGTATCCAGAGTTTTTTGGTGGGCCTACTGAAGATGTGGTAGATTTTCTGGAAAGGATGGAGGTTGCATGCATAAGCAATCACATCAATGAGCCGGCACAGGTATTGCGGCTGGCTGAATATATGTTTGAAGGGAGATGCAAGGATTTGGGTACAGAGCTTATGAGGAGTCGTTAAAGGATGCTGAGCCAGGCATTCCAATGACTGAGGATGGATTGAAGACTGCTATTTTGAACAGGTTCAAGAAGATTGAGGATCCAGACAGAGTTTGTCATGAAGTGCAGGGGTTGACACAGGGCGAATTGGAGCCAATTGATGATTATGTGAAGAAATTCTCTTTGTTGTGGGAGACTTTGTGCAGGGCTTTGGGGGATGATCAAGTACCTCCGGACATGATGAAGAAGGATCGTTTTATTGCAGGATTGAAAGGAGGCATTCGCTGGAAGGTTGAGTTAAAGAAGCCCAGATCTTATGAGGATGCGGTGGAGATTGCCAAATCAAAGGATTGGAAATTGCAACAGATGAACCAGCTGGGGATGATTCCAGTGGCAGTGAGGCCTGAAATGAGAAGGGTAGAAGCGGTACCGATGAGAACCGTGCTGGAAAGAGTGCAACCAACAGAAGCTCAGGTGAATAATGCCATACCACAGGGGATAAAGGTAGCACCTACATCTGTTACAGCTTCTGATGAAAGGTTTCAACAGGATATGAGGCAGATAGTGGATTGTATGAAGAATCTGAGTTTGAAGATGATGGAGAACACAGGTGGTGGATGTGGCCGAGGCAGAGGCTATAATCAGGAAGGGGTTGAAGGTCAGACAAGCTATGGAAATGGCCGTGGTTTTGGCAGGGGTAGACGGTTTATTCCTACACGCTGGAATTGTGGTGAACTTGGGCATCTAAGTACAGATTGTGATAAGCCTCAGTGAATGGGGGGTGATATGTATCCCTTACCCTCTTAGATTCCCAACAGGGCAAATGATTATGGGATTGAAATTAGAGGTGAAGCAGGGACCAGTGGATTGACAAATGAAGAGAAAGGTAAAACTAAGGTGATAGATGTGGTCACCCTTGAGAAGACAAAGGAAACAGAAGCTAATGTGATGCCTTTGGGGAAACGGATGCATTAATGTTCAGAAAGCCACAAGTAGAATTAAGGCTATGATGAAGGAGCAACACCAGCAGACTATGAATGATGCTGATGCTATGGATGAGTCTATGGATGCTGTGATAGATGAATTTCTCATTGGCCTGGATAAAGATGAGGATACGGGAACTGAGGTGGATGCTTTGGCAATGGTGCCTGTTGAAGAGGAGTTTGTTTTGCCTATAGTGGTTGGCTTTGATGATGATGCCTCTCATGTTGATGGACAAGAAAGTGCTATGGCGGCACAGCAGGTCTTCCTTGATGAAGCTTTCATCAGTTTTTACCCTCAGCAGGAGTTGCTTCACTGGTTCTCCAATATTGGTGTTGACCACATCAGTGATTTTGGAATTGAAATGAGGCAGGATGGTGTGTATGTCAAAAGCTTTGTTTCAAGAAGTTCTTATGTTTTGATGTGGGATGTGGGATGTGGGATGGCAAACTATGCCTGTGGGAGATGACAGTGTTTCTTGGATCACATGGAACAGAGATGTGTTGGTTACCTTGTATGATGCTCAAAGGATTGATGGAGGAAAACGTGGTCATATGCTTTTTTCTGCCGATCATGAAAGATCAGCAGGCTAGGGGTTGGGCAAAGTATGTCAGGCTAAAATCTAAAAGGTGTTTTGGGTTTGTGTACATATGGGATGCGTGGTGTGTGAATAAACTTTGCCCTGAGAATGCCCTGGCAAGTGTATAGACTGGGTGGTTTTGTAGTGAGCTGGTTTATGCGTGTTGTTTTTTTCGGAGCAGATGCTGGAGATTTGGAAGTTTTGATTGCAACAGTGTTGTGTGCGGGTGGTTGCTAAATGCAGAGCACCGACTCATTCGGAAGAGAGGCCACTTTTGGAGCTGGGGAAATAGTCGGGTTTTTTGATAAGTCATGATGCTTCTGGAAGGTCATGGGCGCCGTTTGTTCAGGAAAAAGCAAGGAGAAGAAGGAGCCCTCTTAGCTGTGGCCATTAGTGAGGCTTTGGGAAAAATATATATATACAATAAATAGTATGGCCAGCTTGGGAATAGTCCACGTGGAAGGTTTTGTAGCTGCCAGCGGGTTCCATCTAGAAGCTAGCGAGCGTGGAGTAGCGAAAGGTGGCCGCCTAGAGAAAAGTCACGGGGGGAGGATTCTGCAGACGACAGCGGGAAAAGAGAGGGTGCTCGCAGGGCTCTGGAGTGTAGTTGGCAGACGCTACCGGCACAGCAGGTTGTGTGGGCTAGGGAGGCGCTGGGGTGGCTATCTGGTGTTGCTGCAGAGAGGCGAAGAGAAGAGAGAAGGAAGTGGGCCGCGTGGGTGAAGCCTTGGTGCGAAGGGCTGGTGGTCAAGAGAGGAAGGCTGGCTGTAGAGAAGTTGCAGCTGTCGCCACACCTGGTAAGAGAGAAAGCAGCGCTGGTGGTCTGCAGGCACCGACCAGGGGGGCTCTAGAATAATTGAGGAGAGCAGGAGTGAAGCTGGCAGCTAGGAGACGCCAATTCACGGGCTGGTGATTGGAGCAGCAAAGAGAGGGCTGCTGTTAGCAAGGGACTGAAGTTGATGTGGCTTGGGCTAGATGCAAGGGAAGGTGATGCTGCGTTTAGCAGTTAGTGTTGGTGCTGGAGAGATTGTGCAGAGGCTCTGGTGTTAGCAGAGCTGCTGGTCATGACACACAGACAGTGAGAGCTGCTGAGTTGAGGGTTAGCTGGTGGGGCGCCCTCTGAGGAGAGGAGTGGCTGGTTTGTGTGGGCGATGATTGCAGGCAGAGAGTGAGAGAGAGAGCCTAGAGAGCAGTGTAGAGTTGGAGGCCGTCTCAAGTGTCACTGGCACGTAAAGCAGCTGCAGAGGTGGCTGGTAGTGCTGAGACAGGTGAGAAGGGCCGGTACCATAAGGGTCGAGGGCGGATAGCAGAGGAAGCTGAGGGTTGCTGGTGGGGCGCCCTCTGAAGAGAAGCAGAGACCGGGAGACAGAGGCTTGGTTGTCAGATGCAAGGGTGAATTCCCTTGGCAGTAAATCCTGGCCAAAGTCTTGGTTTTTGGCATAATTGCTGAGTTTGTTTGAAATGTGGATGGTGCTTTGTATTTTGCATAATCAATTGTCTTTCGTGGTTTTGAGGTGTCTTTATGGTGTGGGTGGGTGGTGAACTGTAAGAAGTGTTCCAGCCGATGGCTGGTGGTGCCCCCGTTCGTGTTGTTGTATCCAAGTTTGGGAGGTGAAGGGCTATAGAGGCAGTGGTTCTTTTTTCTTTTTTTCACCTCACACCGTCTCACAATTACGGTCAAACTTACACTATCAAGTCTAAAACTACTAAAATGCTATCCCTACTCTAGACCAAAGGAGATGCATATTTCCATGCTTAGTAAAGTGAAATTTATAAACAATCAAGCAACAAGAAAAATACAAAAAACATTAAAGATTGGCATGAGTTCACCTGTTTCTGTTAAAGAGCTGGTTGGTGAAGAATTGTTTGCACTTGATTGTATGACTGTCAGTTGCGATACTGAAGCGAAAGATGTAGTTTGGTGCTTGTATCTATTTTATTCCGACAAAACAAACTAACAGAAAGAAAATTAAAAAGACAAAAAATAAAAAACATTGGTGTTAAACACCGGATTTGGCTGAGGGGAAAAACCCAATGGGAAAAAGTGCCCTGGCTTCTAGTTCTTATTAAGAGAGTACAAGTGCTAGTCTTGCACTGGGAGTGGAATTTTATTAGGAAAAGAGTAGAATGCCGACGACATTCCAAATAGTTGGAGTTGTAGGAAGAACGCTCTTTCCTTGATAGTCAGGGAACCTACTTGTGTAGGAGCCTGATTGAAAGTAGTCGGCTTTGTAAGACAAACTTTGACATTGCTTGTGTCTTGAGGAATAGACTCTGAACTTGACTCGGTTGCAATGTCCTCCTTCTGATGTGTTGCCTCTGAGATGGAAGTGGGTAAAGGTACCCACTTGCCTTTTTCTTCCCATGTCAGTTTGGAGTATCCCTTCCTGATCAAGACCCTCTGATGATGTTCGACGATTGACGCGTCAGCTTGTGTTTCCACCTGGACTCTTTCAGGCTTGGTAAGGCATGGTTTCCAGTATTGATTTGGTTTCTTTAAGTGAGGTGGTATTGACTTCTTTTGTTCTTGAGTAGATTCAAGAACATAATTATGTTTTGCTGCAGTAGTCCCTGCATTCTTTTTTGGTAGCCACAAGGTAGTAGCACCCTTGTAGTAGCCTTGTGCTTGTAGAACCTTCTTTGGGATCCACCGTTGTTGAGTGGTCTTGTTGGAGGTGGAACTGTTGGTTTTGGTGAACCTCCTCTTTAGCTTTGTATTCCTTGGATGTTCCTTGGCAGCATTAGGTCTTACCTTGTGAGCTGCTTTAGGTAACCAACTTTGTATTCCTTGGATGTTCCTTGGCAGCATTAGGTCTTGCCTTGTGAGCTGCTTTAGGTAACCAGATTTGAATTCTAAGTGCTTCCCTCCTTCCGTAGCCTTGTGCATATAAGAGAGATGTTGGCACATGCCATCCTTGTGTATTGTCATTGTCATTATTCACCCAAATCATTGGATCTTTTGAGGATGTCTCTATCACAGTAGGGGATACTTCCTCTACAGATACCATATCTCCTAGCAATAATGATTTGTTTGCTTCATACCTAGGGGCTTCTTGAGGTTCCTCTGCATAGATCAGTCTTAGCATTCTTACGAGAATAATTTCATACCATCTGGATCACAGAACTGTGTTTGCCTTGGCAATGCACAAGTGTCTATGGTAGCTAAAACATGGTTCCATTCTAAGAGATCTGCGGAATCAAACTCATCCACAGGAGAGTGCATCACATCTCGATAAGCATGGTTTTTCAGATTCAACCTCATGGTTACATTCTCATGTCTGAGGTACAAGTAATTGTTTTGTAACCCCAGTCTTGAATTATTTTGAATTGGCGCATGAATGGCCTTCCTAGGATCACTTCGTAATTTGTGTTCTTGCCAAAGTCTACAATAGCAAAGGTATGTCCGTACTCAATGCCACATGACTTGACTATAACGTTCTCAAGCAATCCTATGGGACTCTCTAAATTTCCGTCTGCCAATTGCAAACTCATCCTTGTACTTCTAATTGCAGGTTTTCCCCACATTTCCCATACAGTTTTTGTTGCTATACTCACCCCTGCTCCGCTATCTAGAATAGCTATAGATTCAATCTTGTTGATCTCCACAGGAAGCGTAGTATTTCCTTCATCGTCTTCACAATACTTGCCAACTTTGTTCACAGGAACCGGAATTGTTTGCTTAAGCATTAGCTCAGAAGCCTTTGTCTTCAACAACTCCTTAACCTGGATGTTCTGGTTCCACAATCCTTGCTCAGTTAATTGTGTAGCCACTTAAGGCAGATTCATCTGGACATGCCATGTCTAAGGTAGACACCTCACTGAAAAGGGGCCTTCCTTTCCATGTCATTTCCCTAACCTCTAGCCATTCAAGGGTTCTAAAGTCGTTCCCCCATCTATCATGAACACGATTAGTGAAACGTTCTAGATGCTCTACAGTTATTGTGTGCGTGACTGGAAGCTCTAAGCTCGGGTGCTTAGTGGTTGCATAGTAGGTTTTTACCACATCCCTATATACCTCTTTAATTGGGTCGTCTTGATAGATTTTAACTACTGAATTTCTTTTACTATGTCCCATGGGTTTTTCTTGGTCTCTTTTTCTTTTCCCGTTTTCCTATCCTCCCAATTCCTGTCGGAAAACAATTCTTCAAGTAAAGAAATGGGCGTATCAGGTCTACGCGATGTTCCTGGCACATTTGGGTATGGAAGCTCCTTTTTCTGCTTTGCTTGTGCGCTAGGTTGAAGTACACCCAAAGCATCCACTTGTTCAGGATTTTTGGTGACCTCGTAGCGTACTCCATTTCTACCCATGTACATATCGTCTTGGTAGTTTACCCATGGTGTTGGTTCAAATGCAGAATGAATGTTTGCAATTTTAACAACAAACTGGCTCATTGGATCTTTGTAGATCTCACCACCATGCGCGTTTGTATACAAAAAATTGAGTCTCATGTTGTCAATCAACTCCCCATCTGGGATTTCAAATGGATTAGTAGAATCTGCCATACCAATGGGTGTGGATGGTCTATTCATGCCAAATGACTCGTTTACGTCTATTGAAATATCACTCTCGGTTCTTGAGAGGCTCTCTGTTTGAGACTCCGAAGATGTCTCGAGAATGCTCTCCAAGTTGCCAACAACCGATTGAGTGCCGCGCTCCCTTGAGTGGTTACCCTAGATGGTGCACTAGTGTTATGTCCCCCTAGTATTGTTCCCGAGCGTAGATGCATACGCTATGTCCAGTTTTTTTTTTTTTTTACAAAAATATATATATAGATATATATATGTATTTTTTTTATAAACCCTACCTAACCACTAAATGCAACTAACATGTATATGTGTGTAACTATCTATTTTTTTTATTTTTTTTATTTTTTTATTTTTTTTTATTTTTTTACTAATTACACAAAAATACAAATTACACTAAAAAATACTAATTATGCAAATTACACTAATTATGCAAAAAAATTACAAAAATTTAAAAAAATGCAGAATATACAAAAAAATATGGACTCAAAATAAAACACATAATTTACAGACTTCTTTTCTTTTCTTTTCTTTTCTTTTTTTAAATTTATTTTTATTGTTTTATTGTTTTTTTTATTTTCATTTTTATTTTTTTTAAATGCAAAGAACATGGAAATTAACAAAAAATAAAAAATAAAAAAATAAAAAAATACTAACCTTATCTCACGCCTTATCCTCCAAATCGTGCACCGGCGCCTTCTGCTTCGCCTTCGCCTCCTCTGCCCGGCCTTCCACAGCTGCAGCCACCGCCGCCCTTCTTACCTTCTCTTCCGGTCACTGCACCACCGCCGGCCACCTCTGCTTCGCTTCCGCCGGCTCTCTTCCTTCGCCTTCGCTCTGTTGCGCACCTTCGCCTGATGCCTTCTTCAGATGCAGCCGCTATCTTAGCCTCTTTGCGGCCACTCTACCCCACAGGCGGGGTGTCGATCACCTGACTTCTCTTCGCTAGCCAGCAGTCGCCTTCACAGCAGCCGCCTTCACCTCTTCGCCAGCCAGCAGAGCTGAAGCTTGCCGCCTTCACCTCTTCGCCAGCCAGCAGAGCTGAAGCTCGCCGCCTTCGCTCTACTGCACGTCTCCTTCACGTCTCTTTTTTTCGGCCAGTTCACCACCGCACCGACCTCTTTGCGCCTCCTTCACCTTCTTCTCCCCGCTCTCTCTTCAGCTACAGCTGCAGCCGCCGCCGCCGCCGCCCTTCACAGCTGCCAGCCGCATTCCATAGCTGCACCTTCGCCTCCTTGCTTATCGGCTTCGGCCTCTCCTCACCACCGCCGGCCTAGTAGCTCAAACTACTCAACAAACCCCACTCGCCTGGCTCTTCGCCTTCTTCTACAGCTGACGCTCGGCCAGCCCTTCAGCCTTTGCTATAGTCACCTGACCCCGCCAGCAGAGCTGAAGCGCCAGCCGCCGCCTTAGCCTCCTTGTGGCCCTTCACAGCTGCCGGTCGCCTCCACGCAACCCTTTAGCGGCCAGGTGGCTTTTTTATTTTTTTTTATTTTTTACAACCGCCGGCTTCTTCACGAGTCACGCCTCCTCACTCACCTTCGCCGGCTTCATTGCATGGTTTCTTTGTGTGTTTTAAAAAAAATATAACAAAAAATAAAAGATAAAATTTGCGACCTTATCCGGCCTCTCCTTTGTCTTTGTAATCTACCTTTTTTCTCTTCTCACTAGCTTCGAGATTCCACACTCGTGCTAACCCTAAACCTAAAAACAAAAAGAATTAGTGGTAGTAATGCAAGCTTCTCAACCGGTTTTGAGTCTTCTCCCCGGCAGCGACGCCAATGGAGAGACGGAAGACTCTCTCACTTGTAGCATGAGTAGTATGATCCATGTGTAGCTCAATCCAATGGGATTTGCATCCCTTTCGGAGCTAGGGATTCAACTCGTACCGGTGCACAAAAGCTTATCCACGAATGGAGAAAATGCTATGGACACCACTACCTTGACATAGACTTTACACACACAAGCTCAATCTTGCCATAACTCATTCACTCATCATCCCACTCATTCATGCATCCAATACAAGAAGAAAGCTAAGCTAATGCATACACAAGCTCAAAGCATACTTCATTCTCAAGCTCTTACTTCCCTAGCAGGCACACAAACCTTGAAGCTTAATGGAACTTGAAATAAACATGCATTCTCAATCACTACTCAAGCAATGCCTTGCCCATGGATAAGCTACAAGCTATTGAGAAGCTTAAGCTTAAATCCACTACCACACAAAGCCTAATAGAGAATCCACAAGCATCAACAAAGAAGCATGCACACTAGAAAATAGAGATGAGAAGAGAGAAAAACATCATCTCATTGCATTGAATAGAAGAGCATTGCTCATACAATAGTGTAGATGGGGAGAGAGAAGAGCTTGCACCTCTATGAATAAGCTATTTAGAGCTTTTGCATCTTAGTGTCTTTTTCCAACTTGGTGTCCTTTATCTGGATTTCTTTGTGTAGATCCACCAGTTGTTTCTTTATTGTTTATGTCAACTCCTCTTGTTTTTCCTGTGGTTTGCTGGCTTCTTCCTTACAAATTTTCAGACTGCACAACTGTTGTAATTTTTTGGCCGTGATTGTCTCTTGGTGCTCTGTTGCTGCATCAGTCTTCTTTCTGGACCTTGCTTTGGGAGGATCCTTTTTCTCTGCCGCTTGCTCTTCTAGCTATATGAGTTTTGCCTTTTGTTTGTCCAGCTTTGCATATGCCTGGTCCAGTGCCTTGTCCGTTTTCTTCAATTCTTCTTCCAGTTCTGCTAGGGTAGTTTGTCTAGCTATGTTTTCATTTTGTTTCACAAATATCTACTTCTCGAGGATGAATATTTGTTCTTTTAGCTGAGCTAGTGTCATCTGATTTATGGCATGTAGACTATTGACCATGAACTTTGTCATGTTCTCCGGCTCTACTGTATCCGTTCTTTACCCTTGGCCAGTGCTAGATTTGTTTTCTGTTGTTTGTGTTCCAGCTATTTTTTGAGTGTTTCGATCTGCAACAACTGGTCCACAAGCAAGCTACTCACCTCTAGAGATTTCTCTTACAGCACCTTTGGGGCTGACACTTGTTTCTGGAGCAGCTCCAGCTGGATCTCCAATTCCTTTTTTCCTCTAGGTGCAGTTTGTGTATTCTTCTCTAAAGCTCCTTTAGTTGCTAGTTTGACTGATTTTTCCCTTCAAAGTTGGTGGTGGTTATTGTAGCTGAGGTTCCTTGTGGGATGTGCAGAGGAAAACCCTCTGGTTTTGCCTCCAACTCTCCGTCTTTGTCCTCTAGTGGGATTGGTGGTAGTAGGAGATGGCAATATTATGTATTCTTTTAGTAATTGCATAATGTCCTCCCAACATAATAGAAACGTCAAAATAAGTGCCGAAATAAGGGCCAAAAAATAATAATTTTACCACACATTTTTTGACGACATTTTTGATGACTATCTTGATTGATATTTCGACTACTATTTTGACGGTTATTTTGACTGGTATTTCATCACTTATTTCGACGCTTTTTTCGACGGATGTAGGAAACTTTCGACGCTGTTTTCGCCGGATGCAAGAAACTTTCGACGCTTTTTTTGATGCTTATTTCAACGTGTGCAGGTATTTTTTTTTTGCATAATCGTGCATCGAGCTGCAGTCTTATAGCTGGATACACCTTTATGCCAAATTTATAGAGTACCAAAGGCAATTGTACTCTGATGCGAAGAACAAAGCGAATTTGTTGAAAAAGTTAGAGAGAGTGCCATAACGTTTTCAACATTACAAAGTAGGCACACAATTCACACAAGTGCAAACAATGGCCAAATTATATTGCAAGATGTGAAATTTACATATCAAGCTCTGACGAGATAAGCCAAAATTGAAATTTACACATCAAGCTCTGAGACGAGATAAGCCAAAATTTGCATACAATCTATACAAGCTCAAACAAATATGTGAGCTGAACAAAATTTGTATGTACAAGGGGAAAGACATGGGCAAGGCCACTCTATGCGGAGCTCTCACTCAGGATCAACCATTGGTCCCTGCAAAAATCATACAAGACACTTTTTTTGGTATACCAAAACAATGATCTAACATGACAAGGCAAAGCAAGTATAAAAATCATAAGGTTAAGACTTGCCATACTTACCATATCTACAATGCGCCCCCAATTGAGGTTGGCGGCTTCTCGCTCAAGCTTCTCCAAAAGAAAGTATGTGTTATGGCGGCGAGCAATGTCCTCCTCTTCTCCAAAAGAAAGTATGTGTTATGGTGGCGAGCAATGTCCTCCTCTTCTCCAAAAGAAAGTATGTGTTATGGTAGCGAGCAATGTCCTCCTCTTCTCCCATTGCCGGCCGACCAACCACTTGATTCTAAAAGTACCAAAACAACAAGATAAGTGTTTGTTGCATGACAAATGAAGATCAATACAAGGATGCAACAAAAAAGACACTTAGGGCTCTTGTAAAGAGTTCCACTTTGTAGATGAATGTGGGAGAGGGCTTGACAATAATCCCACATAGGAACTTTTGGGAGTTCTAGAATTTTTGTATAAAAGGTGGCCCATTTGAGAGAGGGGGGACTCTTTGGTCATTTGGTTGAGAGGCTCATAGAGAGAGCTTGCTCCATAGCTCCTTCTCAAGTGCTCTCCCAAGGCTCTCCATCTCCATTCATGCTTCAATCTTGTACTCCCTATTCTTTACATTTTCAATGATATGAGGTTTTGGTCTACATACTTGCTAATCTAGATTTCTTAATGATGTTTTGATTTGTGAGTTGTAGAGTGCTTGTAATGAAGCTTGTGCTTGAAATAATGTGTAGTTGAGGCTTGTATGATAGCTCTTTGCATATTAGGTTCCTTGCATAAGTTGCATTTGTGTGCTTAAGTGTAGCCTAATCTTGATGCTTTGATTATGTAAGATTGATTACTTGAGTGTTGAGAAGGATTGAGTAGGACTAGAAGTCATTAGTGTGTGGTTAACTCTTCTTCTCCCATTCGGGATAGCCTCTATGCGCTAACCGGGTTGCATTCACGGATTGACAAGTGTGTGGGTTGGAGTGTAGCCTCCGCTATGCTATGATGTCCCAAACAATGGCGCCGCTGCCGGGGAACGCACACCTAAGTTAGTGAAGGGTGTTAACCATTACTTCTTACTAAGTGCTCCATTGATTGCAAAATCGTGGATTAGAGTAGATTAGAGTAGAGTTTGCAAGGGCATTGAGTGTGTGATCTCAAGGGCGCCTTGTGTGTTTTCTGTTTTTTTGATTAGAAGTAAAAAAAAAAATTAAAATCCCATTGCGGTAGAGTAATCCCGCCATTGAGTAGGTTCAAGTGATTTCTGTTTTTTGTATTTTCCGACGTAAGGACTGTAAGAGGTGTGTCGTTGGAAGCGCAGCAAAGAAAAATAGATATATATATATATATATACATATATATATATACATATATATATATACATATATATATACCTTGTAGCGGTTGGGCGGCCGGCTTATAGCGAAGGCTTGTGGGAGGTAGAACATTGGAGACGACTTTTTAATATATATATATATATATATATACACACTGTTGGAAGCGTAGCAAGGATATATTTATATATATATTTATATATGCGTTGAAGCAACAGGCGCAGCCAGAGCAGAGGCGGCTTTTAAAAAAAAAGAATATATATATATATATTCTTTCTTACGTCTGACGTCGCAGCTGGAGGGGGTCGTCTGCCTTGAGCGCTGCATTGAGGGGGGCTGTATCGAGCGCTGCAGTGGGGCGGCGAAGGCACTGCTGGACGTGGAAGCGAAGGTAGCTGCAAGAGGTGGAGGCGCAGCAGTGTGTGAGGCTGTAGGCGGCAGAAGCCGGCCGAGTCAAAGAAGTATATTAAAAAGAAAACATAATTTTTTTTTAAAAAAACAGCAGTAGTTGGCGATGTCGAGCTGTGAAAAATCGGAGTGGAAGGCAGCAAGGAGCGTCGGCATTGAGAGGACAGGGCGGCTGGAAGTGTGAAGCGCTGGTAGAAGCGCTGGGGCCGAAGGAGAAAGAGAAGGGCGGCCGGTTGAAAGGAGACCGATACATCTGCATTGTGCGCCTGCAGAGGCGAAGGTGGCCGGCGGCGTTGGCATAGACGACAGCAGAGGCCGGGCGTAGAGCAGAGCAGAGGACAGAGCGGCGGAAGCGAAGTGGAGCCTGCAGTGGGAAGCAAAGGCGAGCAAGCGGTGGTGAGCTGGTGCATCGAAGAGAGCGCGTGGGTGCGGCAGCGCGAAGTCCGGCGAGCGGCGAGCTGTGGATAATTTTTCATTTTTTTTTTATTAATTTTTTATGTTTTTTTGTATTTTTTAAAAAAAACAAAAAAAATAATATTTTTTTATTAAAAAAAGAGAAAAAAGAGAAAGAAAAAAAACAATTAAATTTTTTTTT
Organism: Cibotium barometz; assembly: GCF_041138505.1. Taxonomy (NCBI): domain Eukaryota; kingdom Viridiplantae; phylum Streptophyta; class Polypodiopsida; order Cyatheales; family Cibotiaceae; genus Cibotium; species Cibotium barometz. The sequence goes on along the minus strand of NC_141101.1, from coordinate 21,988,809 downwards.
TAAGGAAAGAGATTAAAAAAGAAAAAGAAAGAAAGAAAAGAAAAAGAAATTTAAAAAAAAAGAAAAAAAAAGAGAAAAAAACACGAGAAAAAACAATTAAATTAAAAAAAGAAAAAGAAAAAAACAATTTTTATTTTTTGAAACCATTGTTCCTTGTTTAAATTTTTGCATAATTAAAGTAGTTTGCATTTTTTTATTTTTTATTTTAGAATTTTTGTAATTATTGCATAATTAGTATATTCATATTTTTGGCACGAAATTTATTAGTTTAAAAAAAACAAACAAACAAATAAACAATTAAAAAAAACCAACAAAAGGAGAAAAAAACAAAAGAAAATTTAAAAAAATTGATAAATTAAGTGTTTTTTTAGGAGTCTACTTTTTTGCATAATTTGTAATTCTTTATTTTTTTTAATTTTTTGCATAATTAGTATCTTTTTTAGTGTGATTCATAATTTTTGTGTAAATTTTTTTTTTTAAATGTAAAAATCATAAAATCATTTTAAAAAAAATATTTAAAAAAATAATTAAAAAAATAGGATAGATAGTTACGTCACACATATTCATTTTAGTGCATTTAGTGATTAGGTAGGTTAAAAATATATATATATATATATATATACATATATATATATATATTATTTTAAAAAAAATAAAAACAAAAACAAAAACAAAAACAAAACAAAAACACATAAAAAAACCAAAAAAAATTGACCTTATGCACTTGCGGTCGGGACGTTTTGTAAATACTGCCATAGGGCCTAGGGCACATTCTAGAGTACCTACGCAGGAAAGTGGGACCCAATCTGTAGGAAATTTGGCAGATATTACTGAAACCCTTTCTGAATCCCAATCCGATACCCTTTCCTCTAGAACAACTAGTTCATTGTCCATGGACAATCTAGGGCCGACAAATAGTCATCCCGTAGCCTCAAATAGGACACCCTCAAGATCCTTTAATCCATTTGAAGCCAACACCATGGGGTTAACACTCAATGTGAGACTCCAATATGTCTACACAAATGCTCAAGGAGCTGAGATCTTTAGGGACCCACAACAATGGTATCTTGTTAAGATCGCAGACATTTTCTCAGAACTTGATAGAGCACCTCTAGTCAATGACCAGGGTAACATGTACATGGGTGGAGATGGTGTTCGCTTCTACGAAGTCACCTACCATCCAGAAAAGGTAGACAAATTAGGGGAGCTCTCTAAAACCGAGTTCTTAGACTTATCAGAACTTTCCAGAGCAAGGGAGTCTATAGATGACTGGCTCATTGAGCCGGACATGCCTGGACCCTCCAATGCCCAGTCCTCAAAACCATCCATAGATGATTTACTTCTTGTAGATCTAAATTTGGAAAGGGATAGGAAAGGCAAGAGTAAAATGGATCAGGGGGCTGAAAACCAATGGGAGTTTGTACGACAAATTCCTTTGACAAAGGTCTTACAGGATGACCCACTTCAAGAGGTCTATAAGGACTCGTTAGAGGGATATTATGCCACAACTAAATTGCCAGAGTTGGATCTTCCTCTAGCTCATGTGGTGGTAGTTGAGAAGCGTGCAGGACACATGAACAGAATAATTGATAAATGGGCCAATGAATACCGAACCTTAGATTGGAAAGAGATTTGGGAACTCACGTGGAAAGGACAACCATTATTCATGGAAGTGTTCTCAACAAATACAGCCAAACCGGGAGAGACAGTCTTTCTTGGAGAAACTGTTGCTCCTCCCCTACGAGAGTTCACTAGAGAGGGACCCTCAACATCTAAGTGGACCACTGCTAGTAGCCCAACTCTAGCACCAAGATATCGTCCTACACCAAATGTGCGACCACAGGTCACACCACAACAACATCTTTCTCACTATAACAATCGGAGGGTAGGGGAGCCAACTCGACCTCCCATTAATGCACCTCCTGAAATGCGGGTGACAAGATCTTTGGAGGGGTTTGGTGAGGGTGGTAATAGGGTACCCACACCAATTTTGGAAACATGTGGACCATCTTTCCAAAGAGAGGAACAATTCCCACTGAGAGTAAGAGGCCGTAGGCCCTATGATGAGTATTCATCAAGACAAGTAAGGCCATCAACTCTTCAGAAACTGGTAAAGAAGTATGAGGGGTCGGGAGATCCATACGACCATGTAGCAGCATTTAGGCAAGCAGTTCGAGCTGAGCAAGTGGCTGATAAGCATACTCAAATTGAAGGATTTGGACTCACTCTTGAGGGAAAAGCCCTGGCTTGGTTTCAGGCATTAGAGGCTTCAGACAAATCTTCTTTACGAGTTTTGGAAGAGAGATTCATTGCTGCTTTTTCCTTGATGGGAATACAACATGACACGGTAGCACACATCTACTCTTTCAAACAAGGCGACAATGAGAGTGTTAGAGACTGTGTAAATAGAATGAAGCAGTACATTAATCGTTGCCCTGAAGATGAGAAGCCCGCCCAAAGTCGATTAATTTCTCTCTTCTTAAAAGGACTCAAAAATTCAACACTGCATACACATCTCTATGCGAAGAAGCATACAAATTTCAATGAGTGTTGCCATGATGCTATGGATTTCGCCGATAACTTCAAGTTCCAAGATGGTTCTGGCCCAGAGGTGAAACCTAGAGATCAGTGGGGTGATGACCAAAGTTCAGGGTCTAGCACGCTAGTAAATCCAGACCAGATAGCTAACCTAGTACTACGGAGATTGGGACAGACCTATCGTCCACCCATGCAGCCACAACAACAGCAGCAGAGAATGAGGAGTGTACTTCCTACAGGTCCTCATCTTTGTGGAGCATGTGGCGGTAACCATAAAACAGAGGATTGTAATACCTTTTCTCCTCTAGTAACAAACCAACCCACAAAAAAGTGGTGCCAAGCCTGTGCTTGGAACTTTACCCATACCACACAGGAATGCACTCGCATTGCGAGAATGAGATAGGAACGTGAGCAGCCAAGGGGTGGAGTGGCTCCACAAATGTATCAACAGTATACTAATTTTGAACGTAAGCCACCGATGGCACAAGAGCAAGCACGACCTGTTCTTGGTGCTCAACCTCCTGCTCCAGGGACTGCTCCTGTGAGGGTTGTCGACTACGACAATTCAAATATGTGTAGAGACTTGGTAAACCCAGGCTATGTGGAGGAAGAATATGTATCATATTCATCCAAAGAAAATATCTTTGAAAGTCCCGCATACCCAGGCCCAGCACTAGACGCTCAACCAGGGGAACAAAACTCTTTAATGTTGCTAGGCGGCTACCAACCTAGGACTCCAGGCCCCTCAGGTCAATGGCAGCCAAGGAAAGTAGAGGCCAAACCAATGGGCCCCTGTTATGAGTGCGGAGAACCCCATTGGGCTCGTGATTGTCCACATCGCTCAAGGCAAGCATCTCGGTCCAATACAACTGTACAACAGTTTCCACCAATTGAAAGATATTGTCTAGGGTGTTGTGTAGAACACTTCCCAAAAGACTGTCTGCTGAAACCACATGAGGAAGGCACCTCTCAACCAAAGGTTTCACTCAACCTTGTAGGCACAGTTCCATCACCACCTTCATCTGAGAATGATGATGTCGTGCCACTTAGAGTCATGACTAGATCACAGACACGAAATGCAGAAATGCAAACTGATGAGACACCTCGAACTAGGGATGCAAAGACAAATCTAGTGGACAAGACCCTACAGTCCAGTAGAAAAAAGACCACTCGGCGGAAGAAGAACCGAAACAAACAAACTAAAAGTACATCCACTAGTTCTCAAGAAGCCTCTAAACAAAACATGGGGGATAAAACTTTTACATCCCAAGAAGTGTATGAGGAACATCAACCTCAACCTGGGCCTAGTGTTAAACAAAATGAGGCTAGTACGACTGAGGATAGTTCTGGGGGTTCTGTTTTTGTGGATAAAGTGAATGAGACTCTAGAGGCCATCATTGATACTCATAGAAGTCGCATTGCAGCTTTATCTGAGCTACCCAAGAAGCTTCAAGAATACCCAAACCCTCGTGAGGAGAAGATCAATCTAGCTGTACATCAGCAACTCATTAGGGAAGCTCAGTCAATACTTGAGGGACCACCACCACCTATTCCTCGGGGCCCAACCTCTCTTAAGCCAACATTAGAAACCATACCAGAAGTGTCGTCAAGTCGGGAAATGAAAAGTGAACTCATTTCACAAGCTCATAGCGAAAGGTCTGCACCAATTGACACGCAATTGAAAGGAGGTAATCTGCCACCACCTAGCCTTGTCTTCCCATGCAATGATGACGTTATTGATGCTAATGAGGACATGGCAAATGAGATGTGGGCTGCAGTTCATGAGAAAGTTAATGAGAACATGTCTTCTATTAGTTCGCCTCCATTCTCTGAGGTGGATTTTACCAGAGGCATGGAAAATAAATTTAGACACCCAAGCATCCAGGAGGAAGTTCAAACAATTGTTTCTCCTAGAAGTAAGCATACAATGAAAACCTTACCATCATATCTGGGAGAATATGAGAACTGTTCTCAAACCTTGAGGATACCCTCCATGCATAAAAGGTTGACAAAGGAGAAAGATATGAGTATGGTGCAAGCTATTTTGTCAGCACCAGTGGCTTGTACCTTACCTTTGCTTGATTTGATAAAAATTCGACCTGAGTTGTGGAATGATATTGCCACATGTTTGTCAGAGCAGGTATTGCTACAAAAGGGTCACCATGAGTGTACTATAAACCCTGAGACAAAGCATGTAATGCCAGTTTCTATCAACAAAGTAGGAAAATTTTGTGAGGACGATCAGGGAAATGCTACCCTCCCATTAGAAGTGCGAAAAGTATCTTCAACTGCAATACTTGATAGTGGCTCAGGAGTGGGCATTGTGACAAGGTCCATTTGGGAAAAATGGGGCAAACCAGCTATTAAGAGTACCAGGATGCGCTTGCAGCTAGCAGATGGAAGCTTAGAACATCCCCTTGGGTTGCTTGAGAACATATTGGTCACCACATGTGGGATTGAATATGAGCACACCTTTGCAGTAGTGGATTTTGGAAAACATCCAAACTATGAAGTGATATTGGGTAGACCATTCATGCGACAATTTCAAATGATTCAAGATTGGGGATACAATTATTTGTACCTCCGACATGATTCTGTCATCACAAGGGTCAACCTAAGGAATCACTCATATCGTGATGTAACAAGGTCTCCAATAGATGAGTTTGATTCTGCTTCATCTGAGGTCTCAAAAGTTACATTGTCAGATGGGCGAGAAGATCTGTGGATGTGTGGAGCCTCATGTAGGGATTTCAACACTGAGAGACTTAAGGGTAATCGAAGTGTATCAGACGAGGCATACATTCCACAACCCTTCCGTGAGCATTTAATTGATCCATTAGAATGGAGTCATGTCCTTGCAACATTATCGACATGTGCTTTACCGAAACCAATTCAATTTTGTGACTCAGATGGATATGATATTATTCCTATACGAATGGTACAACCACGTGATCTTCTAGATGATTTGTACTATAGGAATGCATCCACAACAGCACTGCAAGTAGAGGAAGTCTCTGCTAATCCATGAGCTTTATCTTGTAAAAAGAGTGGTGTTTCTACCTTACACAAAGCACAATCAAAATCTGCTCTTGAAGCTCCAAAACAAATGATGTGGATAATTGATGAGTACTCAA
>NC_141101.1:21228137-21378137 GCF_041138505.1 Cibotium barometz | reverse complement strand
AGCTTTGTAACTTAGTTGCAGGGCTTCCTCTATCTTTAGGGATGCTTGCTCATATTTCTCTCTTGTTCTTTGTGCTACCTTTTCTCTTGATACTTTTGGAGTTTTTTTAGATAACTTTCTTGAGCCTCTAGAAGTAGTCTCTCCAGTTCTTTACATTGGTCTATTAGCTAGGCATTCTTCATCCTTTCATTTGTAAATTTTCCTATATTTTTTCTTTATTCGTTTGAAGTTGAGCCATTTGGTGAGAAAGCTCCTTGTTGGCCTTGCTTAGCTGTTTTCTTTATTGCTCCTAATTCATGCAACCATTCCTCCCACTTTTTCTTGAGTCAGCCCATGTCATTTTGAATCTTGTGCTTCTCTTTCGCCACCCATACTGTCAAGCTCCTCTTTTCTTTTGTCAAGCTCTTTTTTTCTTCTCTAACTATTGTAACATGCTAGAAATTGTGGTTGCTTATGATTTACATTCTTTCACGTAGGCCTAGAATTTCAGGATGTGCTTGTTATTAAATTTATCTTCTCCTCCTTCTTAGACCTTTGTCTTTGCCATTTTGAGAAGTCTAGATCAAACTCCTTGACAGTGTCACAAGTCTATCATCCTGATCTTATGAGTTGCCTTCTTTCTCTAGACTAAAAAGTTTTGTCAACTGCACTCTTGCCTCCTCCAGTTTTGGGCCTTCTTGCTCTAGACTAAAAAGTTTTGTCAGTTGTACTGTTGCCTCCTCCAGTTTTGGGCCTTCTTCCTTCCTTCTTTGCCGTTAGTGGTCTTTTAGTATCTTCACACAATAGAGGTTGGTTGGAGAGTGTTACCTATTGTTGATTGGACATTGTAACATTTGTTTCTTTCTATCCAGAACTGCTACCTTTTTCCAGTACACTGTCTTACTAGGACTGGTTGTCCTATCAAGATTGGTGTCACCTCCTTTTCCTTGCTTTGCAAGACATCCAACCTCTTCTTTGATATAATCCCTCTACTCACAAGCCCAGAGATGTGAGTAGAGGTAGATATACCTAATATAGTACAAACCAATTATGTGAGTCTAGAGGTAGATATACCTAATATAGTACAAACCAATTATGTGAGTCTAGAGGTAGATATATCCAATATTTGCACATCAGCCCTGTCATATGTCCAATTCCTAGATTTTTGTGCTCCAAGCAAGCTTATTTCATACAAGGGAAGTACGTGGTGAGCCGAGTACATATAAAAAATATATATAAACCAAGTGACGTGAACTTGCATACATGAACTAAGAGATGTAAACCTGCATATATGAACCTAGACATGTGAGCCTAGAGATGTGGTTTTAGAGGCATGAACCTGGACACGTGAGCTAAGAGACATGAGCCTAGAGACATAAACGTGGGCATACACACTTACATACATGAGCCTAGTAGTAGCCGAATTTTTTGTGTGTGTCTAAAACCATCTTTAAAACTAATCTAGAAATAGTAGGGAAATTTGATGCGAACCTGATGTGGAGTAATTGTTGAAACGATAACATAGTTGATTATAGTGCATCAAACCACACTTTCTCAACCCCCCCACTAAGCCTTCAATCCCAACAAACGACCAATACTCAATAGACTGCTCTCCTATGAAGAAGGCTAGATTCCTTCGGATCCACCCCTCAAGTGAGGAGACTTAGGATGAGCTAACAAAGCACAAACGTGAGTGGAGAAACAATGAAAGCCCTAGAAATAGGAGTTACCATAGCCCTCTGAGCTTTGATTCACCACTAAGCTCTGTAAACAACACCTTAAATTTTATGAAGAAGGCATTCAACCGCCCTATATTTGGGTGCAACTTTAGTAAAGGAGGAGCGGGAGTAGGACACCTAGAGAGCAGCCTCAATGTTTGCTCCTATAGAAAGCGATCAAACCATGTCGGCATGGTCACAATGTTTTAAATATATAGTGTCGATTATGAGCTGGGTTTATCCCAAGCAAACCATAACCAATAAGTAGCCCAACAACCGTAGTTTACAACAAATAAAACATGTCTCTTTTGCTGCACCACAAAGGAAGAATGTTCTATAATACACATAATAGCAAGCACACATAGCACAAGAAGGAGTCTTGCTCTCCACACACAAGCCTACTATTGAAGCACATTTACCAAGGAATCCAATTCTAGTTCTTCTCTCTGTTTGGAATGAGGAACAAGAAACACGGGGAAGAGTAAGGAGCTAATGTCAAGGACTACCTCATCACAAAGGGATCCACACAAGCATTCATAGAACAAGTCCTCAATGTAGAAAGCATGTGGACTCAAGGCCAGGTTGGCTGACAAAGGACAAAAGCCATTGGAAATCGCATAACCCAAACCCATAGGGAAAGAGATCCCATACCTTGAAAATAGCGGGTTTCGCATAACCACTTCCTTATATTCCACCGCCATCACATGCCAACGATGGCATTTGAAATGGGAAGGGGGTTGCGACAACATAGCACGTAAAGGCTCAAAGTTGGGCAAAACCAAGACAATCCATATCTCAAGGATGATGACCAAATTTGATAGAACTAGAGAGTTTGATCAAATTTGTGAGGACATGGGACGGATTTGATGATCCCACCAAGATGTGCTCATTTAGGCTTCACCTTGAAACCAAAGCACACTAGTGGTTTAAATCACTAAACCCACTTAAAAAGGCCAACTATGAGGTTTTGAGACACACTTTCACTGTGGGATTCTTGCCCAATGGAGCCACATTTTATAGATATATAACCTCAAGCAGCAGGAGGGAGAAACAATGTGGGATTACATTGCTATAACCAAGTACCTCCACATGAGATGTAGCACTCGTAAAAGACTAGATGATATATCTCTCATCGATCGATTTACGATTGATCTTAAGAGAAAGAGGCTTCATGACCATCTCTATAGGTCTAGGCACTATATCTTTGATGAGTGCTATCACACGAGACAATAGAACTGTTGGATAACCTACAAGATAAGGATGTAGAAGTTATCCATCTGAACTAAGAGATAGGGGACATATCATCCAAAACCTCATTATCGGCCAAGGGTGCCTAAACAGCACCAACGAAGTTAAGAACATGAGCATGGACAAGTTGGCAAAGCTGGTGCCCAATTAGCACCATGTAGGATCCTAGTTCAGGACATGAGCATGGACAAGTTGGCAAAGAATCTGCTTAATTGTTTAGGTTAGCAGTGGTGGTGGACATCCATAACAAGGGAAACCTCAAGACTAACCCCAGACACCACCTCAAGTAGGACACCCACATCTATTCCCACCAAGAGACATGGTTTGATACAGAATTTGTCGCCCCAGAAATCATATAAGTATGGAGTGTCTAATGCTAAGGCCTAAATAACAACAATTTAGTGCTCATTGCTAGTGCCATGGAGAACCATGACACAACTCATTTTGTTGGTACCAAGGAAACTCATCAAAGTGGACTTCGACACTACAATAGATGCTCCTTGCACTGAGGCAACCATTGGCCTTGCCAATCCCATGTCCCACCAGTCACTCCTAGCTCCAGTGTTTATATATCAAAACCCTTTACTATGAGGTATATATGGACTCCCTCAGTTGTGTCATATCCACCTTCGATACTACCACCCAAACCAGCTCCTCCAAGAACCACTCCAACACAATAGTACTCAATGACCCTACTCATAGAAAACTAAGCCTAACAAGAGAGCTATGGGTCTTACGACTAACACTTTTGAGCAGCAACACTATCCCTATGGATATCCTGAACAAGCTTCACCCCATAGACTCTATGTGTTTGAAGTCATGGTGCAATAAAGAGCAAGATACCTCAATAATATGGTACATAGGCCGCCCATGCAAAGGCCCACAACATAATATAGAGTGCCCTCACACAAAGATCATGCACCAAATCCCCCAAGTGTTCCAAGCACACCAAATCCCCCAAATGTTCCAAGCACTCCAAATCCCATGCCCAACCTGCCAATGCAATTCCTTATGGAGGCACATGTTATAAGTGCGGATTCGACCATACACGGATTATTCCAACGGAGTGGTAAATGCTCTTGTGGTAGAAGCATATACTTCCACTTTGTTGAGCCTTAACTTATTAAGCATAGGAGGAGGATTCATTCACACAACCCTCCTTAATTCTATCATAAGGCTCCAAGCCAAGACAAGCCCAAGGGAGAAATTAGAGGTAAAATTTAACCCAAAGACTAATTTTCAAGGGTCTTCCAAAAATCATGGGCTATTTTAGATCCAAAAAATGGCAATTTTTTAAATATATTAGCCCAAGGTAGCATTTTTGGGCAAATTTTAGAGGAAAAATCACCAAATTTGCACTAAAAGCAAGCACATATCCTGAAAATTTTTAAACATTTACCAAAGTTTCCTATAGACTCTACCTTTTATCAAAGAAAGGTTCGCCAACCCTTCTCTACTTTGACTATAGAATATATTCCTTATTTTTCACCTTGGATGAGCCCGGCATCCAAAGGAACATCTAAGGCTATCAATAAGTAGAAAGGCCAAGAACTTTGAAGCAAGTAGCCAAAGAGCCAAAGGCACAAGCCCTAAAGGCTGCAATAGCCCCTAAAAGGGCTAATGAGGTCCAAAATAAGGAGACCTCATTAGCCCCTAAAAGGGCTAATGAGGTCCAAAATAAGGAGACCTCGAAATGATTGCATAAGCACATCACATGGATAGCTTTTAAGGGCAACAACATTGTGACCATTGAAAGTGTTCCAAACAAGAGCTCCGAAGAGCTACCTCCCTTGCAGAGATAGCCAGTGATCTACTACTCAAACCCACTCTTCCCAAAGAAAAGAAACCCATAGATTAGAAAACCTTCCAAAGAAACTCAAGGAGTACCCTAATCTTATGGAGAAAGAGAGAATGAAATGAGCCCAAGAGCTTGTGAGAGGAAGGTACAGGTGCTGAACTAGAGGCCGTGGTTAGAGCAAGTGAACCAATAACCCCGCTTGAGCGTATCTAAGAACCTATCCCCCCACAACCAATCATAGACCCAGGGAACCTCAGAGTTTGCCCAAGACCTCAGAAAAATACATATCCATTATTTTAAGAGGCTGCAAACATGACCAGTTCTGAAGCCTCTTCTTCTAGAACCAATCCATCCAAGCCCCACATTGCTAGATACAGTGAGGGAGAACTTAGTGGGAGGTGAAAGTTGGCCTTTCATGGGCCGCCATAGCTAACAAAATTTTTCTCCAAGGTGATCAGAGATGACTTTATCATGTCCCCTCTTCAAAGGCAATGTCTCATAGGGAAGGATCAGTGCATACACCTTACACATTAGTCGGTCCTAGCACACCCTACCTAGTGAAAGCAAGTTCAAAACTTTTCTTTGCCACAGTGATCACACGAGACGATGACTTTATCTTGTCCCCTCTTTAGAGGTACCACCTCTCCTAGGGAAGGATCAGTACACATACCTTACATATTAGCCAGTCCTAACGCACCTGAGAGTGAGTATGAACCTAGTGAGAGTGAGTATCACCTGAGGACATAGCATGCCTCATTGCCTTCTTGTCATTTTGAGGTCCAGGTTGTAACTTTGGAGATACTTATTAGACTGGGTGAATGGGAATTTTAGAGCCCACATAATTGAGTCTGAATCCAAGGAGGAGGAGGATAAGCCATGCCCCATTGAAGAGGCAGTTAAAACACTGAGCGACCAAAACCGAGCGAGACCTAAAACCGAGCGATGGAAACAAAGCTACTTTGTTTTTGGCCATTTGAATTCACCATCATTAATGCTAGGATTTTTGCTAACTCAATTGTTGTGTTAGAGAGAGGAGGTTGCAAAGAGAGAGAGAGAGAGAGAGAGAGAGAGAGAGAGAGAGAGAGAGAGAGAGAGAGAGAGAGAGAGAGAGAGAGAGAGAGAGAGAGAGCATTGTGAATGTGCTTGCGCACACACACACAAAGACAAATTCTTGAAGAATAACATGAACAAAACCTTCTAAATAGGGCTCCTAAATAGAGAATGATAACCTTTTTACAAAACAATGTTCCTAGACGATGACTTTATCTTGTCCCCTCTTTAGAGGTACCACCTCTCCTAGGGAAGGATCAGTACACATACCTTACATATTAGCTAGTCCTAACACACCTCAGAGTGAGTATGAACCTAGTGAGAGTGAGTATCACCTGAGGACATAGCATGCCTCATTGCCTTCTTGTCATTTTGAGGTCCAGGTTGTAACTTTGGAGATACTTATTAGACTGGGTGAATGGGAATTTTAGAGCCCACATAATTGAGTTTGAATCCAAGGAGGAGGAGGATAAGACATGCCCCATTGAAGAGGCAGTTAAAACACTGAGCGACCAAAACCGAGCGAGACCTAAAACTGAGCGATGGAAACAAAGCTACTTTGTTTTTGGCCATTTGAATTCACCATCATTAATGCTAGGATTTTTTCTAACTCAATTGTTGTGTTAGAGAGAGGAGGTTGCAAAGAGAGAGAGAGAGAGAGAGAGAGAGAGAGAGAGAGAGAGAGAGAGAGAGAGAGAGAGAGAGAAGAGAGAGAGAAGAGAGAGAGAGCATTGTGTATGTGCTTGCGCACACACACACAAAGACAAATTCTTGAAGAATAACATGAACAAAACCTTCTAAATAGGGCTCCTAAATAGAGAATGATAACCTATGTTCCTAGTCAAAGTTACATGTGTTATACCATGAATTGACCACAATAACTAATGGGAACACCAAGGGGTCGCTGAAGATGAGTTGGGGATCCACATGATACTGGTGGTGTCTATGCTATCCTATCATGTCATAAACCAAAAAACTGTATGCACTTTGTGTTCTACCATAAGAGATCCACAAAAAGGATGGTAGGACCACTCCTATTCAATGGGAGATTCCAAGGTTCCATCAAGGTTTCATAATGAAGTGTGTTAACCTCACCAAGATCTCCTAATAATCTTTGTAGGCGATAAGAACATGCGATAAGAACATGTCAACCTTTCTTTGTTGGCCTGGTGGATGCTATGTTTATGGTTTCACCTTTAAAAAATGATGTGTTTTTGAATGACCCAAAAAAGCAATGTACATTTCATTATCCTATGCCTAATCCTAAGGTTACTCCTCACCCACATCCTTTTCCTTCCTTGGACTTTCTCCCTCACTCACATCTTCTCCATCCTTCACACCTAGAAGCAACATGTCCTCCTCCTCCTCCTTTGTTGCTCCCTCCCAACATCTACTTGCCTGCATGTCATCTTAGAGACACATAGAGAGCAATCCAAGCCCACAAAAAAAGGAGCCTTGTTTTTCTTGCATATGGCATATTAAAATCGATATGCAAGGGAAACATGAGTTAGTGTCAATGAGGTTTTGCAAAGTAATGAAAACAAAGAGAGGGTTTTAAACATATAAAGGGGAACTGAACCAAAATTGTTAAAATTCAAACTTTATTAAAAGCCATGCAATTTTCTCCCTGAAGGAGGCCACGTCAACGCTGCCTCCTTTTATGAGAGATCTTGCCATCATGGAGTCTGCCTGCTATCATGTGCCTTCCAACTAGCCATGGTGTCTTTGCAATCCAAGCCGCACATGGGGATACACCTAGTGGACATGTCAACAAAAAAGGCATCACTAGCACGATGGGTATCACATGGGGATACACCTAGTGGACATGTCAACAAAAAAGGCATCACTAGCACGATGGGTATCAAATGCATAAAAAGGGGAGGAAGGGCATGCACACCAAGGCATGATTGAATTAAGGCATGTATATGAAGATAAGGGGCATCAAGGACATTTTTTAGAAAAGCCCCACCATGAGGTGCCACTTTTTTTTGACTCATTAAGGATAATATGGGTATAAAGGCATGTATATGGGTTGCAATAAGAGATGGGTATCAAGACATGTAGAAGATGGGGATCAAGTCATTATTAGAGCAAGGAGGGGTATGTGAAGAGGCTCTTCATGTTGATGGACAAGATGGGCACCAGGAGGGGTATGTGAAGAAGCTCTTCACATACATCCCCAATAATTTTCCAAATGGCTTTAAAATAGGATGCATTGATGCAATCTACTTTCAAGGCACTTGGGGATATTCTAGGGAGAATGTGAAGCTCCTTATATACCCCTCGAAATTCCTTATAAATATGTTGAAACACACACACACACACACACACACACATATAAGATGTCAAAATATTTTTAATTTAAAAACTCTAATGGAACCAATGATTTCAAAATGATTTTTTATTTGATTTGAGTAAAAATTTTACCACATTGCAATACTATATGGAAAAGTTATAATACTTAAAATTTGATTTGAGTACAAATTTGACCACATTGCAATACTTTATGGAAAAGTTATAATACTTAAAATTTTCATCAAATGGCTTAAAAAGGGGCCTCAAAAAGGCCATTTTGACAAAATTTCAAAGTGTCATAACTTTCTCATACGGTATCGGAATAAAGTCGTTTTTGAGTCCATTGATATCATTAGTTTTTTCAAACTAAAAAAGGTATCTTTAAATTAAATCTTTAAATATATTTTATTTTTTTTTCTAATATTTTGCAAGTTTCAAGGCACTATACTATTTTTTGGGGAGTAGTATTTGAAGCTCTTCACATACCTCTCCCTTGCTTCCTCTCTCTCTCTCTCTTTCTCTCCCTTGCTTCCTCTCTCTCTCTCTCTCTCTCTCTCTCTCTCTCTCTCTCTCTCTCAATGTGTTTCCAAGTTTCAAGGCACTTTGGTCTTTTTGGGGATAATATTTGAAGCTCTTCACATCTCTCTCTCTCTCTCTCTCTCTCTCTCTCTCTCTCTCTCTCTCTCTCTCTCCCCAATGTGTTTCCAAGTTTCAAGAAGGAACTTTGTTGTTTTTTGGGATAATATTTGAAGCTCTTCACATACCTCTCCCTTGCTCCTTCCTTCCTAAAAACTTTTTTTTAAAGAACCATGCTTAATAATGTGCACATGTTTACATTAGCATTAATTATTGTTTTGAAACTCCTATAGGTCTTTTATGTATGCTTAATAGAGGATGAACATAGTACTTGTGGATTTATTGGAATGATGATATATCTTAACATTAATTTTTTTCCTGAATTACTAGAACTATGTCCTAATTTAATGGTGATTTTATTTTTTCTTAAATTACTAGAAGTGTGTCCTAATATAATGGCCATTAAATCATCTATGGGCTGTCCTGAGAACTGAAATGTTACGGTGCTTATGGTTAAATAGACTTGATTCCATTTTTAATAGTATGCATACTAACAATTTCAGGCCGAAAGAGAACTTGATTCATGTAGGTGAAAGATGCATACAAAGAAGGTTGAAAGACATGGACTCCAAGCTTCATCGGCTACAGGAAAAAGCTAAAGAAAAGCAATAAATCAGATAACATAGCAAATTCAGGAATTGTGGAAGATGAGAGAGGCCGTCATCTCCAAGGATGTGTTGCTCATCAAAGCACTCTATGCCCTTTGAAAGTCACACTCACGAAAAGAGGGAAAAGCTGGTTTCACAGCTAGAGAAACTGCTCAATTAAGTCAAAGGCAAGCTCAGGGCTTGCGGAACTGTATGTCATGTGCATAGTCACTGGTCTCATTAGAGTTCTCAACATGTTGTAACCTGTCTCTTTCTAACTTCTTAATATAAACAGCCAGTTTTTTGAAAGAAAAAAGCCTTCACACCCTTGAGATAATACCTTACATTGTATCTCCATTTAATTTGAGACAATGCCTTTACACATTGTATCTCCATTCAATTTGGAATCCATTTTTAAGCCGCACACAAAGATCTAATATGCATTAGTAGTGGGATATGTAAATTATGTTAATAAAGTTAAATTTTAATTATCTTAGTTGAAGGATTAATAAATTCATGTCATCTTTTAATAAAGTATAATTTCTGTTGTGGTTTTTTTGAGTGCCCTCGACAACGAGCTGGAGGAGTTGCACAACAGTGCACATCACTACATAAGAGATGGGGGTAGCCATCTACTGTGGCATCCAAGATAGCCCAAGAAACATCACTTGCTTCCTTCAGCTTGTGTGAGGACCCCAGCTGCCCTACGCGCCCTCCCTACCCTGCAAGCAAAGTGAGGAGGAGTGGGGCTTGAATCTGCACAAGAGACGGGGATAGCAATCAACTAGGGAGGAGAAGATGATTTAAGAGGCCATCCTTGCTAGAGAAGCCAAATAAAATCCTTGCTAGAGAAGCCAAATAAAATCAGATTGCCAAAGCAAGCTAACCATTTCAACAACCTTTATTTTATCCAAGTTCACAAGTATAATATAAGATGTTGTTTATATGATTGTGATTTTCAATCAATGTTCTCTTTGGAGGTCCGATGGCTTTCTTAAATCATTTTCTCATCCTATTGATTGTTAATTGGGTTAGAGTCTTGGGGGTATCCTCTTAGATTTCAAGTCATTTGTAACTTTTACCATGATTATTTCATCACGTTAGATTTTTTTTATTTTAATTGGAGTTTTGTTTTTAATGTATTTTAACAATGCTAGTTAGTCTCTCACTAATTTTTTTATTTTCCAGATTAAGACATGTTTTTTGAGTGATTAATAAACCTTAATCAAGGTTCATTAAGCCTTTTTTTCTGGGCTTATTCATACCTTAATAACTAAGGTTTACGAGCCTTAGTAGTTTCAAAGTCTATAAAATAGTTCCTAAGCCTAATAGACCTAAAGCTTTAAGGGCTAGCACATGAACTTTTGCTACCTAGGCACAACAAGGGCTCCTCCTAACAAACAACTTCTTTTAACATACTATGAATCTACAGTAAGATAAGTCAAGTCATTGCTTAGTTTCCATAGCTCGGTTTTAGTTCTTGCTCGATTTCGGTAGCTCGGTGTTTTAATTGCCTCCCCATAACATCGTCCCTCCATAGCCAAAACTAAAGGACAGCCAAAAGTGCCCATGAACACGCTGGAGACTACTTTGAGAGTGACAAAATGAATCTATCGTGTATAAGGACCTTACATACTCTACGACCTTGGATGGTGGTGTTGGTCCAATATGCACACCCAGGTTTGTTGAGGGGATGCGGGACTGATGGGGGGCTGAATGCTGAAGATAACTTCTTCTGCTGCCTTGGACCATAGCACAATGAATTGTTGTGCTGGAAGATGTATGCACAAGTACTAGGACTTAAGCGCACATGATAGTTGCTTTGTTTCACTACCAAAATATGAGAGAATGAGATGATTTATACAAGGGACTAAGGGGCTACTTATATATGAGCACCTAGTGCAAGTCGGTTTGCTACATGTTGTCGGCCTACTTGAAAATGTCCACGACTTGTTGAAAAATATTTTATGGTATTTCTTTTCACATTTATGACTGGGGGTTTTGTCTGCTAGCCAATTGGCTGATGGGTTGTAGCAACTATGGGCTAGCCACCATCCCGAAGGCTCATGCTAACCCCTTATGTGGCTCTTTGGCAAGCCTTATGGGAGACCTATTATAGTTGGCCCTAAGGCTAGCAAAAGCCTATTGGGCTAGCCACCATGCCAAAGGCTCATGCTAGATCCTTATGTGGCTCTTCGGCAACCCTTATGGGACCCATATTATGGCTAGCAAAAGCCTATGATATTTAATGCATCTACTCTAGGATGGCCTAAATGCTTGACATGTCCCTGAACTAGGACTCACAATGGGGTCACAACATACAACAAATAAATCCTAAAAAGGTTCTATTGGTGTACAAAAGTTACGAATGTAGCACTGTTGATGAGGCAGATGTGTTTCCCTCGAAAAACACTAACATGAAGGGAATTCCTCCGAAAGTGGTGAAACACACCATCCCTCTACACGAAGGCATGAAACCATCCAAACAGAGAGCCTATCTCACAGGAGTCCTAAGTAGTCAAAGAGTAGCAAGACAAGCTCATTGACGTGGTTTTATGTATGAAATCGAGCACACCGAATGGGTGTTGCCAATAGTGATCATTGCCAAAAAGAACGGAAAGCTTAGAGTGTGTGTTAACCTCAAAAACACTGACTTGAAGGGAATTCCTCCGGAAGTGGTGAAACACACCATCCCTCTACATGAAGTCATGAAACCATCCAAACAGAGAGCCTATCTCACATGAGTCCTAAGTACGGTCAAAGGTAGCAAGACAAGCTCATTGACGTGGTTTTATGTATGAAATCGAGCACACCGAATGGGTGTTGCCAATAGTGATCATTCCCAAAAAGAATAGAGAGCTTAGAGTGTGTGTTATCCTCAAAAAGGTTTATGCTACCACAGTTCGTAATCACTCCTACAAAGACCACATGTCGCATCGGAGCTGAAGCTTACAGCTTCTTAAATGGCGTCTTGGCTACAAGCAAGTGACTCGATCGACCCAACTGACCAATATAAGATGGCATTTGCTATGGAATGGGGGAACCTACATGTATTGTGTCATGCCATTTGGCTTGACCAATGCCCCCTACCACCTTCCAACGCTTGATGTGTATAGCCTTCAAGAATCTCCTTTGGAAGATCGTGGAGATATTCATTGATGACCTATGCATGTACGGAGCATCTTGCTCATCTTCGAATAGTCTTCGAGAGTTACATACTCTACCGCATCTTGTTAAACCTACTGAAATGTTAATTCTGGGTTAAACACAGTGTTATCCTTGGACATGTGGTTTCCAAGAATGATATCTCCATTGATAAGAACAAGGTCTGCATGATCTTAGAGTTGCCACCACCCATCAACTATAAGGGGGTGCAGAGAATCATGGGACATGTATTACATAAGATTCATCTTCTTGTATTATTACATAAGATTCATCTTCTTGTATGCCATATATGCTAGACCTTTGTACCAATGGGCATATATGGTCTCTATATGCTAGACCTTTGTAGTACAAGCTTCAAATGGACATATGAATGCCAATGGGCATACAAAAAATTAAAGAAGGCATTAGCAAGCATACCCTTCTTAAGATCCCCTAAGTGGGATCTAATCTTCTATGTGCATATATCGACACTTTAGCATTTGCTATTGAATGCGTATTAGCATAGCCGGGGGAGCACAACATAGACTTCCTTGTGACCTTTGCTAGTCGTCAACTTAATGACACGTAACACAACTACACAACCATTAAGGGAGAGGGGTTAGCCATGGTATATGTTGTGAAGAAGTACATGCATACCTACTAGCTACCAAATTTGTGTTTTGTTGACCATCAAGCATTGTTGTATTTGGTGAATAAGCCTTGCAACACCAGGGGCATCATTAAATGGTTGTGTATTCTTTTGGAGTTTGATTTGAGCATCACTATGTGAAAGGGGTCTGTGCATGTTTGTGCCGATCACCTTTCTAGAATTCCAAATGGAGAATACCCTCTAGGAGTGGAAGATGGTCTTCATGATGCTCCACCACTTTTGACCACGCACTATAATGGAGTGTAAACATCACCCACTTCTTGGCCAATGGATTTCCAATCGATCACCCCATCAAGAAGGATAGAGCCAAATGCCTCATTAGGAAGGCGCCCCCCTATCAACCATTTTGACTAAACAAATGACTATAAATGATTATATGTGCACTTGGCAACGATCTAAGGCTGCCTAAAAATTGAGCCCATTGCCACATCACCAAAAGTAGGTAGAAATGATCCTCGTACTAATATTGCGTGTTCTCGTAGACCCTTTTGTAGACATCGATAAAAAAACTCTCTATGTATACAGTGTACAAGGACATATACAAGATATAAAGCCAACACATAGAACATACCTAGATACATTAAGTGAACTAGGATGTATACAACACATAAAACATACCTAGATGATGTCTAATTGAATTAAGGTCTAAACCCAAAATAATAAAAGTTTTTTTGCTGCTTCCATCATAGCTATCTTTTTCTCCCATAATGATATATTAGTGTTGATTGGAATCGCCATTTAAATGCATCATCCTTTTATTTGATTTTTATCTAGTCAAGAAAGAAATGGGTGATTGTATGAGCACTTAACAATTGTAATGGCCTTTATCTCCAACCATTCTTTAAGTGAAGGCCACATTAACCAGTGGGTAATCGTTTTTACACTAATTAAATAACATTTTGAGAAGGTAAAAGTGCATTGCAACACTCCCTTGCCATAGCTTATTAAAACATCGTATGCATTACATGTCAAATTCCCTTGCAAAACTCCCTTGCCATAGCTTATTAAAACATTGTATGCATCACATGCCAAAGGAGATAGGGTACAATATTTTTAGGGGAAGTACAACAAGCATTTCAAGCAAGGTACTTATTAAAGACCCTAGTGTTCAAGTATAAAACAAGCACATGGCTATCCCCTTAAATCTCTCTCAACAAGAGCCCTCGTAAAATCTTTGGGATGGCATAAGGTAGAAAGGCCAAAAACAATAGCTTGGAGCTCAAGTACATGTCAACAATGCTTACTATGAAGGCATGGATGCCTTACCCATACAGTCCTAATGATAATCCATATCCCCATAATGTATGCTCCCATATGCAAATTAAAGGCGAAGTAGAATGATTTCTTCACAGCTAGTAGTTAAAATTTGGAAGGGCCTAGGCAATGTTTTCCTTGTATAACAAACACTAAAATTTGTTAGGGATATACGAGTACTCGTAGCTATACATTACTATAGTTTATCCATTAGCCACCCCATATAGCCAGAATTACCATATGTAGTGACCCTTATCATTTAAGGGGCAATTTTAGGACATTGATATGGTCAAAACCCTAGTCCTAGTACCTTTTTGTAGCAAAGTTCTCTAAAATTTAGGGGGGAAATACCACTAGGCCAAAGCATTTAAATGTCATGGAGCATAGATTGCTGCATGTTTATGAGCCTTACATAAATGCCAAAATAACGAAGGTAAAGTTGACACTAAAGTGCAAAGCCCATCTTATGAAGAAACAGAATGGAAAGCACACAATTTCAACAAAAAAAACCTACTGGATTTGAAGAAAATATACCTCTTTGTTGAGTAAAAATGAGACACAAAAAAACAACTGGATTTGAAGAAAATATACCTCCTTGTTGAATTAAAATGGGTCACAAGTCCTTAGAAGTGGGGGCCGGCTGGGGGTGGAGTTGCCCTTCTTGGCTATGCAGTTTGTTAAGAAACTGATACATGGCTATTGAGTGTAATGTTATTAACATACAGCATACAGCAAGCTATCCTCTACTTCTAAACTCCATTTTGAATGAAAGAATCATGGCCATGACTACTTCGCACAAAGTGGCCATATCAAATTATACTATTACGAGTCCCAACCATCATGCCGGGCACCAAACTCCCATTTCCTCAATGGTAGGCCACTAAAAAGCTGAGAGAATCTGAAGAGGCAGTTCGTTCTCTTCATGTAGTGCATTCCTGTGTCTCTACTTATGGCCGAGCTTGAGAACTTGGATGTGTCGATAGCCCATGCAGGGTGTATGTACTCTACTGTCCTTGACTTTGTACTGTTTGCCATGATAAAATTTAGAAGTATGTCTTCACAATTGAAGAGCTCATCTACAAGTGCTCTCCCTTGGTCTGCCTCCAAGCTCCAGTACTTGGGAAATGCAATCTCACTATCAACAAAGGCAGCACCAGTTAAGATCATGTTATACTCCCTCCTGTTCCGGGCATACTTCTCGTTCCTGTACTTCAAAGGGCTCCCATCGATGAGACGGGGATAGAAGCCCACTATCCGTTCAGGATGTTCCCGCCATGCTTTGAATCCCCTTTCCACATCATCACATGTCATCATAATATCATCATCAAGCTCCAGCACTGCCCGGGTTTTAATATGGGGATCAGGTTTGAAACGATTATTTAGACTGTTCTCCTCCTCAACCCGGATTCGGACGGGCACAGCTGAGTCAAACTCAGTGAGAGGATTTGGAGGGACGCCTTTGTTCCACACTACCACAATCTCCCGCACGGAGGCACACCGAGAGTAATGCTTGATGTATATTTTCAAGTTCCATAGCCGGGCATCATATGTCATTGTCAATAATGTGAACTGTGAATACTGGCCATTGACTGCATATGGCTCTTCAGCTCCATTTCCCCCAAAAAAACACTTGATCCCCACGCATACACAAACCACACTAACGATGAAGCAGAGGAAGAGAAGCCATGCAGCTGCACATGAGCTGAGTCGTATGCGACTCGAAACAGCAGAGCTACTCCTGTTGAACCTTGAAAAGGCTTTATGCAATCTCGACGTGGCATGGGGTCTTGTCCACACTGATGCCAAATCAATTTTCTTGCTAACACTGAAAAATCTGTTCAAATGGGGCACACATTGGGCTACACCAAGAGTCCTGCCCAAGAAAAGCACCAGTAAAATCAATAGAAGGAATGCTATAGAACCAACCAGATATCGCTTGAAGAGGTCACCCGATGGAACCCTATCACCATCCATCATGGCAATCCATTCGCCTGATTGCAATTTCTGGACATCAAGGTGATGGTAGCGCACCCCATTCCAGGAGTTCCAGCCCTTCTTCCACTCCTCAATGGGAAATGGCACTTCAACCTCTTGAAACCTGTCCGTAGTGAGGAGTTCAACATGAAAAACCCGGATCTGCTGCCCGTATGTCTCCCCACAATCTTGGCCGACACGATAAAGCTTGCCATCATGCAAGAAGGGCCGGCCTCCATTCCGGGCACCCAGCCTTCTGTCCCCATTGTAAACAGGATTCTTCTTATGCATTTGCCAAGGCCCGAGAGGCGAGTCTGCAAAGTAAATCTCTAGTTCTCCATTTTTATGAGCACCAAAGTAATGGAAGTTGGAAGCAAAAAGCCAGAATTGACCCTTGTATTCCACCAATGATGCATCAACAAGTGGTTTGTTCATGAGCACTCTATCTAGAGTCCATTGTAATGGAAACTTCAACGCTCGATAGAGTCGTAAATCCCCTTTCTGGCTTCCTTCTGGCATCATATAAATCTGTTAAACAAGATACAAAAAAGATGCCATATGTTAGTTAATCCAATTAAGAATGTGCAATTTACACAATTTAAAGCTACACCAATGGAAAATTCAGGTGATGTCCCAAACTCTAACAAAAACCAAGTGTGATCTTGACTCCATGAGAGTCTACTAGCAAAACTTCAAATCATCAACTCCTTTAAAGGTAATCAACCACATTTTACACACTTAAAAGCTAAGCATCTCACAAGTTAGTGCGTGCTCTCTCTTCACTACTGCTAAGCTTACATGCTCCTTATTCCCTTCATCACTATATTTATTTCTTCATGATGGAATCCCTTTTCTCCTCCAGGCCCACAGCCTCCTCTTACCCTAGTTGTGTGGGTTGTCTCCTAGAACATTTGCGGCCTTAGGAGCCTCTGTAGTCAGTGGCGCAAGCTGATTTTTTCGGCAGAATTACAATGTGCCCTTGTCAGAGCTGATATTGATGTGCCCATGGTTCACAAGCAAAATTTGACAATCTGACATGATACAACAACAAGCCTGTAACTGGAGCTTTACCACACATAAGATTCTTCAGCTTCCATAACTGGAGTGGAGATCAAATCATCAATGTAGCAACACACACAGATGCAATAAGCAAGGAGAGAGAGATAGAAGCACAACACTCAAAGTAGGTTGATAACAATGAGTGAAGTACAAGTGCATTGACATGATAAGGTCACTTACACACACTCATAAGAGTGTGTACATATGCTTAAGGCTAAAAACCTCTTAAAGAGAGAAAAAGTAACCCGGCTCATTATTAGCCTATGTCCACACATCACGACCATATAAATGGGCTACAAATCCCCCTTATAGTGATGATGTGAACATGTACAAAGATATTGTGGCTGATCAATCCCCAAATGGCAATAAGCCCAAAGCTTTGCGAAAAGCTTCAATCTTCTCGCGTGAGAGGCTTCGTGAACAGATCTGCCACATTGTCGTGTATACAGACATAGGTCAGGATAATCTCTCTTGTAATGAGCCTCTTCTTGCCATAATGATAATGCATCTCAATGTGCTTTGTGTGAGCATGAAACACTGGGTTTCTCGCAACAACAATGACTAATGCACTCTCATTATCAGTGAAGATGAAGGTGATGGATTGTTGTCACAAAAAACAATCAATATATAAATTGATGACCAAAAACAATCTTTACTCTTTACATATAAAATGATGACCAAAAAACAATCTTTACTCTTTACATAGAGGTACTCTCAATTAGGCTGTTGAAAAGACCATTTGCAACCAAGTATGCGTTTATCTTCTCATACTCTCACCAGCCTGGACATTTCCCAGTATGAAAGGGGTTTGGTGGACTCTAGGACATCTAAATATTTGGAAAATACAAGCTTTGGGAATGGAGGATTATCTTGGAATACAAAGGATCACACTCCGAAAATCTAGGAGGGTTACTATTTTTGGACAATCCCAATGGAAATTATGTTCGTGTCCTTACATTTGTAAGCTAGACAAATGGGGGGACTTACTGAAGCACCTTTGACAGAATGTCTATGTCACCATTTGGCCACCCAATTGGTCCACCCGTGCTTTCTTATCATGTATATACATTGGACTGGTGTCCATGGCAGTTGTATATGCCGGGGATTGATGCCACTCATGTGATACTATGGACTTGGCTTTCTGTTGGGACTTGTGCCTCCGTGTACATGCCCGGAAATGCTTGTTTGCAATACAGTATTCATATGCATTGGTATGGAAATCTGGTCAAAAATGCCCATGACACTATGTACTTGATTCTCGCAAAATCAATATACTTTATTTGAGGGAGGAGTCGGCCGTTCCGGCTCATTGTGTGTCTCTTGTCAATTCAGCAATTTACTTCTTGTATTTTGAGCAAGTGTCCATCAAATCTTAGCGTATTTAAGTGTATTGATTAGCATTGTGTTTAACCAAGTTACAGTGGTATCAGAGCATACGGTTCTCTTTCACTTCTATCGTGAGAGACGATCACCGTGAACACTAGCTATCTCTTTTTTCTTTTTTCCGAGAAAAGATCCTTTCATTAGTTATAAAAAACGCCCACTGGGCTACAAAAACTCTCCTGCTCATAAGAAGGCAGCTAGGGAGACTCTCCCTAGGTGCAAAAAAGTACAAATATCAGTACAAATAGCTGAGAGGCTATATCATACAATAGGAGGAGAGAAAATCCAAACAGGTGGCCTGTAATGCCAGCGGGGGGTACCCGCATGTAGGGTATAGAAGGGGCCGCTGCGCCAAGTGGTGTGAAAGGCCTGGCGCCGCAAGATCGCCGCATCCGAGTCGCCCCGGATGCGGTCATACTGTCCTCGCAGGGTGTGGATCAACTCCTGCCAAATCCCCCGAACAGTCTCTGCTAGTGGCTCCAGTCTCCCCTCAAAGGCCCTGAAACACCGGGCTCTCCAGGTGAACCATATGGTGAGGCTGCTGAGGAGCTCCCATCGTAGATCCCTCTCCTGTGTCCAGCCGGCGGACGAGAAATCCGGTGAAGGAACAAGGCGAGGCTGGCCCCTAATGAATCTGATGGCTTGGCTGTCCTGCTCCGTCTCGTATCCCAGAGCAGGCCCTGACGAAGTCGACCAAGCAGCGGCACCCCACGTATACATGCCATGCCCTCTGGAGAGAGGGGGGCCAAAATGCGCAGCATCCTCAGCCAAATCTGCTGCGCCTGTGGACAGTCCCATAGGCAGTGTCTCTATGTCTCCAATGGGTGGCTGCATCAGACGCAGGCTGCCGGAAGACCACTGTAGTGTGAAGTTTGACACATATCATGGGGAATATGATGCATCAAAGGCACTTGCTTTTATTGCCCAGTTTGATATTGCTTTCAGTGATGAAGATTTCGGCCTGTAAGCATGTTCATGAAAGGCACTGCTGCCCATTGGTGGCTCACCGAGAAGCTCTCACCGAATCCTGTTAGATCATGGGAAGAGTTCAAGGAGAGGTTCTATGCTCAATTCTTGCCTCCCAATGCATTGAATGAGATAACAATGAAGCAGGATTGGGTGAAGTAAAATAAGGAGAAATCGGTAAATGCATATGTACAAAAGTTTTGGAAAGTGCTTTTGGAGGTGTCTCCATTTATGCATGTTACCGAGGCGGAAAGGAAGAGAAGGTTTCAATCGGGATTGCAACCCGTGTACAAAGCGGGACTACAAATATATCCTGGTCATACCTTACACCAACTAATCGCAGCTGCCACCGCCACCGAGCAATTGGAACTCAAATTGAGTCGATCCAATAAGGCTAAATCCTCATTTCAAGGCAAAGAGAGGGCTGTCCAAAACCTGCAAAATGATGGACAACCACCTAAAAAAAGGACCAAAACCAAGATAAAAATGGTCCAAAGGCTAAAACTAACACTACCAAGAAGCGCCCCTTCAAACTGAGAGACTATGGTCTCACTCCGGAGCAGAAAAAGTAATATATGAGTGAGGGGAAATGCTTTACTTGTGGTAGCATCGAGGATATTGCAAAGGCATGCCCAAAAGAAGTGTGATAATGCAAATGCATCAAAGCCTAATGTGCATATGGTTCTGGATGTGCAGGGCAACACTTCACATGATAGCAAAGGCAGGGTTGTATGTAAAGCTTGGGGACAGCTCAAGGATCAGCCCGCTTTGTTCATGTTTGATGATTGTGCATCTGAGAATTTCATATCCACACAGATGGCAGCTGCTTTGGGTATTGAAGTGGAGGACACGGGTCCTCAAATTGAAGCAGGGACTGCCTTTGTTGGTAGAGAAGTGCAAGTCATATCTATTTTTGGCAAGTTGCACATACACATTCAAGGCTATTTAGATCATGAGGATTTTCTTGTGGCGCCTTTGAATGGCTGTGATGTATTGCTTGGAAAGCCTTGGCATACACGTATTGATCCGTGCAAGGCTTACAAGACCAACAGGATCACCTTCATGCATCAAGGCCGAGAGCATATAATTGATGCTGGCGAAGAGGGTGATACCATTCCCCTTGTATCTCATGTACAAATTAAGAAAGTAATGAAAAAGAGTATTTTTGCGTACTTGATTTTTGTACGAGATCATGTTGAGGAAAATAATGTAAATGTAAACACTCTTAGTAATGATAGGCTTGAATTTTTTCAAGAGCACAATGATTGTTTTGCTGATGAGTTACCAAATGAGTTGCCACCCATACGACCGGAAGATCATCGCATTGATCTCATGCCGGGTAGCTCACCACCTAATAGGCCAGCCTATCGTGTAAGTGCATCCCAAAAAGAGGAGATCATGAAGCAGGTGAATGAGGTTCTTGATGAGAAGGGTTTGGTTCAACCAAGCTCTTCCCCTCTATGGAGTGACAGTCCCATAGAAGTGGCTCCAGAAATGGAGATAGACCAAATGGTGACATCCCCCCGGAATTCTAAACAGTTGACCTCAACTGAAAAGCCTCAAGATATGCCTGTAGAAGCTGAGGGTAGTCAGCAAAATAATCCTCATCTACCCACTTTGCATCAATTGGTAAATAATTTTTAAATTTCACAAGGTATCTCCTAGAAAGCTTTCCATGTGGTAACTTTCTCTCCTTGTGAAATAGAATCTGCTCTGGCTGAAGGATCTCCTCAAGCTCATCAACTTCTAGTGGATCTTCTGTGACAGGCTCCTCTGGATCTAGCCCCACATACTTCCGCAAAAGACTCACATGAAAAGCATTGTGAATCTTCCAATGGCTGGGTAAAGCAAGCCTGAAGGACACTTCATTGATCTTGTCAATCACTTGGAAGGGTCCATAATGTCGAGTAGAAAGCTTTGGATATGATCCCTCTCGTCCTGGCCTCTTCCGAAGCCTAGCTTTCTCAAATTTCAGCAATACTCAATCGCCTTCCTTGACTTGCATGTCTCTCCTATGCTTGTTAGTAGTCCTTTTATGCTTATCTTGTGACCTTGCAATGGCTGTCCGCACGTGAGCAGAGGCTACATCCAAGTCACGCACATACTCATCAGCTACAAAAATCTCATCCTTTGTACGAAGGATGGGTGGTAAGACCACTCTACGATAAATAATCTCAAACGGGGCCTTTCCCATGGAGGCATGAACTGTGTTGTTGTAGGCAAACTCTACAAGTGGAAGATACTTCTCCCATGCAGTCTTTTGATCTCCCACATAACACTTCAACAAATCCAACACGGCTGTATTTGCAACTTCACTTTGGCCATCTGTTTGGGGATGGTAAGCTCAAGTTTAGTGCCCATGTTATCAAATAAAGCCCTCCAGAAGAGGCTCGTAGTCTTGGGATCTCTATCCCCAACAATGGACTTAGGCATACCATGATGCTTGAAGATGTTAGCAAGAAAAAGCTTTACCATATGATCAACTTTAATGGTTTTCTTGACGGGCAAGAAGTGAGCTTGCTTGCTAAACCTGTCCACAATGGTCTAAATAGCATCATTCCCATGCTGGGAGGCAAGTCCATAATAAAGTCCATATTAATACTTTCCCATGTCTGCGAGGGAATAGGCAATGGTTGAAGCAAACCTAGAGGCTTTTGCCTGTCCAATTTCATCTTTTGGCAAGTAAGACATGCACGATTCAATGTCTTTACGCATGCTTGGCCAAAAGAAATCTCTCTCAATCATGCGTGTAGTGTAACACGCGGAAGCTCTGGGAGTCTTCTTTCAGCCCTAAACACTCTTAGAAACCATCTGATGCAAAACGCAGATATAGAGAGAGAGTAGAGAGAGAGAGATATACAGGAAATTCAGTATATTGATATGGTACAAAAAGGTACTTGTCTGCAGCCCTAGGCTACCTTGAAGAAAAGGTGATAAAACCCAAAATTCTGTCCTAAACTAGGACCCTAATGATCCACTCCATAAAGGAATGAATGACTAACACATTGTGCCTCTTGTGCTATTTATAGACCCTTGTACTTTATGGAGAACTGGCCGATTGCTGGTCGGCCAGTTGACTGGACATCATTCCATATTATTGATGCGCCCTGCAGCTGCCTCATGTGGATAAGCCGACAGTCTCAGCCGACAGCTCCCCTTCAGCAACCGACAGCATCCTATGCCTTCCATGTCCCTGCTCCAAGTCCATACTGGTTCTCTTCTGCACCTTGTGCTCCAAAATTCTGGTTCTTACTGTCTTTTTCTGACTGCCCTCTTCTAGGTAATCTCTGAGAATGTCCATGGCATATCCATGCACATGACATGTAGTAGGCATGATACCTCTCTGACTAGCATAAGGTGGAGCGTGACATTCCTCCATAACCTTTGGACGCATTTCCTTCACCACACATAAGCAGTTATCCTTCATAAGATAACCCTCTTTGATCACATATGTCACATGCACTCTGCACTCAGTGCATGGTGACAAGATGGCTCATCATCAGAAGTGCAACAGTTGTACAGTTTTAGAACCCAATAGGATGATATTTGTCGTACGCCGTGACCCCATTGTACATCCTCAGTCCAGGATAAGTCAGGCACGAGCTACGTAGGTCATTCCTCAGCTTTAGTGGGTCAGTCAGTCAGTTAAGTCCCTTAACCCACTTGGAGAGAATCATTCATGCATGTAGAGTCAGTAGAAGCCTTAGGGTTTGCATCAAAAAGCACTCTGTATCTTGCATAATATGCATACATATGCCTGTGCATCATTTAGAACATCCCCAAAGCCTTAGGGAATTTACTGGGATTTATCTGGTATTTTTTTCATATTTATTAGTATTTATTTATCATTATTTGCATTATTGGGCATTTATAAATATTAACTTTATTAAATGACCAACCTCCAGTTAGTATAAATAGGCTTGCCTAGAGCCTCTTTTGCTCATTCAGTCTTCATTGTGCTAAGAGCTCTCCTCTCTCTTGCTTTCAGCCCAAGACTAATCCAACCCTAGAGCCCATAAGCTTGCTTCTCCAGCCCTTGAGAAACCCTAGCTTCATTCAGCCCTAGGTGCTTGCATTCAGCCCTGAATTCAGCATCAGTTCATGCCCATAGTTCAGCCCACAGTTCAGCAGAGTTCTACGCCAGCAATCAGCAGTACAGCAGGCTGTGTTTCTGATCCAGCAGTGCAGCAGGCTGCGTTTCTGTCCCAGCCGTACAGCAGCAGCTCCTGCAATCCCTGATTCACATGCGTTTCAGTCCACAGCATCCTCCACACCTCAGCGTTTCTGTCCACAGCAGATTCCAGCCCTGAAGCAACAGTCTACAGCAGTTTCCAGCCCTGAAACTGTTGTTTGCATCAGTGTCCAGCATTCTGTGCATCATCCACACATTCAGCAGTCATCTGGTGAAGGTAACACAGCATTCATATGTGTTTTCAGCATTCTAACAGTGTGTAGAACAGTCCACCTTCTTCTTCTTTGAGCCTCAGGTGTGCAGCCCTTCCTCATGCCCTTGGGAAGAGTGCATAGGCTCGAGATCAAGTCATTGAGGTGTTTCTACAGCAGTGTACAGATCAGCCGCTCTCCGATCCTCCGAGATCTTGCGTTTGGCTTATCTACAGTCCAAAGTCATTCTCTCTAAAGTAATAAAGCAAATACTATCTCGTTATCGGGATAGGGGGCCCTTCAGTGGGTAATTCGGGACCCAATCTGGTGTACAGTTCTCATATCTCTCTCTCTCATCTCTTTAAAGTTTGAAGTAAATGAAATGGATTGCTAAACTCACGAAACTCAGGATACAGAAGACGGTGTGAGCATATTGTGTGACAGGATCAACCAATACAAAGACTTCCGCTGCATATCACATTGGTATCAGATTCAGATAGTCCACACACACCGTATCCTAGCGTGGGGGCATCCTCGGATGGTTAGATTGCGTTCCGGCACGACCACCGACTTCAGCATCATGTCTAAAGGAGAGAGTACTCATCAGCCGGAAGACGTCTCCGCCGAAGGAGACCTTGTTCTTCCGCCTACAGCAGACACCATAGCTCTTCTTAGAGCTCAGAACCAGCTACTCATGGAGCGTCTCCAACTCTTGGAGGCAACAGCAGCACGTCCTTCTACACCTCCAGCAGCACCCGACTACATCTCCCTCTTCTTTCACATTGAACAAAAAGGAGAGAGGACGAGGCCCGAAGGAGAAGAGAAAAAGAAGAAAGACGGGACTATGAGGAAGCCCAACGCATGATCGACGAAGACCGGCGTCAGGCTGAACTCGCCGCTCGGGAACACCAACATGAGCTTGATCGAGAACGTATGTTACTCGAATACCAACGGGAAAAGGAGGCCATACACTTGAGGTATCAGCAGCTCTCCTCAGTCTGCGTCACCAGCCAGCATCCCACAGCAGCATCAACCACCATCATTCGCAGTCAACCGAATTTCAGCAAGTATGATGGTAAGTGTGATCATTCTTCAGTTAATCAATTTATTCATCAGTTTAATGCTCATTTTCCATTAGCTAAGATCACAGACCCATAAGACAAAGTCCACTTAGCGGCTCCCCATCTCACTGGTGAGGCAGTCACTTGGTGGCAGCATTGGTCTAGTATTCATACTGACCAGGCCACAGGTGTCACAGCCTTTGACTGGGACATCTTTGTCCATGACCTGAAGACCAGATTTCTCCCGCCCCAGTACATGACCGGTCTGAAAGATGAGTTCTGTGGACTCAGACAGAACGGATCCCCAGTGCTTCAGTTTTCCGGTAAGGTTATTACTTTAGCACAGCAGTTAGGGTTATCTGAGCAGGCCAAGATGGAGCAATTCATTCGTGGATTGGACTCCAACATTCGGTTCACAGTTCGTAACTTTGAACCAAGTACATATGACCGGGCTCTGACTCTCGCTCAGAACGAAGAAATGAAGCTCAACGGGGGCAAGCCCAAGCAGACATCTCAGTCCAGTACCAAACCCCAGCAGCAGCAATCAGCTGCACAGACAGGGAAAGGTAACGCATCTTCTAAAGATGCTAAGAAGGACAGCAGTAATAGCTCCAGTTCAGGGGGTAAGAAGGATAAAGAACCCAAGAAAACCCCTGATGAAAAGGCTAAAGCAGGCATTACTGGAGGTTATCTTCCTCCAGAGGAGCAAAGGAAGTACCAGTCAGAAAATAGATGTTTTTTCTGTCATATTATAGGGCATGGTAAGAAGGATTGCCACAAATGGCAAGCGGCACAAGCTGCCAAAGCTCCTTCTGCCACAGTTGCCACAGCCTCCCCAGCTCCTCCAGCCCCGCCTACTACCTCAAATGCAGTTCAACTTTTACCTTCCATGCATCCTATGCCATCCGTGGTATTTGATGCTAAGCAGGAGGGTGAGAGCGATGCTGCTCAGAAGAGCCTTATCCAAGCTTATGGCTCTGCCTAGGGCCGACAGTTTGTAGTCCTTTTCGATATGGGCAGTTCTGAAGACGCCATCTCTCCCCAGTTGGCTAATAAATTGAACTGCACTTTAGTCCCATATCATCTGGATGTGGACGGGTTTACACCTGGTCTTCGCACCCACATTTCCTAGAAGGCACAGCAGTTTGCCTTTGAAGTTCAGAAGGCCTCATTTCAACGAGATTTCATCGTCTCACCTTTGTTAGGGTGTGACATGATCTTAGGAATTCAGTGGTTCCGTCAATATGAGCCTATTCCCAATTGGGGGCAGGACACTTTTACTATTTGTAAAGGTTTTCCTGAGCCTGTCATGATTCGGGGGGATAGAAGCATTCTTGGCATTCCATTGATTTCGCATCTCCAGGCCCGACGAGCTATCCGCAAGGGAGCAGAAGGAGCACTGCTTTAAGTTCGTGCTCGAACAGCCCCTCCCTCATTAGTAGCATCCCTTACATCTTCAGTCCCTCAGTTAGCAAACCTCCTATCCAGACACCAGGACATTAAGCTTAGGGACGATCTCCCACCCAGTCTCCCACCCTCTCGCCTTGAGGACCATCACATTGATTTGGTCCCTGGATCAGATCCTCCTAGCAGGTTTCCCTATCGTCTTTCCAAGACTTTAGAGGGCGAGTTGGAAAAGCAGTTATCTGAGCTTCTCCGAGCCGGATTCATTCGGCCTTCTTCCTCCCCATTTGCTGCACCTATCCTATTTGTCCAAAAAAAGGACAAGTCTGCACGCCTTTGTGTAGACTACAGGGCATTAAACAAACTCACTATCAAGAATAAGTTTCCTATGCCCAGGATAGAGTACATTTTGGAGCGTTTAGACGGTGCTAAATTTTTCACTAAGATCGACCTCAAGAGTGGTTACCATCAGGTCCGCATTTTTGAAGCTGACATTCCAAAAACAGCTTTCAGGACAGAGCGTGGTCACTACGAGTTCGTAGTTATGCCTTTTGGGCTTACAAATGCACCCGCAACGTTCAATAAGATGATGTCTAGGATTTTCGCAGTCCACATTGGGAAGTGTGTCTTCATATTTCTTGATGACATATTAGTCTTCTCAGCCACTGCGGAGCAGCATGAGAAAGATGTGGAGAAAGTCTTGCAACTTTTGCGAGATAATCAGCTCTACATAAACGCCAAAAAGTCTATCTTTGGTGTTAAGGAAGTTCAGTATTTGGGCTACATCATCGGTTCCGATGGGATTAGACTGGACCCCTCAAAGGTTCAAGAGATCTTAGATTGGGATATTCCTAAGACCGCCCAAGAAATCCGTTCATTCGTAGGTCTTTGTCAGGCCTATAGCACACATGTCCATCAGTTTTCCAACCTTGCAGCACCTCTTACCGACTTGCTCAAGGGGGTGAAGACTCGCAAGCAGAAAGTCTCAGTTACAAGTAAGGCACTTGATGCATTCCGTGCACTCCAGAAAGCTGCCTCAGAAGCACCTGTATTAAAGTTAGCATCATGGGACGAACCTTTCGAGGTCATCACCGATGCCAGCAATGTAGCCATAGGTGCAGTCCTCCAGTAGGACAATAGACCCGTGGCATATTACAGCAGAAAGTTGGATGTCGCCAAAAAGAATTATTCGGTATATGACAAAGAGCTTTTGGGTGTGATCACAGCGCTCAAACATTGGAAGCCTTTTCTTTATGGACAGGCTTTCACAGTGAAAACAGACCACCAAGCACTTAAGTGGCTTCAGACCATGCCAAGTGCCCAGTGGAGTGATCGACAAGCCAGGTGGAGTCAAATCTTCCAACAGTTTGGAGGTATGATTGAATACATCCCTGGTACGCATAACCCAGTAGCAGATGCTCTCAGTCGAAAGTCCAGCATCCAGGCAGTCCAAGAAGCTACCATTCTCGAAATCACGGGGAAGGACTTGGATAGTATGAAAGACCAATATGTCGACTCCCCTGAGTTTGATACTCAGTATAGTTTGGCCTTCACTTCTGAGCCTGGCCACTATTCAGTACAGAACGGTTGGTTGTTCTACAAGAACCGTCTCTGTGTTACTCGGGAAAAGCGTTCCGCTCTTCTCCATGATGCCCATGACTCCTTAGTTGGAGGACATAGGGGTATCAACAGTACCCTCGAGAAATTAGAACGGTCCTTTTATTGGCCAAAGATGAGGCGTGATGTCTATGCACATGTATAAGCCTGTAAGATTTGTCAAAAAGTCAAGGTTCCCCATACAAAGAAGACAGGTTTACTTCAACCTTTGCCTATCCCCGACGGACCTTTTATCGACATATCTATGGACTTTGTAGGGCCTCTACCAGCATCCACTGGATTCCGTAACACTCAGTGTTTTACCATTGTGGATCGCTTTAGTAAGTTCTGCATGCTCATCCCATGCAAGCATACGGCCACAGCCGAGGACGTAGCCCGTCTGTTTCTCAAGCATTGGTATCCAATTTGTGGTTTGCCTAGCACCATAACATCAGATAGAGATTCCAAGTTTACCTCGCATTTCTGGAGGGCATTATTTGAAAACTTTGGAACTAAGTTGCAGTTGTCTAGTGCATTCCATCCCCAGACAGATGGCCAGACAGAAATTTATAACCAGTTGGCCTTTGATGTCCTCAAGTCATACTGTCATGACCAGCAGTCCAAATGGGAGCACTATCTTCCGTTGGTCCAAGCTATCTTAAACGACACTCATTCATCCAGTGTCGGACGGACTCCATATGAAGCAGCCTTTGGTCGCCGTTTTTCTTCTCTTTTGACGAAAATGGTGTCTCCATCTTTAGAGGCTAATAAAACCACGGAAGCATTTTCCGAGATCATTGAGTCAGTCAAGGACCGCTTGACCAAAGCTCAGGAAGCATATAGCAGACAGGCAAATAAGTCTAGACGAGATGTCCACTTCAAGGAAGGGGATTGGGTCTATTTGCGTATCATGAAGTAGAGATTGAAACAAGTGGGCAAACGTTGTCCCAAGCTTTCATTCCGTAGATAAGTGATGTCTCAATGAAGTTAAAGTTGCCTGCCAGTTGGACAATGCATGATGTTTTCCATGTTTCTTGGCTAAAACCATATGTTGGTCCAGAAGTGTTTGATGTTTCAGATGAATAGCAGCCAGACGTGGTAGACGAGGCAGAAGTTATTGAGCTTGAGCAGATCCTTCTTCATCGATGGAAGCATGGTTCCGGTCGACGGATTCGTCAGTTCTATACGAAGTTCCGAGATCGAGGTACCCACGAAGCCGTATGGCTCGACGAGGAGTTCTTCCAAGAGTACCCCCAGTTATTGGCGGACTACTTGGAAGCCATGAACCTGCCGCCAAGCTAATTAGGAGGGAATGTCACATGCACTCTGTGTCACAAATCCCTATATTCTAGGGACATGCGGATGCGTGTCAGGCCTAGAAACATGCGGATGCATGTATGTATTATAACTGGGCATGTGTATGGATCATATGAGTGGATGCATATGAGTCCAAGGACATGGCAGGACATTTGTGGACTTTCGGGCGGAGCCCGTGTGGATTCCGGCCATGCACACATGGTGTGTTATGATGGCAGGCGGAATATTTTCAAGTACAAGAATGATGATAGGTGGTTCTCCAAGTTTACATGTGCACAATGCATAAATGATGCATGCCATAACTTTATTTTACTTTGTGTGACATTGTCTTGCTGCCTGGACAATGCTTGTTATTTTGGCTTGTGAAGTCCGAGGGACCGGGGACGCCCGGGCACCTTGTGGATGTGTGTGTGCACTCCTGTTTGGGCCTAAAACTGTGGGCTTATGGGTTTTGCAGGTGGTAAGTGCGTCCACACTCAATTTACAGCTTATTTCATTTTCTACTAAAGTTTATTGGTTTGCAGGTCCACACTCATTAATAAGTGGCCGGACAACTTATAATACGTTCGCATTTGGTTGGACCAAAATTAATGAAGTCCGGACAGCTTATGGCCATTTCCCATTTGGTTGGACCTAAACTTATACAAACAGGACAAATGGAGCACTATGGGCTGGACACCTACCTGGACACCTTATGGGGACACTTGTCAGCCTGTATGTGAACCCACCAAGCCCCATAGGTGGCACTGGAGAAAGGCGCCTCCTTCAAGAGGCCATTTGGGCTGTTTTATTCATAACTCAACACATTGGAGAGCTGGTTGAAGCTTTTGGAGTTGCTACAGGGCTGGTTGCTTGCTTCCCGGACTCACACAAGCTTGGATAATGATCCCCACACTCTTCTAAAGGGCTGGTTGGTAAATTTCAGACCTGTATTTTCTGGTTATTGCGAGTTTTGGGCTGGTTACAGGTGTCCAAAGTCAACTTGGACAAGTCACAATACAGGACAGCTCTAGGGACCTCCACAGGGCTGTAGGACCCTTTCCAGGTGGATTTCTCGCGATGGAAAGCTGCTGTTTTGGACTGGTTATTGCATAAAACAGGCCGGACAGCAATGGAATATGAGAGCATGGATGTGTCTCAAGGATTCCTGGTGTAACAGGTGTTTAGGGCAAGCATTGGGAACACTTGCTCGCGGAGAACACAGGTTTCTGGATCAGTTTCTCGCGTGGAAACAAGGCCTAAAGATCCATTTACATCTTGTGCAGGGCGGAGTACCTGTGAGGATTGTGAAACTCTTGTGCAGGGCGGATGTACCTGTGTGTAGGGCGGATGTACCTACAGATTCTCTTGTTTGAAATGTATTCATTCATGATGTATTTGGAAGAATCAGGTGCAGGCTGGTGGTGAATCCCCAGGCACCCATAATCTTGTACTTTGCAGACTCTTTTGGTAATATAACCTAAAGGGGGGGGGTCAGCCTATCATCGGCCCCTTTATGTGGTGTACTGTCATTTTCAGCTTTGTGGTTGTAATGCTCAAGTGTTAAGTGCTCAGAATCTTGTTCACATTTATACGATTCCAATACACGCGTCCGCTTCCCGTTACATTGGTATCAGAGCTCAGTTTTTCCCCTCATTGGAAAACGGTCTGAGGCTTGGAATCATAAGTGGTGACCTGATTTGAGTGTCATGGACAGCCACATTTCTGACAGTGTGGAGAACACACAGGACCGTGAATTTCATGGTACAAAGGATGCAAGAGATGCTGCAGGCAATGATGTCTATGGAGATGCAGGTACTCATGATACTATGCATTCTGATTTGGAATCTTTGAGGCGTCAAGTGCGACGCTATAGGGCTGAAACCGAAGAGCTTAGGTCATTGAAAAATGACCCGGATGTACAAAGGGTGTTGGCTGCGAAGGCAAAGGCTTCGGTCCATGAAGTCACTTTTGAAGCAATTGCAAAGGAAATGGATGTTGAGAAACCCCGAGAGCTTGCACTTGCATACCTAATGGTTAAGAGTGATGTATACACTGAAGCAGATGGTAGTTTGGCTTTCAAGAAGCCACCCCTTATGGCTGCCCGTGGTGATGCATATGATGCACAACAAGCAGAAAGAGCACAGCAAGTGCCAAATGCTGAAAGGACAAGAGTCTCTGGTGCTAAGCTTGATGCAGGTCAAGAGAAGAGTAAGGATGAGGGATCCTCTACTCATTCCCGCTTTGCTCCAAGAAGACATGTCCGTTCTCGTGTTGAGCTTTCCACTCATTTGGAGAGTGTGGCTCAAGAGAGAACGAAGAGGGATCGTGAATCTTCATCGCGGCATCATCATCATGCAGATGAACAGGATGTACATAGGGATGCATATAGAAGGAAGAAGCCTCGAGAGTTCAAGTCCGGTGACAAGGATGTAAAGTTTGAAAACTTTCAGGGACGGATGGACTCTACCAAAGCACTTGCTTTCATTAGACAGTTTGAGATAGCTTTTTGCAATGAAGACTTTTCGGAAAAGTCTATGCTCAGGCATGTGGGAATGCATCTCAAGGATACGGCAAGTGATTGGTGGCTTGCAAAAATACTTGATGGAAGTGCTGCCCCAACTTGGTCTTCTTTCAAAATTCAGTTTTATGATCAATTCTTACCACCAAACTTTGCAAAGGATGTACGCAAGGAGTGGGATTGGCTGTCCCAAGATGAGGGAGAGTCCGTTGCTTCATACATAGCAAAGTTTTGGAAAGTCCTTCTCAAGGTTACTCCCTTCATGAAGATTGGAGAGGACGAGAAGAAGAGAAAGTTTGAATCGGGGCTCCATCACATCATCCAACAAAGCTTGGGAGTGTACCCAAATAAGACCATACAAGAGCTTATACACTCAGCCATGATTGCGGAGAACTTGCACATAAAAGCACCCACAAATAAGCCATTTGCAGGTCAAAACAAGAGCAAATTCAGGGCTGGTTATGACCAGAAAAAGGGTGGACAGCCACCTAAGAATGCTCCCAAAGATGGCCGAGATGCAAAGGATGACTCCGAAAAGAAGCCGGGGGGTAAACGCCACAATTTTGGGCTCTCAAAACAGCAATTGGAAGAGTACAGGAAGGCTGGAAAATGCTTTAAGTGTGGCAGTAAAGATCATATATATCCTAAATGCCCACAGAATCCTAAGAATGTTGAGCCTAATGTGCAAAAGCCTCTTGTGAATGTTGTACCCGATGTGCAGGGTAATACAGGGCATGAGCCCAAGAGTAGAGTCATATGCAAGGCATGGGGCAAATTGAAGGATCAGCCCGCTTTGTTTCTTTTTGATGATGCTTCCACAGATAACTTTATATCTGTACAGATGGCTGCCGCCATAGGTCTCAATGTGGAAGACATGGGAATGCAAATGAATGCAGATGCCGCCTTTGAGGGCAAACAGGTTGATGTAACTCCGGTCATTGGTAAGCTCCGTGTACATATACAGGACTACCTCGACTATGAGAGCTTTCTAGTGGCTCCTCTTACAGGTTGTGATGTTTTGTTGGGGATGCCCTGGCATCACCGTTTAGAGCCTGTTAAGGCTTACAAAGAGAAGAAAATCAGCTTTGTACATAGAGGCCGTGAGCACTCTATAGATGCTGGTACTACTGGAAGTACCATACCTCTTGTAAGCCATGTACAAATTAATAAGGCAATAAAGAAATCAGCTTGTTCTTACTTGGTTTTTGTACGTGATACCATTGAACATTCTAGTGTTGATGTTAGTGCATTAGATCAAGACAAGCTTAACTTTTTGAATGAGTTCAAAGATTGTTTTGCAATTGCTTTGCCAGCAAGGTTGCCACCAGAGAGGCCGGAAGATCATTGCATAGATCTAATTCCCGGTAGCTCTCCACCTAATAGACCACCATACACGGTGAGTGCTAGTCAACAAGAAGAGATTATGGCACAGGTGAATGAACTTTTGGAAAAGGGTTTGATTCGGCCTAGTTCCTCGCCATATTGCTCGCCAGTACTTCTTGTTCAAAAGAAGGATGGTACTTACAGGATGTGTGTTGATTACCGTGCCCTCAATAAGATAACCATCAAGAATCGGTTTCCCATTCCGCGCATTGATGACATCTTGGACAAGCTTGAAGGTTCGGCATGTTTCAGCCGAATAGACCTCAAGAGTGGGTATCATCAAGTGAGAGTGGCACCTCAAGATGTACACAAGACTGCATTTAGGACAGCCTTTGGTCTTTATGAGTTTTTGGTGGTGCCTTTTGGTCTTACAAATGCACCCGCTACCTTCAACAGGATGATGGACAGGGTGTTCAGAAAGCATAGAAAGTTCACAGGTATATTCTTTGATGACATTATTGTATTCTCAAAGAATGAAGCCCAACATCGTGAGCACCTGGCTATTGTGTTTAAAGAGCTTAAGGAAAATCAGCTCTACATAAATGCAAAAAAGAGTGAATTCTTCCTCCCAGAAATTCACTATCTTGGTCACATTGTATCAAAGGATGGTGTGCGCATGGATCCCGCAAAGATACAAACCATGCAAGAATGGCCAGAGCTGAAATCAGTCCATGAAGTGAGGAGCTTCCTTGGTTTATGTGCTTACTACAAGAGGTTCGTCAAGCATTTTGCTTTTATTGCCGCTCCGTTACATGACTTAACGAAGAAGAAAGCAATCTTTAAATGGACACAAGAAGAGAGAGATGCCTTTCAAAAGTTGAAGAGTGCAATCATCTCGGGACCGGTACTCATTATTCCGGATTTGCACAAACCTTTTGTTGTGGAATGTGATGCAAGTGGGGACTGCATAGGGGCTGTTTTGAACCAAGAAGGACATGCCATTGCCTATGAGAGCAGACGCTTGCAACATGCAGAGCTTCACTTACAGGTTTATGAGAAGGAGTTGTTGGCTGTAATTCATGCCCTTACTATTTGGAAACACTATCTTTTAGGGGCTGATTTTATGGTCAAAACTGATCATCAAAGTTTGAGATACTTTTTGACTCAAAGTAAGCTCTCAGAGAAGCATATGAGATGGGCAAATTTCCTCTCAATGTTTCATTTTCAGATTTTACACACTCCAAGGAAAAAGAATGTGGTGGCGGATGCCTTATCTAGACGACCACAGGTTCATGCTATTACAGTTGCATACCATGAGGACTTATCGGATATGCGTAATACTTATCATCTGGATGAGGATTTTGCACATGTATGGGCTGATTTGCAAGAGGGTATTGCTGTCCCATCTTATGTCATAAGAGATGGATATCTCATGATGCAAAATCGTATGTGTGTGGTAAAGAACCTTCGCCATAAGGTTATGGATGAGTGCCATGCTCCTCCATATGCAGGTCATAGAGGCATTTTGGCCACAGCACAAGCTTTGGAGAGGTATTTCTTTTGGCCACATATTCACAAGGATATTGAAGCATATGTACGTGAATGTATGGTGTGTCAAAAGATCAAGTTTGATCGACATAAAGCACCTGGATTGCTTCAGCCTTTGCCTATACCAAATGAACCATGGGAAAGCATTGCTATGGACTTCATTATGGATTTGCCAAGGACGCCACAAGGAAATGATGCTATTTGGACCATTATTGACAGGTTTAGCAAGCAGGCACATTTCATTCCCGTGCGCAAGACAATAAAGCCAGATCATATGGCTAGGATGTTTTTGGCACAGATATTCAAACACCATGGCATGCCTAAATCTATTGTGGGGGATAGAGATCCTAGAACCACAAGCTTATTTTGGCGCGCATTGTTTGACAATATGGGTACAAAGCTGAACTTCTCATCAGCTTACCATCCACAGACAGATGGGCAAAGTGAAATAGCAAATTCAGCCGTCCTCGACTTGCTGAAATCTTATGTATCCGACCGCAAATCGGATTGGGAGAAGTATTTACCACTTGTGGAGTTTGCCTACAACAATACAGTACATACTTCTACGGGCAAGGCGCCCTTTGAGATTATCTATGGCAAGGTGGTACTACCACCCATCCTTCGTACAAAGGATGAAATTTTTGCAGCAGATGAGTATGTCAGAGACTTGGATACTGCATTTGCACAGGTACGGACAGCCATAGAGAGGTCTCAAACCAAAATTAAAAAGGCAGCTGATAAGCATAGAAGGGATATACAATTCAAACAAGGTGATTGGGTCTTGCTAAAATTTGAAAAGGCACGCCTTCGGAAGAGGCCAGGAAAAGAGGGAAAGTATCCTAAACTTTCCAACAGGTATTATGGACCTTTTCAGATCTTGGAGAAGATCAATGATGTTGCATTTCGGCTTGTACTCCCAGATCATTGGAACATGCATAATGCTTTTCATGTGAGTCTATTGAGGCCTTATGTGGGACCGACACCATTTGAGCCGGTTTTGGAAGACCCACCCGAGGTGGATGAGCTGGAAGAGATTCTTCAACCTGAACAGATTGTTTTTCACAAGGAACGAAAGCTTGTGGGAGGCAAACTTGTTCATAGATACCTTGTGAAGTTCAAGAATTATTCAGCTTTGGATGCGAAATGGATGGATGAGGCCTACTTCGAGGATTACCCAAATCTTTTGAAGGCCTATCTGGAGGCTTTTCAGTTGCCGTCAACTGATTAGAAGCCGGGGGGATGTCACAAATCCCTATATTCTAGGGACATGCGGATGCGTGTCAGGCCTAGAAACATGCGGATGCATGTATGTATTATACCTGGGCATGTGTATGGATCATATGAGTGGATGCATATGAGTCCAAGGACATGGCAGGACATTTGTGGACTTTCGGGCGGTGCCCGTGTGGATTCCGGCCATGCACACATGGTGTGTTATGATGGCAGGCGGAATATTTTCAAGTACAAGAATGATGATAGGTGGTTCTCCAAGTTTACATGTGCACAATGCATAAATGATGCATGCCATAACTTTATTTTACTTTGTGTGACATTGTCTTGCTGCCTGGACAATGCTTGTTATTTTGGCTTGTGAAGTCCGAGGGACCGGGGACGCCCGGGCACCTTGTGGACGTGTGTGTGCACTCCTGTTTGGGCCTAAAACTATGGGCTTATGGGTTTTGCAGGTGGTAAGTGCGTCCACACTCAATTTACAGCTTATTTCATTTTCTACTAAAGTTTATTGGTTTGCAGGTCCACACTCATTAATAAGTGGCCGGACAACTTATAATGCGTTCGCATTTGGTTGGACCAAAATTAATGAAGTCCGGACAGCTTATGGCCATTTCCCATTTGGTTGGACCTAAACTTATACAAACAGGACAAATGGAGCACTATGGGCTGGACACCTACCTGGACACCTTATGGGGACACTTGTCAGCCTGTATGTGAACCCACCAAGCCCCATAGGTGGCACTGGAGAAAGGCGCCTCCTTCAAGAGGCCATTTGGGCTGTTTTATTCATAACTCAACACATTGGAGAGCTGGTTGAAGCTTTTGGAGTTGCTACAGGGCTGGTTGCTTGCTTCCTGGACTCACACAAGCTTGGATAATGATCCCCACACTCTTCTAAAGGGCTGGTTGGTAAATTTCAGACCTGTATTTTCTGGTTATTGCGAGTTTTGGGCTGGTTACAGGTGTCCAAAGTCAACTTGGACAAGTCACAATACAGGACAGCTCTAGGGACCTCCACAGGGCTGTAGGACCCTTTCCAGGTGGATTTCTCGCGATGGAAAGCTGCTGTTTTGGACTGGTTATTGCATAAAACAGGCCGGACAGCAATGGAATATGAGAGCATGGATGTGTCTCAAGGATTCCTGGTGTAACAGGTGTTTAGGGCAAGCATTGGGAACACTTGCTCGCGGAGAACACAGGTTTCTGGATCAGTTTCTCGCGTGGAAACAGGGCCTAAAGATCCATTTACATCTTGTGCAGGGCGGAGTACCTGTGAGGATTGTGAAACTCTTGTGCAGGGCGGATGTACCTGTGAAGAGGCTTGTGCAGGGCGGATGTACCTGTGTGTAGGGCGGATGTACCTACAGATTCTCTTGTTTGAAATATATTCATTCATGATGTATTTGGAAGAATCAGGTGCAGGCTGGTGGTGAATCCCCAGGCACCCGTAATCTTGTACTTTGCAGACTCTTTTGGTAATATAACCTAAAGGGGGGGGGTCAGCCTATCATCGGCCCCTTTATGTGGTGTACTGTCATTTTCAGCTTTGTGGTTGTAATGCTCAAGTGTTAAGTGCTCAGAATCTTGTTCACATTTATACGATTCCAATACACGCGTCCGCTTCCCGTTACACTCTGCACTCAGTGCATGGTGACAAGATGGCTCATCATCAGAAGTGCAACAGTTGTACAGTTTTAGAACCCAATAGGATGATATTTGTCGTACGCCGTGACCCCATTGTACATCCTCAGTCCAGGATAAGTCAGGCACGAGCTACATAGGTCATTCCTCAGCCTTAGTGGATCAGTCAGTCAGTTAAGTCCCTTAACCCACTTGGAGAGAATCATTCATGCATGTAGAGTCAGTAGAAGCCTTAGGGTTTGCATCAGAAAGCACTCTGTATCTTGCATAGTATGCATACATATGCCTGTGCATCATTTAGAACATCCCCAAAGCCTTAGGGAATTTACTGGGATTTATCTGGTATTTTTCCCATATTTATTAGTATTTATTTATCATTATTTGCATTATTGGGCATTTATAAATATTAACTTTATTAAATGACCAACCTCCAGTTAGTATAAATAGGCTTGCCTAGAGCCTCTTTTGCTCATTCAGTCTTCATGGTGCTAAGAGCTCTCCTCTCTCTTGCTTTCAGCCCAAGACTAATCCAACCCTAGAGCCCATAAGCTTGCTTCTCCAGCCCTTGAGAAACCCTAGCTTCATTCAGCCCTAGGTGCTTGCATTCAGCCCTGAATTCAGCATCAGTTCATGCCCATAGTTCAGCCCACAGTTCAGCAGAGTTCTACGCCAGCAATCAGCAGTACAGCAGGCTGCGTTTCTGATCCAGCAATGCAGCAGGCTGCGTTTCTATCCCAGCCGTACAGCAGCAGCTCCTGCAGTCCCTGATTCACATGCGTTTCAGTCCACAGCATCCTCCACACCTCAGCGTTTCTGTCCACAGCAGATTCCAGCCCTGAAGCAACAGTCTACAGCAGTTTCCAGCCCTGAAACTGTTGTTTGCATCAGTGTCCAACATTCTGTGCACCATCCACACATTCAGCAGTCATCTGGTGAAGGTAACACAGCATTCATATGTGTTTTCAGCATTCTAACAGTGTGTAGAACAGTCCACCTTCTTCTTCTTTGAGCCTCAGGTGTG
This sequence comes from Cibotium barometz, assembly GCF_041138505.1. NCBI lineage: Eukaryota > Viridiplantae > Streptophyta > Polypodiopsida > Cyatheales > Cibotiaceae > Cibotium > Cibotium barometz. The sequence goes on along the minus strand of NC_141101.1, from coordinate 21,339,349 downwards.
CAGCCCTTCCTCATGCCCTTGGGAAGAGTGCATAGGCTCGAGATCAAGTCATTGAGGTGTTTCTACAGCAGTGTACAGATCAGCCGCTCTCCGATCCTCCGAGATCTTGCGTTTGGCTTACCTACAGTCCAAAGTCATTCTCTCTAAAGTAATAAAGCAAATACTATCTCGTTATCGGGATAGGGGGCCCTTCAGTGGGTAATTCGGGACCCAATCTGGTGTACAGTTCTCATATCTCTCTCTCTCATCTCTTTAAAGTTTGAAGTAAATGAAATGGATTGCTAAACTCACGAAACTCAGGATACAGAAGACGGTGTGAGCATATTGTGTGACAGGATTAACCAATACAAAGACTTCCGCTGCATATCACAACATAAGAGACATGTGAGTGACCAGCTATCAAATCAGTCCATATATGGCAAAAATTAGCATCCAAATGATACAAATCTCGCATGGCAGATAAGTCCCCATGAGAGGCCACTTAAACTGCAGCCACATAAGGCCTCCTGGATAATGCATCTGCCACCACATTTTTCTTTCCTGTAGTATGTACAATCTGAAAATGAAACATGGAAAGAAAGTTTGCCATTCTCATTTGCTTCTCCGAAAGCTTTGTTTGAGATAGAAAGTATCTCAAGCTTTGATGATCTGTCTTGACTACAAATTCAGCCCCAAGAAGATAATGTTTCCACATCTTTAAGGCATGAATTACAGCCAAGAGCTCTTTCTCATAGATATCCATATGAAGCTCGGCATCATGCAATCGACGGCTCTCATATGCAACTGCATGACCTTCTTGATTTAGGATAGCCCCTATACAATCGCCACAAGCATCACATTCCACTATGAACGACCTTTGCAAGTCGGGAACAATCAATACGGGTTGTCGTGTGCATGATCAATGCCATGGTCAATCTTCAGACGTTGATCCAGAAGAGGCGGCCAGATAAAGACTATGAACCAGATAGGATCAGAGATTGGAGCACAGGTGCTTTGGGCAGTGTGGAGCAAGGCTTGGGGAAAACAAGAAGAGGATGCTGTCGGCTGCCTGGAAAGGGGGTACTGTTGGCTGGAAACACGCTCTGTCGGCTGTACCAGAGAGCATGGCGGCTCAAACGCATCAGGATATGGCAAAGGGACTACAAGCGCATCAAAACATGATTTATTTGTCCAATCAACTGGCCAACTAGCAGTCGGCCAGTTCTCCATAAAGTCAAAAGAACTATAAATAGCACAAGAGGCTCCTTGAAAGATTCATTCAATCCTCTAGGGATTGGGTCCTTAGGAGTCCCATAGGGGGATAGAATTTTGGGTGTTATCACCTTTTCTTCAAGGCAGCCTATGGCTGTAGACAAGTACCTTTTTGTACTATATGAATATATTGAATTTTCCAGCTCTCTCTCTCTACTCTCGCTTCATATCTGCGTTTTGCATCAGCATGTTTCCAGGAGTGTTTCGGGCTGAAAGAAGACTCCCAGAGCTTCCGCGTGTTACATTGGTATCAGAGCATCAGGCTCAGCAAAGCTAAACACTCAATAAGTCCCATAAGATGGTGTACAGGTCCAAGGTACAAGAAAGTACACGGATACGAAGCCCAAGGCAAGGAACACAGAATCGGGAAGAGCTCCCAGGAGGTTTGTTGGTGGTGTTCCACATAGCCAAAGGGGATGGCAGTCCTGTGAGCCATATAGGTTCTCGGGCAACAGTCCCAAGGGAGGTTTATCCTCCAAGGATAATGTGAGTGCCAGACTCATTTCTCAGGAATGAAGACCAAGACGGTGTTCAGAGTCAGGGCAGGAATGGATTGTGGACTTGATGGAACCAGATGCATAGATCTTAGTCTGTGACAGAGTAGTTTGGAGACCGGACCGAGCTTTCAGAGAAAAGGGTTGCCAAGGATGGATGGATGACAGAGGGACTTCGGGAAAAAGTATGGGATGATGACAGTCATCCAAGAATAGGTTGGAAGCCCGTCATCAAGTTTAGCAGAGGGGGATGTCATGTGCATGATCAATGCCATGGCCAATCTTCAGACGCTGATCCAGAAGAGGCAGCCAGATAAAGACTATGAACCAGATAGGATCAGAGATTGGAGCACAGGTGCTTTGGGCAGTGTGGAGCAAGGCTTGGGGAAAACAAGAAGAGGATGCTGTCGGCTGCCTGGAAAGGGGGTACTGTTGGCTGGAAACAGGCTCTGTCGGCTGTACCAGAGAGCATGGCGGCTCAAACGCATCAGGATATGGCAAAGGGACTACAAGCGCATCAAAACATGATTTATTTGTCCAATCAACTGGCCGACCAGTTCTCCATAAAGTCAAAAGAACTATAAATAGCACAAGAGGCTCCTTGAAAGATTCATTCAATCCTCTAGGGATTGGGTCATTAGGAGTCCCATAGGGGGACAGAATTTTGGATGTTATCACCTTTTCTTCAAGGCAGCCTATGGCTGTGGACAAGTACCTTTTTGTACTATATGAATATACTGAATTTTCCAGCACATCTCTCTCTCTCTCTACTCTCTCTTCATATCTGCGTTTTGCATCAGCATGTTTCCAAGAGTGTTTAGGGCTGAAAGAAGACTCCCAAAGCTTCCGCGCGTTACACGAGTCCACATATGATAGCATTCTTGAGTTGCAAGAAGGCATCCTGCTCCTTTGGAGTCCATTTAAAAGTGGCTTTCTTCTTCGTGAGATCATGTAGAGGAGTGGCAATCATAGCAAAATGCCTTATGAAGCGCCTGTAATATGAACATAACCCCAAAAAACTATGTACTTGATGTACATTTTGCAAGTCTGGCCAATTCCGGATGGTTTCAATCTTGGCAGGATCCATTCTTACACCATCCTTGGATACAATGTGACCCAAATAATGTATCTCTGAAAGGAAGAACTCACTTTTCTTGCCCTCAATGCATTGGGCTCTTCCTCGTGCATGGGTTCTTTACCACGTGATGGCTGTCCCATGTATACACTGTCATAGACTCTCTCAAGAGGCTTATGCCTTTCATGCAATGCATCGGAATCCCGTGAAGCACTTGATTGGCCCCTCGAATTCGGCACTTCCAATGGGTTGCCCTAGCTGTCCATTGAATTAAGTGTTCGTGCTTGCTTCCGTTCTCAAAACTCCGTGTCTCCTCTTGAGAAAGAGAGACGACCGGGCTCTGATACCAATGTGACCGCTGCCTACAGGAGACCTATAGATCGGAAGACAATATACACATATTTAGAACACTTAATTTAACTATTATTAAACAATGGAAGCAACATCAGCAACACAAATACTGGAAATACTGAAAATACAAATGACACCAGCATTGGGACCGGAAAGGGCCAGCTCCCCCCTCAATACTTTTTTGTATTTCTTGGAGTATTTATATTTGTACAAGTGTCACGGGCCTGACAGGCCAGATTTCTCCACAAGGGAGTGAAAACAACCAAATAGAACGGGTTCAAGTCGATGAAGAGGTGTTGGTCGGAGTAGCCCCAAATCACAGGCTCATTTCCACCTTCACTGGGTGGACACCGGCCTTTCACTGGTCTTCCGGGACCGTGCACCAACAGGCACGCCCGTACTAACGCAAGCCAAGGGGTACACCGCGGAGGGAACATGGCCTGGTTCTCCCCAATGAGCTTTGCTCCCAAATTCCCTGGTGAGTCTAACCTTCACTGGCTCTCAGAAGCTCTGAGAGCGCGGTTAACAACACCGCACAGGGAAATATACTAGCCACACCAGGAAGAATTTCCTGAACATGGTCAGCATATATATGCCATGCTCCTGCACTACACAACTTAAAAGCATTTTCTGAATTTAAATTAGCAAATTTCAGATTTATTCAAATGAGAAAAAGAATATGAGAGCACCTGGTACGGTCTAGATACAACTGGTACAATTTGTAGCAGGTATAATCAAGCACATTAGGTACTTCACACGTGTGCAAGTACAACCAGCCAGGTACTATGCAAGTACCTGTACTTGCAACAGGTACAATAGGTACACAAGGGCAGCTAGCAAGTACAGCAAGTACACCAGGGCAGCTAGCAGGTCCACGTGGGCAACTTCAAGCAGGTACAACAGCTGATACAAGCGTGGGCAGCCATCAGGGCTGTGTGGCGGCTACTGCAGGGCTGCCAGGTGTGTACAGCAGGGCTGCAAGGTGGGTACAGCATGGCTGCCAGGCGTGTACAGCAGGTAGGTACACGGCAGGTACAGGCGGGTACAGCAGCCTGGTACAGATCAGGTATAGCTAGCAGCAAGGAGACGTGGGCAGCTTCAGGCGGGTACAGGCGATGTATAGAATAGGCTGCAGGCGATGGAGAGAAAAAAGGCAACCAACCAACCACGTGGGGAATTTTCAATAATGTTCCATGCAAAAGCCTTATCAAAGGTTATAAAACCTTAATACATAATTAACACTTATGGGCACCATCCAAAAGAAAATGTCCAACCCCCTTTTTAAAGGTGTGTGAACACATTAGCTTATAAACATTAAAGTTAACCATAGTTTATGGATTTTACATTTTAAAAGGGCCAAAATGGTAATACTTACCACGTGTTCACACGCCACACCACCAAGTTAGCAAACAACATTCCACGGTACACTGGGGGTGTCCCTGTCCAGTGTACTGGCACGGCATAACAGGCAGACATACGCAAACAAGTCATGCAAAAACAAATTTATGCATGTAGGCATAAATGCATGTGCACAAATAGTGGACGAAATCTCCCTTTCATGAAACTTGTACAAGAGGTTCCTGTCGGGCACAAAACTGGCGCGACAAATATAAATAAATATGTCATGGTCTTCTTATGGAGTGACAGTCCCATAGGTAAGACACCATCCTGGCTATACACGGGTGGCACCAACAGGCTCCCGTCCATACAGCACGAAGCAAATCACACACGGGTGATGCGAAACTGGTTCCCGTCCATGTGACGCAGCACTGGTCGCACACGGGTGGCACTGATCTGGCTCCCATACATGTGACACCATAAAACTGACCCTTTCACATGGGACACTGGCCTGGCCCCTGTAAACATGGCACAAATATGGCCGCTCTATGGAGTGACAGTCCCATAGAAGTGGCTCCAGAAATGGAGATGGACCAAATGGTGACATATTGTGTCCAAAGATGAAGTGCGAATGGATCCTACAAAGATTGATGCAATTTGAAATTGGCCCGAATTGAGTTCGGTGCATGAGATCCGTAGTTTTCTTGGATTATGCTCTTATTACCGCAGGTTCATTCGGCATTTTGCATGGATTGCTTCTTCTTTGCATGATTTGACAAAGAAGAAGGCCGTGTTCAAATGGACTAATGTAGAGAGGGATGCATTCCTCAAATTGAAAGATTCAACTACTCATGGTCCAGTGTTGATCATTCCGGATTTGCAAAAGCCTTTTAGTGTGGAATGTGATGCATTTGGAAATTGCATAGGAGCTGTCCTTAATCAAGAGGGACATGCCGTGACTTATGAGAGCCGTAGATTACATGATGCAGAGCTATCTCTTGGCATTTATGAGAAAGAGCTCTTGGCTGTAATTCATGCACTTACTATATGGAAACATTACCTTCTTGGGACTGATTTCACTGTAAAGACAAATCACCAGAGTTTGCGGTATTTTCTTTCCCAAACTAAGTTGTCAGAGAAGCATATGAGGATGGCCAATTTTCTCTCTATGTTTCATTTTCAGATCTTGCACACCCCAGGAAAGAAGAATGTAGTGGCCGATGCATTGTCACGAAAGCCGTATGTAGCAGCTATCTCGGTTGCCTCTCATGGGGACTTGTCTACCATGCGTGATTTGTATCATACGGATACTGATTTTGCCACTATTTGGGCTGATTTGATGGCTGGTCATGCACATGTCTCATATGTGATCAAAGAGGGTTATCTCATGAAAGATAATTGTCTATGTGTGGTGTCTGACATGAGGCAAAAGGTTTTGGATGAGTGCCATGCTCCACCATATACTGGTCATAGAGGCATAATGCCTACTACGCACATGATTGAGTGGTATTTCTTTTGGCCAAGTATGCGGAAGGACATAGAGGCACATGTACGTGCATGTATCACCTGTCAAAAGGTGAAATTTGATAGGCAAAAGGCACCAGGTTTGCTTCAATCATTGCCTATTCCCACGCAGCCATGGGAAAGTATTACAATGGATTTTATTATGGACTTGCCACGGACCCAACAGGGTAATGATGCAATTTGGACAATTGTGAACAGGTTTAGCAAGCAAGCTCATTTCTTGCCGATCAAAAAGACCATCAAAGCTGAGCATATGGTTAAAATATATCTTGCACAAGTGTTCAAACATCATGGAATGCCGAAGTCCTTTGTGGGGGATAGAGATCCCAGGACTACAAGTCTCTTTTGGCAGGCCTTATTTGATAATATGAGCACCGAATTGGACTTCTCATCAGCTTATCACCCTCAAACGCATGGGCAAAGTGAGGCTGCAAATTCAACCGTGTTGGATCTCTTGAAATGTTATGTGGCGGATCAAAAGTCTTCTTGGGAGAAGTACTTACCGCTTGTGGAATTTGCATACAACAACACGGTGCATGCTTCTACGGGAAAGACCCCATTTGAGATTGTTTATGGTAAGGTGGTTTTGCCACCCAACTGATGAGTATATAAGAGACTTGGATATTGCTTTTGCTCAGGTGCGGATAGCCATTGCAAGGTCATAGCTGTCATCGACTCTACTTGCAATTGGTAAGCTTTAATGCTTAAATATGGAAGTAAGTAGCAGGAGGGAGGAACCGGATTACAAGATCACATACCCTGTGTAGTGTTCTCTTGTCCTACGTGCTCTCTTGCAGATTGTTGCTACCATGTGTTGGTGGAACAATAGAGAGCAGATGGTAGGGAACATGGACACTTGAGAGGGTAGTGTGGATTGCAAGTCTACATCGACAACCACTTGTTTGCAATACTGTATTCATATGCATTGGTATGGAAATCTGGTCAAAAATGCCCATGACACTATGTACTTGATTCTCCCAAGATCAATATACTTTATTTGAGGGAGGGATCGGCCGTTCCGGCTCATTGTGTGTCTCTTGTTAATTCAGCAATTTACTTCTTGTATTTTGTGCAAGTGTCCATCAAATCTTAGTGTATTTAAGTGTATTGATTAGCATTGTGTTCAACCAAGTTACAGTCTATGAGTTGAGATAATTTTTAGAGATAAAGTTTAGGGGGGAGCCATCTCTTAAATTGGGACACGTGTCAAGACAATGGATCAAATTGAAACAAGTGGCCTCAGACTTGTCACCTCAGCTCTCCACTTGTCATTATAGCCTTCACTTTCCATTTTTTAACTCATGGGAACCCCAACTCTCTCTTCATTTAGTGAGGCTCTCTTGCTACAAACTAGCCTCTACCATGTTGGTTGCTCATACACTGATCAATGCTGTTTTTTTATGCTGCAGCCACCTCTCCCTCACTATTGGCACCCTTTATGATGGGTACATCAGGTACATAATCTGGTACAAGAAGTACAAAATCTGGTACAGCATGTACATGGGCTGGTACAATAGGTACAGCTGGTACAGCCCTGAAATCAGCCAGTACAATAGGTACATGTGTTGGTACAGCAATTAGGACATGCGGTACAGCTGGTACAGCAGCTCTATTGGTGCTGTCCGACCTGTTTTGGCTCCCTGTGGTGCTACCCAACGTGTTGTAGCTGCACGTGGTGCTGTCCGACCTGTTTTGGCTCCCTGTGGTGCTACCCAACGTGTTGTAGCTGCACGTGGTGCTGCCCGCCTTGTTCATGGTGCCCGAGATGGTGTTTAAAGCTGCCTGAACTGTTTCTACACCAGTTCTATGGCTGCCCAGCTTGCATTTCATGGGTATTTTGGATATATTGCATATGTGGAAGAATTATTTGCTTCAGCTGAGTTTTTCTATCACATATGGCATCTTGAAGGCATGAGGTGATGGGGAAAATCAGTACCTGTCGTGTGCACGCCCATGCCATGGTTAATCCTTTACATGAACTGTCTTAATCCCTAACAAATCATCAGTTATAGTCAGCATTTAAGTCATCAGTAGTAGCATCAGTAGCATCATCTTCATCAGCACATCATCAGCAGCAGCAGCAGTACATCATCATCAGCAGCAGCATCCACATTAGCAAACATCATGGGACGGCATAGGGGCCCGTCGGCTGGCAGCCAGTACCCTGTCGGAGCCCTGTGTAGAAGGCGGCCAGGTGCTATATAGTAGGCAGCAAGTGTGGCAAGGCCAGAAGACAAAAGCGCAGCATTAATCAGTAATTTTCAGGGTTTTTTGTCCATGCAGCAGGCTGACAGCAGTTTGCACTGACCGACCAGCTTCCCCAACATATATTTAAGCATCAAGTTCATAATCAGTTCATTCATCAAGTTCCCTCATTCAGCAAGTCTAATAGTCAGTAGAAGATATGTATAAGGGGCCAGAAGGTCACCCCTTTTGGGGCTGACCAAGGCCCAAGCATGTACAAGCATTTAAGCCACCTTTTTGTACAATATTAAATACAAGGAAAAACCCAGTCGTCTCCAGCACTTCAGCCCGTGCTTCCAGTACATGCCAGCCTCCGTGCAAAGGTAAACTCAAAGTTCAGGTCAATTCTCTGTTTGGGCAGAAGTACTCATTCACCACTGTAGCAATACAAGCAAATACTCTCTTCGGAGAGGAGTGCCTGCATATAATCTACAGATGATGGGATAAGTGAGATGGCTGATCTAGCAATGTCAAATTTTCTGAAATTTCACATTTCGGGTTAAAAATCAGCATAAAATAAATACTGTACTGATGTTGGTGTTTGCATACAAGAACATGGTGCATTCATCTACAAAAAAGGCTCCATTTGAGATAATCTATGAAAGGGTTCTGGTTCCACCCATTCTCCAAACATAGGAGGAAATCTTTGCAAGAAGACGAGTATGTCAAAGACATTGGGATAGCTTTTGCACAAGTGTGGACAGCTTTGGGGAAGTCTCAAGGGAAGAAGCACAAGAAGGCTTCCAACAAACACTGCTAATAGATGAATCTTAGAGAGGGCCATTGGGTCCTAAATACCATTGAAAAAGCTAGGCTTGAAAAAGGCTAAAGAGGTAGCATATCCCAAGCTAACCAACATGTATTACCGATCTTTCAGAATCACCAAGATTATCTATTTCCATCAAAAGCGTGGAATATCAATAAACTAACACAACAGAGATGACCAACGAAGTAGCTTTTCATGTGAGTCTACTAAGGAAATATCAAAGACCTGAACCATACGAACCTCTTATTTGAGCATCCATCAGAGGTGGAAGAACACAAAAAATTTTCAGCCATACCAGATCCTCTTCCACCGAGATAGATAGATGAAATAAACACTTGAATTAAAGTTTCTTGTCAAGTTCAAAAATTACCTATCTATGGATGTGAAATATAACAGAATATCCAGCACTTCTTTAGGCTTACCTTTGGCTAAGGTCAGCTGCTTGGGGGGGGCATGAATAAATCACGATGTAGTGACGTGACTCCTTTTTGTACTGGCTTACAAGTGCAAGGGTATAGGTTTGTTCTCAAGTGAGGATGACATGACTCAGGTTAAAGTAAAAAACAATGATGTTTTTATCTTCCCACATTTTAATGGCAGACTTAACTTTAGAAAAAGCCCACACTAATGCTTTGTGAGCTCTTCCCTGTCTTATGTTTAAGAGAGAGACAGAAGGGCATAGCGGCTAGCCCAAGTGAAGGTAGGAATGCACAATGCACATGCAAGGCCGCACATAAGATAGGGGCAGAGAAGTGTGTACAAGACTATGCACACACAAGCAGATACCTACATATGACGGTCAGGGGTGAGCATCAGCAGTTGCTTGACTGCAGCTCTGCACAAGAGGATTGCAGACCTTGCCCATGTGTTAGGGTAGACTCATACAATACAGGTCAGGGCCCAACAGACACCTGTGAAACGGGCCTGTGGGATGTACAGCACGAGCGTAAAGCCTAGCTAGCAGCAGCCCACATGTAAAGTGAGTAAACTACTCACATGCAGGTGGGCTGGACAGCAGCATGCCCATCCCCATCAGCAACTAACAAGAAGCAAAATCTCAGAATCTAAAATACTACACTTCATGATTGTGGTTCTTTTGATTGCAATGCAAACGAAGATTAAATACTTCAAAATCACCTGCCCATTGTAAGCAAACACAAATGGATATGAAAGGTGCCACTCTTCATCCAAAGCAATCCCAAGATTCCTCCATGATGCACCTCCATCTGTGCTCTCTGCCACTCCAATATCTCCTTGCATTGTGATGGCATTTTTCGTCTCAAAGAAGACATAGAGCTTCGTATCCTGCACTCAAAATGTATAGGCTGAGTGGAGAATGCTTATGGGTATGACCTTTGTGCGCGTGTGTGTGCATGTGACATGTGTATGTGCATGTGCGTGCGTGCATGTTGGGAGAGGCTGGGGGGGAAGGGGTGTTAACATCATGGTTTCTTGTGATCAAAACATGTTTTCAAGAACCTGCACATAGAGAAAAGGGTCGGACACGAAGTTGCTTGGATGACTTGGTTGAGACGCAGATGCACAGGTCAACACCGGGTTAGCCACGGGCCAGGCAGAAGCTTCATCATTACGAAAATTCCCCTGGAAAAATTAACAACAAAATAAGGAGTTGATCTACAAAGACAAATTGGGCTTGGTTCAAAAATGCACATGACTGAGTGCTTTGGGTCTTAATGTAGTTACTTGATTGGGCACTTGATCACAAATGCAAATCCTAACCATGCACTTATACATCGCAGCTTAAAAAGTAACCCATAGGCACTTAGTGGCAGATTGAAAAGGTTATAATATAAGTGCCATTAACTCAAAATAAGGCTTAACTATGGAGTTTTGAATATGAATAGAAGTGATGGTCATACTACTGGAAGTGACGATTGTACAAATTGCCCTGCTTTTGCCATCAATCCTCTCCAACCCCCTCTTCTCCTACTCATCTGCAATTGACAAGACTTGTTCCCTGCTCTTTTCATGCATTATTTCCCTTTTGCACCAAAATGCCTCCCCAAAATCGTTCCCTTTTACTAGCACTCCCAGCCATGGAGCAGCTGCTGAACAACTCTGGCATAACAGCGCTCAACAACCATGGCCCAGCCCCCCCTTCTTCCCAACCAGCTCCACACACCCAAACTCAGGTGCCCCCCCCAAGCAGGCCCTGGTCCAGGCCAAGCTCCCTTCAGAACCAGAAAAAGGCACAAAATCAATCTAGAGGACCTGAAGGTGTTTTCACCCCCTCCATAGATTCCGAGCTCTTCAAGTTCCCCACAGCAGCATCAGTCCATACAACAACCACAGGAGAAAAGAAAGGCCGGGAAGATGGATCCTCATCACATATTCTCTCCAAAGATGCTTCATTCCATCTCTAATGATGCCCATCAGGGAGATAGGTCTAGAGACGGCTCCCACCATTCAAAATTTTTTGGCCATCCTCACCATAGAGAATCTGAAGACCTAAGAGTTAAGGAAGTGTTTATCCCCCCTCTATTGTGACCTCTGCTGTTCAAGTGTGAATGCAATCAGTTGTCATGGGTCTTATCCATAGACCAAGGCAGAATATGGCAACTGTTCCAGGCCGGTATCAGCCCGTGAGATCTAAATGATCCAGATACTCTGATGCGTGTTGTTGAGAGGAAGATATTCACTCAGTATGCCATTTGAAAGGGAAAACAGAGAACCATGAAGCTCTCCTTTTGCCATCAAGCCTGATCTTGCTTCTTTGATACGGTTATATTAGGTCAAATATGTTTTGCTAACATCTTGCTCTCCTGTTTTCTGCAAGAGCACTTTCTTGTAACTATTTCTAATACCTATGATGGTTTTTTTTTTTTTGAAACGAATAAGAAATGCTGCTTAACTAATCACAATTGAAGTAGAATTTCACTCAAACATTTTAACTGCAAATTGAAATGCTGCTTCACAGACTACACCTACGTTGGGTGGGCAAGATTCCTTGGCCATCCCTGACTGGGGCGACCTGGATGGGCCGCCCACTGGGCGGTGGTGACCTGGGGTTGTTTTGTATTCAGCATTAGGAGCTGAGAAAGATCACACGTGAACACTTCCAGCTCATACATTAACACTAAAAAGCTAAACTATATCACATAGAAACACTCTATAAATGCTGCGTATCACACTTGTTGTGGACTTTTGGACATACCAGCTCAATGGGTCGGAGCGAGAAAGGATCGCTACCAAAGTACATGCCAACAGACCAAGATCCCTCATTGTCATCTTGGCAACCTGCAAGGGGGGTGAGGAGGGGGGATCTGAAAGGGGACAAGGTAAGCCAGGAGAAAGCCAAGCCCACTGTGCCCAATATTACAGAGAAACCCAAGAAGAAGATGAAGGCAGGAGGGCATGTAGGGCTCCCAAAACCCCATCCATTGGAGTGGGCCCTGTCATGGGCTGGGTCCCACCTCCACCTGCATCTGCACTTGAGGCTCATGTCCACCACACCCCCTCCTCCTGTACCACAAGCCTTCTCCCCCATTTTTCCAGTTCCCTTTGGGTCTTCTTCCAATCCAAGCACGGCTTTCCTGCGGGATTTTACGATGAGCTTTTCTGCTTTTTACGCCCCCTTCCCCTCGAATTCTGGTCTCAGGATTCAAGCTTTGAGACTTCCCAATTGAGCAAATTCTCCTGAATTTGAAGAGATTCTGCCCTCTTTGGGTCTTCCGACTGGGCAAATCTGCAGGTAAGATTTTGACAGCAGTTTTCTTCCTTTTCTTCTCCTGAACCTTGATTGCTGGAGGCGATTAGCTATTTTTCTTCCGACTCAACAATTTCTGTGGATTTGATGGAACGTTCTGCTTCTTATGATCTCTGATCTGTGATTGCGAGAATTCTGTGTTGTTGTTTGCTCTCTTTTTCGGCCCTCCTTTGCCAACTATCCTTTGCTACAATCCGAGGGACAGCTTGAAATTTCTGCTCGTTATAATCCTTACAACATCCTCGTAATAAGTCTTCAGAAAGACTTTGAAAAGGGTTTCTTGCACCCCACATTATTCCAGGCTAGTGTGGAAATCTAATTTTCTTTGTCGTGTGCTTATGGAAAGTTATGGCCATCCAGGCCAGCAGGCCGCCCATGTGATGTTGCAGGGCAGCCTGCTCGTCCCTAGTGTGTAAAAGGACATTGTTTTTTTGGCCTGCATGATGGTAAAGGCCTTAGTGTTCACTTGAGGTTTTTGGCTAGGGAAGTTTTCCTGGCACAATAAGTGGCTGGTGAAGTTTTTGAGGCACAATAAGTAGAAAAATTTATTAAATCGTGTCGCCATCTTCAATTTTTTTTATCTGTACGTTTTTAGATACACAGCCCTTCAATTTACGCTTTAAAATGGGAACCTCCATGTAATTATTAAAAAAACCCTTGATGATGATAGTGGTGTCCTATTCTCTCTCTCTCTCTCTCTCTCTCTCTCTCTCTCTCTCTCTCTCTCTCTAAATATAGGCATGCCTTCATGAACATCCATAGGGTGTACTCCTTGCTTTGTAGTGCAAGAGGAGCTTTTGAATTACATGCCACTAGGATACATTCCAACCCACTACCTCCACTTTGAGAGAAAGGGACCTCGCATATGCTCCTTCATTGATGGGGTGCATGGCTACAATCCATGTTTTGAATGGTTAGCTAGGCGGCATTTCTTTTGTCCTTTGTAAGAAAAACCTTTGGCAAAAATGTGGATCTAGAATGTGCCTTTTTCCAACTAATCAAGAAGCCCTTAGGGCCGCTTTTGTCCAAAAAGGACGATGTCATGTTGTTGTGAACAAGGCCTAGTCTAGTGTTCGGGAAATAATTTTCATGAATCCTTCTTTATGAATCGAAAAGGTAAGTTATTTTGAGAAAGCAATTTCATCATGATTTTAACCCATTATAACTATTTTAATGAGGTATTTTTCTTTCTAACACCAACTCGAAGCATATATTTTAAAATTTAAGTTGGCTTGGGCTAAAGCAAACCTGTCTTTCTCAAACCTTGTTGAAGTACTTTTTGGAAAAAAATGTGTTGCATTTGATTAGATTATGCTCAAATCAAAATGATATGTTTTTGCTCTCACATGCCATGTCACCTTCCATAAGAAGAAAAGCTACACAACCTATTACATCATTCTCTGACTTTCTAGAAGTTCTAGATGGCTTTCCAAGATATTGCACGATATAGTTCACCAACATAATACACTCACATTAGGCATGGTGCAAAATTTCCTCATTACACAAGTTGAAGGTTGACCTAGAACTTATTCCAAACTTAAAAGCTACTATAAGTATTATATTTGAAGGACAATAATAAGGATTTTTTACTTGCCTTATGCTCATTGTGAGTTGTGGTAGGTGCTTTTGGCATTGATAAAATCATCCCATCTGTATATTTTTCCCATCTTGTACTCGTTAACTCATGGTTAATGACACACTTTCATTATTTTGATGGATAAACTCTATTTTTAAGTGTGTCATGATGTTATTAAAGATTGCTAAACAAGCTCAATTAATGTGTGTATGTGTTTAGACTTAACAACTCCAAAGACAAATCATATACCTACATTATAATAATTATCAACAAAGTTTGAATGACAATAAAATAAAAATCATTTCATGAACAATAAGCATCTTTGACCCAATTTGGTCTTTGATTTAAGATTTGCAATCATTCTTTTGAAACTTCTATTATGTTTGCTAATGTTAGTATACTGGAATTTTCTTGAAGTAGAAACTATCATATGTCGTCATTCTACCAAAAATCCTATTGTGTTTGCTAACATTAGTATTTGGAAGATTTGAATTTTTGTTGAAGTAGAGACTATCTTAAGTAGACCATATGTCGTCGTTCAACCAAAAATTTGAAGGGAAAGGATTCATACCTACTGCCATCCCAAAAACAAACAACCATTTTCCCTTGTTATCAAAGTCACATCTTTATAGAGTGGTCAGGATAACCATGATCTACTCAAACTTGTATTAAAGCCTTCCTTTGTGAAAAATCTTTTTTGGAAGCATATGTCAATCGAATAATATAGGTTGTACTTTTTTTTACGAAGAGACATTACTCACACCACCCCATCTTGTGGAGTGAGAGGAAGGGGAGATTCGAGCTTGCACCATCCTGTTAGAATTCGTGGTGCTCATGCTAGATCAAGTATGTGGAGGAGAGGGACTCACAAAATACAAGAAAAATATCTTGCTTATTAAGTTGTTTATGAATACAACTAGGCCTTGCTCTATACAAAAGGCCTCCTAGCTTCACCTTTAAATAGGTGAGCTAGTGGACCTTAAGTCCCTTCACACACACACCCTTCTCTTCCCCTTTTACATAACCTTAGTCTCTTAATACCCTCCCTCAATACCAACTATGAAAGAATTAGAATAGGTGGTATTGGACATAGGTTGCCTTTATAACATTAGGCATACAAGGATGTCATGGTGGTGTGGTTATCTAGGACTTACAACTATGTTCCTAGAGCCTTAGAGGCTAATACAATGATGCCATCTAAGTCTTTATTTGATGTCGATGAAGATGTACACCTTAATGATGGTGCACCCCACTCTTTGTGCTTGCTTGACCTCTTGTAGTTGACATGCTTTAGACATACTTTAGACATACATGCCATTGCTTCCACATGCTTTCCACCTTGACCATTCTCACACAATGATCAAAACAAGGCTGCCACCCTTGCTTAAGTGGTTTGCACATAGATGTTCCTTCAACATGCTTGATGCTTCCTTGAATACCATACCTCCTCCATGGGCAATGAGGGCCTTCCTTCTTAGAGTAATGGTTATGAGGCAGATTTATATGGGAAAGGGAAAGGGAGGGTCTTACCACTTGCCTTATGGATTGGTCAAGGGCAGTGTCTACTCCTTGATTACAACAAAAGCTTTTGTGCATGTTGGTTACATGATGATACCCATTAGGGTTTGAAGGTACAAGCTTAATGAAAGTGAGTAAGTGGTTAAGGTAAATGCTCAAACCAATAAGGTACATCATTCTTGGCTCAAGAAGGTGAGGGCATGGCTCATAATGTTGCCTATGCCTCTTACAAAGACAATGCCAAGAGATGCTTAAAAACATGACACACAACAAGGTAGAGCACTTATTCATGCTATGCTCAGCCTTACAACTCATTTTAGAAGATGAAAATGTTGAATATGCAGCGGAATAACATGCCTTGGGCTTGGGAAATGAGAGCATATGGCTTATGACATGCCTATGCCTCTTACAAACAAGAGCCTCAAGGGTGATACACAACAACATTAAAGATGCGCACTTAGTGTACATGTGCCCAACTTTAAACCACTCAAAAACTGAGTTTGTTGATGAAAAACCAGAAATCTTCAATCTTTTGGCTTATGGGATGAAGACAATGGCTTATGGTTGCACCATTTCTCCTTGGAAGATTGCCAAGGTAAGCATAGAAGCGGGTTGACGATGAAGACTTATAATGTGGCAGTGCCTGGCCTCCAATGTTGATGAAGAAGAGCCTCCTTAGTGTTAAAGACCTCCTCCTTTGATGGTTAAAACCACATTAGTATTAAGCAACACTTTGTTTGATGATTAAGATCATCATTAGTGTTTAAAAAACACGATTAGTGCTTAAGAGCATATTTCTAGCGCCTAATGACACTTGTATTGGTGATTAGATTCACTATTAGTGTTTAATAACACTCTTAGTGTTTAAAAACACTTTAGAATAACTCTCCTTTGTTGGATTAGAAACCTCATTAGTGTTAATCAATACTATTAGTGCTCATCATAAGCACACTTTGAAAGGCTTTGTGAACTTGAAGATGATGAGGAAGCTTGATGAGAATGAGGCTCATGAATACCTCATGTGGTTGGCCACCGCTTCAAAATCAAGAATAAGATCAGCAACAAACCCTCACAAGATCACTTAAGTGATTAGAGCAAAGTGGAGAGGATTAGAGCAAGAAAAAAAGCATAATTATGAAGCTTTTATGCAAGCTTCCATGGAAAAAACTGCAAGCCGCCTCGTTTTTTGCCTCCCACAGTCGATTCACGCCACCATTGGGGCTGAGGTTTGGGCTGTAGGACCTTGAGAGTGTGGGCTTCAAAATCCCTAAGGCTATGCAGCTTGTGGTCGTCTGTACATGGCGTATTTGTGTACGGCAGCAGCTGCGCAACAGAAAAGACAGGCGACATGCTCAGGCGGCAATGTCGCAGCAACGCAGCAGTGAAATCTTCAATCGACCGTACGAACACGAACGCCCGGACCTGCTCTTCATTTCTCCTGATGAAATCTCGGCAAGTTGTTGCCTCCACGAGCTGCTAGAGCTCCTCCATTGCCAGGGGGTTCAGCTCCACAAGTGAAAGGATAAGGAAAAGTAAAAATTTTGACCTATTCTACACCACAAAGGGGCCTAATCAACCAAAGCTCTAGATACCATGTTAGAATTCGTGGTGCTCATGCTAGATCAAGTATGTGGAGGAGAGGGACTCACAAAATACAAGAAAAATATCTTGCTTATTAAGTTGTTTATGAATACAACTAGGCCTTGCTCTATACAAAATGCCTCCTAGCTTCACCTTTAAATAGGTGAGCTAGTGGACCTTAAGTCCCTTCACACACACACACCCTTCTCTTCCCCTTTTACATAACCTTAGTCTCTTAATACATCCTTGGCTAGATTGTTCGAGCCACAGTGTTGCCAGTCAATGGTGAAGAGACCAATCCACATGTGCTTCACGGCCTAATAAAGATAAGAGTTTGGTTGGCCCTTGGTTAGGAAGCATGCCAAGGTTGCATATGTGGTGTAATGTGGGCATAAAATTGCTTGGTTCAAGGCCTCATCTCTGGGGTTTGGGCTTGTAACACAAAAATAGGGCTCGTGGCATTGCTTTGTGAATTCAAGCACCAAGACCACCCTCATTTGATAGGCAAGACCGTCCTCTATGGTTTGGCATAGAAAGTTCTAATTCCCACATCTCATGGTGGAGATTAGACTTCTTTGTTGTTGCTTATTACACCTTCATTCATAGGCAAAAGTGTTTTAGTCAAGCTTACTGACGAGAACATAGCCAAACCCTTAGGCATCCTGCAAGATGCAAAGATGAAGACCTTCCGACTAAGTTTCCACCACACATTCATGGTGAAAGAAGAGGGTCATACATCAAAAACATATATGAGAGAAGCAAGGTCGGTTCACGATTGGGAAACCAATCACGTTTACGTACGCAAATGTAGCCAATCCTTAAAAATAAGTTTGAATTCAAGGAAGACTCATCTCATTGGTCGAGGCATGTTTCAAAACAGGTTATAGGATAGTGAAGATGACAACTTGGACCATGAGCCTCTTTTAGAGCTTGATGACTTTGAGGATTGGATTCATGTCTTGCAAAACACTCTTTCATAGAAGCTTATAAGACTAGAAAAGATGGAATAACCATGATTGGTGTAGCATCCCTTTTGGGGGCTATTGGTGACTTTGAACCATGGGTAGCTAGTGACTCATCTCAAGCAAATGACTCCACAAAGGGATAAGCCACTTCTGCATTGCCCACATGCACACGGCCAAGGAGGAGAAGTTAGTCTTGGTGAAGAACCTAAGCCAATATTCATTGTTGCTAAAGACCTCATTTGTGAAGGAGAGTTGGTAACCTTACCAACTCCTATCAGTGTTAAACCTTTTTAGCACTAGCTTGATGTACTTAGACTACTTAATGGCTATACCATCTTCTTGTTGTATAAACTACATACCAAGATAGTAGTGCAAAAGTCCAAGATTTGACATCTCAAAATTTGAGGCAAGATCATCCTTGAAGGTTATAATGAAATCCTCATTGACGCCTATCATCACCATGTTATCTACATAGAGAATGACAAAAAGTAAATCTTACTTGTCCTTTTTCACATATAAAGTGCTTTCTATAAGACTATTTTGAAATCCTTGTCTAGTCAAATAGGCATGCATCTTACGGTACCAAGCTCTAGGAGCTTGTTTTGAACCATTTAAAGCTTTATTAAGCTTGCATATCTTCTATTCTTGACCAGTTTGGGAAAATCCAACTGGTTGACTCACATAAACTTCTTCCCATTCAAGAGAGTTTTTTTTTAATTTCCAATTGGTACACTTTCCATCCATGATGGGTTGCTAAAGAAATAAAAACTTGGATAGTGGTCATACAAGAAGTGGGAGAGCAAAAGTTTCATCATAATCAATCGCTTTCTACTGAGCATAACCTTTTCAACAAGTCTGGCCTTGAATCTGTATCTGCATTTCTCTTAACTTTGCAAAACCCTTTTAGTACTAATAGCTTTCTTGTCGAGTGGTAGATCCACTAAATCCAAGTACCATTTTTCTAAATGGAATGAATTTTATCTTGCATGGCTTTCAATCTAGGGTTATGCCTAGATGCGTTAGAAGCACTTTGTGTGATAGCAAATTGAGTTTGCATTTCTTAGTTCCCTACATGATGTAGACGAACTTGAGTTTTTTGAAGAGGCTCAAGAAGACACAAATGGGTAATTGATTGTTGATCTTTACTACATCTTCCAATTGATTTGAAGTTGGTGCAATTTCTTGAGCATTCCCCCCTAGGATCAGTAGTAGGTAAAATCTATTATCAACAAATACTGGCATAGGTAATAAACCATCAAAAATGTCCAAAGAACTTGTGTAGATATGCTTATTGAATTCTATCAAATGGATAGATAGAATCCTATGTAAAAGCAACATCTTTACTTACAATAATCCTCTTAGTGAGAGGATTGTAGAGATGATAACCTTTGCTTTCGACACTATAGCCGATAAAATGCATTTCACTTCCTTATCATCAAGCTTAGTTTGATTTTGTGCTCGCACATGTACATATGCTAAACAACTAAAAACATGCATGTGTTCAACATTAGGTTTCTAATTGAACCAAGCCTCATAGAAGGAGCATCTTAGCATGCTAGAAAGCAAGAAAGAGATTAACACTAATGATGATGCTGATGACAAAAACGAAGCACATTGACAAGGTAAGAGGTTTAGCTCAAAAGCTCATATATTTGATCCATTAGACAGAGTTTTTTATAGGCTTGATTACATATCCATTAGCTATTAAAGATAGACCATAAGCTTGCTTAAGCCTCTACTAATCTTTTCTAGATTTGAGCACCATCTCCCTTGAAGTGAGCACCAATTTGGTATCCTTTTAGGTGCCTACTTTTGGCCTCCACATGGGCTAGCAATTCCATATATTCCTTAACCTTTGGGCTTCCTTTGATCCTTTGAACCATAATCTATGACTTATGCAACTCATACAAATGTTTGAGGGTCACATACCACTCCCCCTTGCTTCAAACATTTACCCCACATCACTTGCTATTTCAACACAATGTAGTCTCGCATGGTCTCTTTTTCCTCTTGCTTAAGTCTTTGGATGAGAGCAGTTAAGTTGGAAAAATATTCAAGCTTGTAGGAGTATACACACACGACACACCTTTCGTCCATTACCCATGCATGCCACACATGCTAACACATCTTGAACCAATGGCATAAACAGACACATGTACTTGTAACTAACCTTGTCAATGCCAACCCTCTAGGTATAACTTTGGATAGGGGGACTATGGTGGATGCAACAAGCTTGGCCCATAGTATAACCCATTGTTGAAATCTTTGGATAGAGGGATTGTCGTGGGTGCAACAAGCTTGGCCCATAGTATAACCCATTGTTGAATACCCATTGGTCTACATATACCTCCAAAGAGCTTCAATACATGCAACCGCTGCCAACCCTAATTCAGCACAGCCTAATCTTTGCTTTGAACAACCTAATTCAACATAACCCAGCCTTGCCATTGGTGGCTGATGTCTTAAGCCATGAGAAATCCCTCTCTCTAAACACCACACTATGAGGCCTGGGCATAATATCCTCCTATTGTGCCACAAGATGGTCCGAACCACCATCTAACCATGCAAACCATTCATTGGTGGTTCGAACCACCATCTACCCTTGTAAATCATTCATTGGTGGTCCTGGCAAGTTTGATTGGTTTAGTGCCAAACCTAGTCACTTGTACATAAGTCTATTTAGATATTAAGCAATACACATTCCACATCCATTTCCTTGTGATCTCTTCTTTTCTCTACTCTTGCTTACATGTAAGCTATTGAATCTTGCTTACTTGATGGTGGCTGCATGCTATTGAATCTTGCTTACTTGATGGTGGCTGCATGCTAGATAGGTTTGTTCTTAGCTTCCCTTTTCCATTAGCTTCTTTCCTATCCACCTTTTATGAGAGATAACCACCGCAAAGGCTGCCTCTTCTTGCCTTTATCTAGGCATAGAGATCTCTTTCTTCACTCCCTTAGCAAAGGAGCACGGAAATAGTGTGTAAAAGAGAAGGAAAAACCTTAATTAGAAGGATGAATTGAGCCACCTTAATACTTTAATAAATTTAATTAAATAAGGATGAATTAAGCCACCTCAATACTTTGATAAATTTAATTAAATAAGGAAAATGTGGGCAAAATGGAAGCCCTCAGTCATGCCGCCTCTTTTCCATGCCTCTACTCTCACGCTTGGCAAAACCTACCTTGCATAGCTTGACCCTCCCCTGAGCTATATAAACCCTTGCTTCTTATGCTCCTCAGTTCATTAATTCAACTGCGCTTAATCAAGATCTTGGAGAAGAAGCTGGAAAGCCCTTTTAAGAATAATGATCTCTAATCATCATTATAGAAATATTAAGGCTTCCTCATCATTAACTAAATCAAGGGTTAGGTCCATCTACTCTCTTAATTATTGCTTCCTCAATCTATGTCCTCTTGGATTAGTGGTTACTTGGAGTAACCATCGTTTTAATTCCCTAAAGGCTTAAGAACTTATTTTAGCCTAAATTTAAGGGGTCTCTAGGGTTAGAATCCACTTACACCTTGATTTAGAGTAAATTGTGAAATAATGATTAGAGAGTTTAAATAGTAATTTAATCATAATTGTGAATGATTTTAGAACCTTAAATCAATTCTTAAAGCTAAGGGCTTCATGCTTTCAATTTTGAAAATTTGCTTAACAATTTCTTGATCATTAGGAATCTTAATTAATAAAATATTAGTGATAATAATTAATATTGCTAAGAATAATTAGTTAAAATGATTATATAGGGGGGCTGATCTAGGGAGTAAGGCCAAGGTGCCTATAGGGTCAAATATTAACTTTGGTTGATGCTTTCCTTAATACATACCAATCAACTTCTGGAGTTATTAGAGAATATAAAAATGAGCTCAATAAATTGCAAAAAAGTTAAGGCCTAATTAGGATCCTCTTATGACTACTAGGAGGGCCATAAAGTCATTTCTCATCAAATGCCTTAAATTTACTTAATATAACTTAATTATTATTTAGGTATAATTAAGGAAAATTAAACATTAGTTTGATGATTTTGAGGGCATCATCTAAACCTGGATAACTTAAGGATTAGTTCTAAATGGTTATTTTATCTTAAAAATGCTGAGTGCATTTAAAAATATGCTAATCATATATTGGAAAAGATTAGGGATGGATTATGAAAGAAAAAAAGAGAATTTTTAAATTGCAAAGCTGATTAGGGTCCTTTAGGGTTAATGTCTACTTTTTTTATCAAGAGAAAGTAAGGGAGATTAATGATTTTGTGAATGAATTAGGGTTAGATCAACCCTAAGAGTTTTAAATCTTAGAGGATCAAACCTCCTTGCATCTCTTTAAAGGTGTACTCTTTAATATTAGAACTTACGTAACGTAACATATAGTTGAAATATTAATCTAAGTTTGAACCTTAAAAAATGAGATAAGGTCAAAAGGGCAGAGAGCATAAAAATAAGGGTTAATTTTTGGAAATTAGACCCTCTAAGATAGAAAATAGGAATGAAATGTTGTAAGCTTAAAAATTAAGAGTTAAATCTTTCTACGGTTTTGACCAAAGACTCTAGGAATTAGAGATGAATTGAATAATATTGAAGGTATTTTTTTCCTAAAGTTACGACCTATATATTGAGTGTTTTAAAACATATTTTAAGTTAGAAGAAAATAAATTAAAAAATGGAAAGAACCTATTCATAAACTAAAAGAGGATAAACAAATGCTCTTAAAAGTTTGAGACTATGTCGTACGAGAAGCTCAATGACCTTAGAAAGAAAAACAAGAACCTCGTCTTGTGATGCAAGAAAAAAGGGAAAAAATGTTAGACGTCTACTTTCTACTAGCTTTGTAACGTGCCCAATAATCGATAATAGTCTACTTTCTACTAGTTTTTCTTGTGATGCAAGAAAAACAAGAACCTCGTCTTGTGATGCAAGAAAAAAGGGAAAAAATGTTAGAAGTCTACTTTCTACTAGCTTTGTAACGTGCCCAATAATTGATACACTTGCTGGGTTTCCTTAGGCTTTATTACATATTTACACTTACCTTTAATAAGCCCTTGCTCACCACACTGATGATTAAGACACCATTTAGACCATCCATGTGCCTTACCTGGCTGACAAGGCATAAGACACCTTTGCCTTTTTCCAAATCCATAAGCCTGAAGATAAGGAGGAAAAACTTGACAAGTTCTCAGAAGGACACGAAGGTAGGCACACTAGTCGTCCAAATAATAAGCCCTCTTCAGATAGTTTGTGCCACAAAGCAAATCCCTAGGTGCCAAACCCACCACATCTCCAACCAACCCAACTCTAACCCCCACCCATAACCCTCCTCTCAAGCTATCCACACAACATCTTCCATGGGAGCCCCTACCTCATCCATTGCTCAACCCCAAATCCTCAATCGATTTTCTCTCACAACTAAACCACCTTATTAACCAAATCCTCCATGAGGGGAAAAATCTCAATGTGAGGAACCATTGGGATTACCCACAAGAAGAAGCCAGTGAAGATGACCGCAAGGACCCAAGGGTGTCCTTGCATGTCCATGAATGGCAGCTCACATACTCACTATAATCATGCGTGATCTCATCTCCTAAGACATAACCACCTGGACATACCCTTATCTCGTCGAAATTTGTCAAGGAACCAACACATGGATCACCTTGCCTAGTGGAAGATCGACCACCTGTAGCACACTAGGACATACCCTTATCTGGTTGAAATTTGTATGGGAATGTGCGCTTTTGCCGCACAGGTCGTAGCTGGGGACTTGCCGGACACCGTATGCGAGCCACGAGTGGCTGCAAGCATACAACCAGGAAAGGAAGCTCAAACAGAATGCAAAGGGTGTGTCACTCACCGCCTTGAAGGATTCCCGCGTCGCAGTGAAGAAGGATCTGCCGTCGCCGCTCTACCGCCTCTCCGCCGCCGTGCCGCTACACAGTGCTCGATCGCTCTCTCACTCTCTCTCTCACACACACACGCAGGAGAAGGAAACCAAAGAGATAAGGCAAGAGCACTCTTGTATTCACCACACATGAGAATGAGGATTTTAGGGTTACATTTGACTCTTATAGGTGACTTGGCCGTTCACACTTGGGTGCCCATACATGGCCGGCCGATCCTAACCCTTATCCTACTGATATTCAAGGTGCGCCTCTCATCGGCGATCACCCAATCCCTTCATCCTTAACATATGGTGCCGACAAGCCCGACCCATGACTCAGAATATTTAAATTAATGACGTAAAACATAGTACGTCTCAATGTCCGTCATAGGTTAACATGCCCCCCTTCCTGATGTAGATTCTGTCCTCGAAAGCTATGGTATGGTAAGCTCGAGAGGGTTGTTGTGGTAGACCGTCTGCAAAACAGGGAAGTAGAGTGAAAGTATGCTAGAATTCAAAAGATATAAAGTGTATAAATTCAAGCACGTTAGACCACAATGGATGTTGCTATGAGAACTTAGTTTAAGGGTCACATGAATGAGCTAGTGTAGCAAATTAACAGGAGTTTAAAATTATTGAAAGTAAATCAAGAGTTAGCAAGGTGTCAAAGGTTAATCAAGGTTTATAACTGGCTTAAGTCAAGGAAAATAACCAAGCTTAGTAAATAAACAGATGACCACACTGTGTCTACTCTAAGAACAAGTTAATACCACGAGTCTAGGGACACAAGAAACATTAGAGTTATAGGAGCCTTTTGCCTCTCTTTTTTTTTAAAAAAAAAATGCACGTGACAATTTTTACACACAATGGCGACCTTCCAAAGGCAAAACTAACATCGATCCTGGTACCATGTTTAACACAAGGCATTATCCAAGAATCTATTAGTTCACCTTAGGCAAGGCTACCCCCTACCAACTAAGGCATCGGTCTGGAGTAGAATACTCCTCGCCTACCAAGTATCAATAAGGCGATAGGCCAACATTAAAGCACATCATAGACTTGTATTGCCATTTATTGTAGGCTTTTTTTTTTAAATCTATTTCTTTTGATCTTTGCTCCTGAACTATAATTTGTCTTGCATCCTTTCGACAAAGGGGTAATAGCTATGTCCTAGAGGTCAACACACACATGGCCAGGTGTCAAACATTAAGATGGTTTGACCCTAGACCTAAGACAATCGTATTCCAAGGTTAACTAAAGATGTCATGCTGCCTAGGAATATTTCCAATAAAGTTAAGCTCATTAATGATTTACACTAGCATGCAAGCAACTTCAAAAACTAAGTAGTACATTGACAATTTCCATGTGGTCATGCATTATAGTTTATGCAATTAATTGAACAGTAAAAAATTAAAGAGAGTGGGCATGGAACAATTACATCTGAAATTGAAGATCTCCTTGATTTGATGAGACAGCTTGCAATTTGATGTAGATATATTTTGATGAACGTTGCGGCAGTCTCAGGACTTGAAAGCGAACCCACCTCAAACTTTTTAACCTGTACAATCAACTAACAAGCACTATACCTCGAGAGGCACATTAGTGTGAAAAATTAAAGACTCGTTTAAGGAATCCAAACTAGAAAAAACTTGAAAACACTAACCTACCTACCAGTCACCACACTACTACTGAGGATACGGTAAGAGGATGTTGTAGAGTCCTGGCTCTAGCCCTAAGGCTAAGCCTCTATCCGCATCATCCAAATAAATAAAGTCAACCTCAGTAGTGCCATGAGTTTCATCCGTCCATTCATCATTGTCAGATATTTCCTTTTCATTTTCCCATCCGCATAAACTCATCAAGAATGTAACCATGCGAGGATAGTCATCTTGTGGAAAAGAAAAGCATTGGGCTATCGGCGATATTTCCTCTACGGAGTAGGGGTCAGTCATGGTCAATAGGCGAATTAGCCATTCTAATTCCTCAACATTTTCCTCTATGGCTAGTACATCTATATGATCCCATTCAGTTTCAATTACAGGATAGCACATGTGAAATATCTAAGAAAGGTACAGATGATACCTCTCATCAAAGGTGGGAGTGGATGAAGTATATGATGATCGTGCATCTGCCATATCTGCAAACACAGATATAGCATCAGTAGGTTTGTGACAAGTCAATCTAGTTCTTGATTGTATACGGATATTTCTCCTCTTTTTGTGCTCTTGCTCTTTTTACTATTTTTTGTTTTTCTTTTCTTTGTTTTTTTTAAAAAAATGTATGAAGCTATATATATACATCCCCTTGAATTTGGCAATTACATGGTCAGGGGAGAAGGTTAAGGAGGAAGCATTAGAATGTCGAGCGTGAGTACATGCTCCCCCTTTCCTTGGGTAGATCATATTATTTGCAATGATGTTGCAGCCTCTTGGAACCAATTTGTCCAGCGGGTCATAGGTTGTGATGTGGGCAGATAGCTTTTTATGACCCTTGTGGCCACATCCAATTGCAGAGATGGTAGTGTACGCTCCCATTGACGAATGGAGGAAATGGTTTCCGATGATACTATTACAAGTGGAGACGTAGACTATCGATTTTTTGTTGGGTGTTGACAAGAGTAGGTGTAGAGCATGTAGACACTTCTATATCAATGTGTGCCTGGCATGAGGAGCTAGAAGCTTCATGTGGCTCCCCCCTTCCTGAGCTAGGTGGTATTGATCGATATCGTTTGGGAATCCAAACTAACTCTGGAAGAAGTGGTGCGGAGCACTCTGTTACCTTTCCCTTACCACGGTCTTGAATTGTCATTGGGGTGGCAACAATGGGTTTGCAAGGTTTTACAGGTGATGTAGAGGGATTCACCTTATGTTTAGGGACCCAAATCTGGTCATTCCCCTCGTAGTACCCTTGGGCTACTAATAATTTTTTAGGGATCCATCGCGATGTTACATTGCCCTTTCTCGGGTGGGTAGCTGCTTTCCTTTTACGAGGCTTCTTGGTGGCTGAACGAGATTGAGCAGGGGAAGTAGCTATTAACGAAGCTTTTGGGACCCATTTGTATGTGTTTTTTGGCATAGTAAGCAGAGCCTTGGAGACCACCTTGCCTGTTTCCACTCTTGGCGTTGAAGCGTTAGAGGGGTGGCAAACAATCAAAGATGGTTTTGCCACTAGACTTTGTGATTTTTCATTATCTAGCATTTGAGTGGATGACTTAGGTGCGGGATTTTGAGCGGTCAGACCTAGTGTTGGTTCTTGCGTTGTGACTCGTCTAGTTGCCCAATCGATATTGCACTTGGTGGCCATCATCCATTTGCGCCCTAAGTTTACAGTCCCTTCCATGGTACCTGCAGGCATAACCAAAAAACTTTGAATTACGGTCCCCTTGTCACATAGGCAACCGGAGTGTGCAGAATTCCTGAGACAGGGGTTTTCTTCTTGTTGATTCCTTGAACTTGGATAGCACTCTTGGATAAAGGTGGTTTTCCAAGTTGACACCACACGCCATATGATAGCAAATTGTGTTGAGCTCCTGTATCCAATAATGCATTATACAGCACCTCCCCGTAAGGACTCTGTAACTCAATTGGGTATCTTAGAGGTGGGTCAGATTCCAGTGAATCCTCCTCTGCCTCCTCGAAAAATACTTGCGTAATTCCCAAGTTGGCTTCTCGTTGGCGCCTAGCACGCTGTTGACGTTCTTTGGTTTCGACTCTCGCTTGTATCTTTTTAAGCTCAGCTTGTTCTTTAGCTGCCTTCTTTTGATGGATTGCATGTAACTTCTCTTGGCTCTCAGGGAGTCATAGTATCTTTTGAATTTACTCCCATTAAGGAATCCAATGGTTTCAACTCCATCGAGAGTCTCCACTCTGATGGTACCTTGCGGGGTAATTTCACATACTCTATACGGTCCCTTATCAGCAAAACAGAGATTAATGTCTTGTTTGTACTCTCGGCTTGGCCATTCGCTTGTGGATAGTAAGGAGTAGATTTATGATGGGATATCATGAAATTTGTTGTGAACTCCTTAATCACGTCATTTATAAAATGCGTTCCATTGTCGCTCACAAGCTCAAAAGGACAATCGAAGCGTGTGATTATATTTTCAAAGAGGAACTTGGCTGTTGTCCTTGCATCTGCCTTATGTGTCGCCTTCGCTTCAGCCCATTTGGTCATATAGTCAGTGGCCACAATAATATAGCGAGATTGTGTGTTGCGGGCCGCTGGGCTAATTGGACCTACAAAGTCTAAACCCCACTTTTCAAATGGTTGGTTTACTTTGATCGGATGTAGGGGCATTTGATCTTTCCGCTGGGGTTTCTTGTATCTTTGGCATTCATCGCAACCCTTCACAAAGAGTGATGCATCTTGGAACATAGTAGGCCACCATATACCCTGATTGTAAGATCTTTCGCGCAGTTAAGTCTCCTGAGAAGTGACCACCGGCTACGCCCATATGTGCCTCTTGCAAAATGTATAGATACTCATCCTCTCGGGCACAACGCCTAAGAACGTCATCCTTTCCTCTTTTATAAAGAGTCCCTGCTATCAGGCAATAGGGTTCGCATTCTTTGATTAGCTTTCGAGCTAGATCTTTACGAAGCTCCTTGGGTGGAAAGCCATTAACCAAAAAGTTAACAATCTTCTCACTCCATTCAGGTATTGTCTCCACCATGAACAGGGAAGTGTCCGGTAAGTCATCATCAACCCCCGTAGGAGCCTCACCATTAGGTATGCGAGACAAATGATCAGCCATAACATGTTTTTTGCCAGGTCTCACAACAACAGTGAAATCAAACTCAAGAAGAATCAATAGTCATCATGTGATTCTTCCTGTGGAGCATGGTTTGTTTACCAGATACAACAATGCTTGATGATCCACATAGAAAACAAACTTAGTGGCAAGGAGGTAATAACAAAATTTCCTTACTGCATATATCATTGCCCTTCTCGCTCCGTAGTGGTGTAGTTCATCTCAGCATCGTTCGACTGGCAAAGCTAATGGGGTAGTCTAGCTTGTGTTCTCCAGGTTGAGTTAACACACACCCAATGGCAAAGTTTGATGCATCAATATGCACATGGAAGAGTAAATCCCAGTTAGGCATTCTCAAGATTGGAGCACTCGCCAAGGCCTTCTTTAATAGCTCATAGGCACGGTCACATTCTTCGGTCCAAATAAACTCGATGAGAAGCTTATACAATGGTCGAGCTATCTCGGCGGCGAAGAATAGAATAAACCTTCGATAATAACCAACGTGGCCCATAAAGCGTTGGACTCCCTTATAGTTGGTGGGTGGTGGCAGTTTTTCCAGAATGACCTTGATTTTACTCTCGTCCGTGGAAATCCCATTTTTGGATACTATATGCCCTAAGATAACTCCGTGTTTAACCCAGAATTGGCATTTGAAAGGATTCAAGGAGATGCGATATAATCTACACCTTTCAAATATTTTTCGTAAACACATCAAGTGCTCGTCCCAAGAGGAATGAACACAAAGATCATCTAAGAAAGCTTCAAAGAAGTCCCTTAGATATTCCTTAAAGGCCGTGTTTATCAATCGTTGGAATGTTGCAGGTGCATTGGTCAAGCCAAAAGCCATGACGCGAAAGGCAAACACTCCAAACTCCGTGATAAATGCTGTTTTAGCTTGGTCCTCAATTGTGATCTGATTGTAACCCGAGTACCCATCTAAAAAGCTATATGCCTCCTTGCCTGCCACTCTTTCAAGCACATGTTCAGAATATGGCAAGGGGTAATGATCCCTTCTGGTGGCTGCATTAACCTTTTTGAGATCAACGCACACTCTGAGTTTCCCATTCTTCTTTGGTACGATGACTATCGAAGAAACCCATTCTGAGTGCTCAATAGGGTATATGAATCCACATTTTACAAGCTTTTCAATTTTCTCTTGTACAATCTTTGCGTACTTAGGATTCATTGGGTAGGGACGTTGCTGGACTAGTTTAGCAGTGCTAATCATTGGAATCGTGTGTTGCACCACCGAGGGTGGAACACCCTTCATATCATGATATGTCCAAGCAAATATGTCCTTGAATTCTTTAAGAAGCTTCGTAAGTGCAGCTTCTTCCGCCTTGGTGAGGTCTTGAGCAATAAAAACTGGTTTAGACTCCTCACCCGGATCTGCTAAGTCTATCTCCTTAACTACCGCAGGGCCATCGTAGACACCGCTACTCCCATTGGTAGACCACTTTAGGTTCCCCTGTGGTGAATGATTTGAAATGCTCGGGTGCGGGGTGTAAGTCTACTGGTTCTTGTTGTGCTAGGCTTTTTTCTTTCAATTCCGCTTCCTTTTGCTGCTGAGCCAACTCTTGGTTTTGCCGCCTCCTTGCAGTACGACTTAGTTTTGGCTTCTCATCAATTTCTAATTGGGCAACGTCATGAGGTTGCGGAATACACCACATGACACTTTGGAGGTATTGTCCCCAATTATCAACTTCCAATGGCTCCTACATAACTGAGCCATTTTGCAGTGGATCTTTCCTTGTTTATTGTAGTGCGTACATTGGCTCGATAGCGTTGACGCTTATGTCTCGTTTTCTTCTTACCAAATTTTTGATTTTTGTTTCTATCAGATTCGGACTCACTTGGTCGATCTTCACTTTCGGATGAACTGCAGGAGGTCACTGTCCTAGGCCTTGAGCACCTTGCTTCCACATTTGGGTGAATATTTGATTCATCCCCCCCATCAGGCTCAGAGTAAGTTTCTTCTTGAGATTCATACTCAAAGTTGCATTGGTCAGAGTCTTCGCTACTTTCAGTGTCAGTGGAGTTTGCCACTTTCTCGCCATCAGGAGTCAAGTGCATAACACCTATCATGTTTATTGGCACTTACGGTGGCATATCTTGCCCCTCAGGTGTTACCCAACTTGTGCCTCTATTTCCCCATGTGTCTATGGTTGCCGCTAGGTGTACCCAATCCACGTTATCCGACTCAGTCATACCCGGTGTAGGACGTCCATATAAGGAGAATCTTTCCCATCATCAGTCTCTTTTTTGCATGTATAGCAATACCTTAATGGGGCGGAGTGAATAGTGGTATCCGATCGATTATCAATGATAACCTTGCTTCCTAAAGGATGTGAACGATCATTCTCAAGATCAACTCGAATGATCGAGTCCTGGAATTGTAGATAGACATGGTTTTTCGACCAATCATGCACCATTTGTGCTTCCCTCATGAAAGGACGTCCTAAGATCATTTGATATGACATAGGATGCTTGGAGAAATCCATTACAATGAAGGAAAGTTTTACCTTGTATCCCAGAACCTTGATCTTAAGGTCCCTTAACATTCCAATAGGTTTAGCAATAGTTCCGTTTGCCATCTTAACCACTATGTTTGTGACTTCGAGGTGAGGTCTCCCCATAGATTCCCAACAGTTTTTAGTCACAATGCTCACTCCAGCACCACCATCAAGGATTCCCTTTAGAGTTAATCCCTTGGTAGTAATGGGGAGGGTTGCATTAGATTCGTCCCCTTCAAAGTACTGTCCCAACTTGTTAACAGGTATTTCAACGACCGAATCTTCATCTAAGTTGGGTTGTAGATCCCAATGCTCCCCTTCATCTTGAAGCGTGTCAGGTCTATCCATATTTGCAAATTGTGGTAGCCCCGCCTTTAGTTCTCCATTGAGAAATGCCCGAAGAGCTAAGAATAGCTCAGGATCTCCGTATAATTTGGATATGATCGTGGTCTTGATTTCAGAGGACATGAAATCCATTAGCTTGGACACATTCAATGGTACTTTTCGAGATATCGCCCCTTGACTAGGGACTGGTGAAGATGGAATTACTTCCTCTTCGATGGGGTCAGGCGGCATTCCCTCACTAAACATTCTTTCTAGCAAGAAGGGTGTTTGCCCACTTCCGGATGTCCTATCCTCACTTTCTTCCCGAATGATACTCGGTATAGCTAACGGTTTATGGTTCCTATGAGGCTGAACTTGTGTAGGAAACACAGTGTCTGGAATTTTGATTTTTCTCGGGTTTGGCTCCAGTTCTCTTTGTGTTTCTTCCACCAAACCCCTTAAGTGTTGCACTTGTTCAATCTCCTCAACTGGGTTTGGGTAAGTTCCAATCTTTTTCTTGAGGGTTTTTGGCCCACAAGGCTTGTCTTGGGGAGTCTCAGTCAGTTTGGGTGGTCGAGAGGGCATTAACTGACTTGGTTGTGGGGTCGAGGAAGTTTCCTTCTCTTTCCCCTTATTTATGTACTCGCTTGATTCTCCTTCGTTGAGCTCCCGAGTGGGTTCCTCCCTTAAGGTAGTGGCTTTGGTCCCCATGGTTTCTATTGAATCGGAATCATCTTCAGGATCATTCATATACACGGGATCGTCTCCTGTCCCTATGTTAGTCTTTGAACTGGGCTTGGAGCTCGTGGCATTAAGCGATCTCTTCCGCCGTGTTTTCTTTTTCTTTGCCTGAGCGATTGATGCAGTATCCCTCTCTTCAAGAATGTAGTTTTGATTTTGAAGCATTGACCGTGTAACTACATTTGCGGGTACAACAGGTGTGGTTCCTCGTGCTTGGTTGGTGACCTCAACCAAATTCAATGGCGTAATCTTAGGTGCATTAGGATTATGTGGACATTGAGCAATCAAATGATCTATGCCACAACGATTACATGTAAGTACCGGCATTCTCGATGTGCTCCCTTGATTTGGTTGCATTTGAGTAGCGATCTTCTGTAGCCTATTAGGGCACTCCGCTACACGATGCGGTCCACCACACTCGTAGCATTGAAGAGGTGGTCTCCTCGCCAAGGTATTAAGGTTTTGCCCTCTTGTGGGGCGAGAGCAGCCGTTTGATATACAGGCTTGACTTGCCTGAAATGATCCTCCATGTAGTACTGGGGAATCATTTCAAACGTATCAATCCTATATGGAGCAGTGGGGTCTATCTCCTCTTCATAATCCCCACACACACTATGTGACTCACAACCCATCTGGTTTATCGGGGTAATCCTTGGATGTGGAGGTTGTGGTCCTAGCACTGGCGGTGGTAACGGCACAGACTGGACTACATTCGGATTCCTTGGAACTATGTGCTGTGACGGTTGCTCGACAGGTTGTGAAGGCATTGGCGCGGGTACTTGAGGTGTGTTTGACCAGGCTAGTGGTGCAACATTCGCTTAAGTACTAGGCAATCCTTAGATTGATGGCCGTACTTACCACATGCATTGCAATTCCCATTGAATTTGACTCTGAATGTGGGACATTCACTCGTGCTATGTGGTCCTAAGCACACCGAACACCATTGTTGCTCTCTTCTTGGGTACATATGGCTATTCTGAGGAGCTCGATTACCCCTAAAGTATTCTTGGAGAGCCTTAGTAAGGTCGGTCATTCACAGACATTTCGGATATCTTGGGCTCCTTGGCAATAGGTTTTACTGTCATTGGCTCGTGCCCAGATACTTGCGAACTAAAGGATTTTGTTTCTGAAGACACCTTTTTACCTGCAATCATCAAGTTGTCTTCTAACTGGATTGCATTGGCAATGACTGCTTCCCACGTTGTAAGACCTCTAATGACTAAGCCATTGTATATGTCCTCGTGGCGCAATCCGCGGATGAATCTATCGAGCAGTTGGTTATTATTGAAGCACTCATTGGGAGTGCAGCAAGAATTTAGATGCTTCAATCGACTTATAAAGTCTCTCACTGACTCCCCTTCCTCGCGCGTTCAGCTTTTTGGAGTTGAGATGCTACTCCCCAAAGCACACCCTCACGTATGTATTCTTTCAAGAACAATCTCTTGAGAGTGGGGTAGTGAGTGCGCTCTTCAACCCTTAAGGTTCGATACCAATCTCTGGCCTTCCCACTCAAGGTTAAGCCTAAGGCTTTACACTTATGCAGCTCATTGTGCTCTTCCAAGGAATCACACACGTGTTCGAAGACTTCAATGTGCTTCCTAACATCCTCGTTGCCACTGAAGTTTTGAGTGAGCTTAGCCACTTGTACTGCCTTGCTTCTAGGTTCTCTCTCAGGCATACCCTGCATGTTTTTCGCAATAGATCATCCGATCGTCTGAGCAAACGCTGCGAGATCACCTAGGTGAGCAGGCATAGCTGGTGGAGGCACTTCTGGGATAGCCTGGCTGATAGGAGTTAGCATTGGTCTGAGTATGTTGGCAAATGACGTAGGATATGATATGTGGCTAGGCCTAGCTCCTCTTGGATAAGGGTTGTGATAAGGCGGTCGTGGAGCATACGCCATTGGCACACTAAGAGACGTAGGAGCTACATGAGCATGAGTAGCGATAGGTACATATGGTTGATAGGCATCGGCACGCACTGTTTCCACTAGGTAGCGGCATCGTACTAACTACAGCGGTAACAGGTGCACCTTCCGTCATGCTCATCATTGGGGTAGGCATTGTGGATTCCTTAATGAGCCAAGGTTGGAAAACTAAAGTTACTGCTCGTGGGCTCAACCTGCATTGAGACTCCAGGCGAAACAACATACGAAGGGTCTATGGGACTCACCGAGGGAGTCTCCAATTGTGATAGGATTGGTTGTTTGGCCTTGCCCGTATCCAAAAATCTCATAGGGCCAGTGGAAACTAGGTTCACTCC
This sequence comes from Cibotium barometz, assembly GCF_041138505.1. Taxonomy (NCBI): domain Eukaryota; kingdom Viridiplantae; phylum Streptophyta; class Polypodiopsida; order Cyatheales; family Cibotiaceae; genus Cibotium; species Cibotium barometz. The sequence continues at coordinate 21,304,471 of NC_141101.1, read as the reverse complement.
CCTATTTTGCCTCTCAATTTGGATAATTCTATGAATAACCTCACATATCATTTGCTGTTGCTCTTCTAGATTAGTGGCGCTAGATGTAGATCGTAGGACTTCTAACCAACCCACATGGTATGTGTAACCCGTATATAGGTCCGTTAGAGTCTCTGTGTGTAGATCATATTCCCAATTTTCATTGAGAAATATCCCATCCAGACTTGGTGTGCCAAACGGTTCTCTTGAAGTGGACGCAATGTCACTTCTTATGGGTTGGCTTCTAGGGACCTCTACTTCAGGAAGAGCATCGGAATGTGTTAGCTCAGTAGGGCCCTCATTAAACGAAGTGGGTAGAATATCCACATGGACACTCTTTGGGAGGGTAGGGTCCACATGAGATGTGAATGGCGAATCCACTACCCCTCCTTCTTCATTTACTTCGCTTGTCACATGTTCAGATCGTGTAGCTCTACTAAAGGTCTCTATTAGACGACTAAACATGCTAGATCCGGGTTGTGGAGCCCACACTGGCATGTTTTGGCTTGTCTCCTCAGGGTTCTTGGTAGGGTGCCCTTCCATGGCTTCTGAGTCAGAGGACGAGTCACTATCCACTATTCGTGGATCTTGAGTTGCACTCCCTTGGGTTCCAGCCGCCAAGATGCCAACGTGGAGGGATGGTGTGAGCCTGCGTAAACTGAAACACTTTCTAGTGGCTCAGGCTCTAGTACCCGACCAGAGCGTAGATGCATGTGACGTGGGTACCCTACGGGCGTTGGTAACTACCCTTGAAGTCCACACAAGTGGTTTCTTAGGTGTTTCACACCCCGTTTTTACTTGTTTTTAGATTGTTTTTAACTCGTTTTTGACCCCCTTACTTACGGTCGAACTCGGACTAGGGCGTGTGATAGCTCGAAACGAGCGTATCGTTCAAAGGGTCCTAGCGTGCTTTACAGCACCGTGTTTGCCTATCCGGAGCTCTCGTGGTCCTCAAAACAGTCCGTTTCCCTATGGGGGAAGGGGCGAAAGCCTATTTGCTTGTGGAGGAAAGGGTGAGGGCTTTATCCCACATGCTCACTTTACTCCTTGGGGGGTGGGCTACATATAGGGCACAACTTTCCATAAGTTCTCACTTGAGAGAAAGCTATGGAGGCTCACTCTCCTATATATATATATCAAAAGATCGAGGTCGGGGTCGGCGTCGGGGTCGGGGTCAAATGGGGGTTTTTTCTTTTCAAGATTTTTTCCAATTGAAAAATCTTTCCTCTTCACACGTTTGGTTTTTTCTTTTTTTTTAAAAATTAATTTTTTATAAGTTTTCTAGGGTTTCTTTCTCGGTTTCAGCCTTGGCCGCAGCGCGGTTCGCACACAGCACAGGTCTGCTGGGGATTCAGAAATCCCCCTCGCACGCCGAAAACCAGATAACAGAACGCACGTCCACACGCGGAGCGGAAAAATAACAGAAATGCAGAAGACAAATTGCAGAAACAGATTGCAAAACATGGAAACACCTCAACAACAAACACACAGTCGCTTTCCTACAGTGTAAATTAAGCTTCATGCAGCAGCCCGAGCTGCAAACTGGAGCTTGGTGCAGGGCAACTCCCCGGCAACGGCGCCAAAAATGTACGCTTTTGCCGCACAGGTCGTAGCTGGGGACACCGTATGCAAGCCACGAATGGCTGCAAGCATACAACCAGGGAAGCTCAAACAGAATGCAAAGGGTGTGTCACTCACCGCTCAACCGCCGCCTTGAAGGATTCCCGCGTCGCAGTGAAGAAGGAGCCGCCGTCGTCGCTCTACCGCCTCTCCGCCGCCGTGCCGCTACACAGTGCTCGATCGCTCTCTCACTCTCTCTCTCTCACACACACGCAGGAGAAGGAAACCAAAGAGATAAGGCAAGAGCACTCTTGTATTCACCACACATGAGAATGAGGATTTTAGGGTTACATTTGACTCTTATAGGTGACTTGGCCGTTCATACTTGGGCGTCCATACATGGCCGGCCGATCCTAACCCTTATCCTACTGATATTCAAGGTGCGCCTCTCATCGGCGATCACCCAATCCCTTCATCCTTAACATATGGTGCCGACAAGCCCGGCCCATGACTCAGAATATTTAAATTAATGACGTAAAACATAGTACGTCTCAATGTCCGTCATAGGTTAACAGGGAACCAACACATGGACCACCTTTCCTAGTGGAAGATTGACCACCTGTAGCACACCAGAGGAGGCTAGCACTTCATTGATCCTAGTGGAAGATTGACCACAGAGGAGGGTTTGTTGATCCTAGGGTCTACCCAACTGTGGGTCAAATTGGAGTCCAACCTAAGTGGCACATGCTCTATCTCCAAAGTGATCACCAAATGTGGTAGGAAAACATGGCTACACCTAGAAGTTCAAATTGACTCCAAGTTTATTCAATTAAAAGAAGTGTAAGTTTATACCCATGGAAGGAATAGGGCCAACATACAACTTTCCCTACATTTATGGCCCCACCCCTCACCACCATGGAGATTGGCTCCAAATGAAGAACTTTAATGACCTCTACTACACTAAGGTTCCGGACCTTGATATCATCACCTGTTATGGGAATATATTTTGAGCCCTCTTAAAAATATTATTCTACCCTCTTAGATAATTCAGGGACGCTTGGATTATCTTTGCGTCATGCCGAATTATGTTAATATCATGGGTGATACCATTATAAATATTAATATGTTTGGTGGATATTGACGTATGCTTGGGGTCTCCAATGTTTGTTTCAGTTGGTTCATATGTAGGGGTGATTCTCGAGTAACTTAGGGGTGATTCTCGAGTTACTTAGGCCTGGCAGTTTATGTGTGTGATGATGGTTTGTATGCTTATGGAATATTTATTTCACCAATTTATTGTTGATTATTTTATAGGTGAAGAGGATTCCGAGGGGATTGAAGAGAAATCGCACAAATTTATTACTTGGCACACCATTTTTGTAAACAAGCTTTGTATATACATGTGCTAGCTTGTACTGTTGAGATTCAAGCTCGATGTCAGCGTGTGCCAGCTGCACTATGTGCTGGCATGTTAAGTAGGAACATGTGTGAGACATAAATGACCGCGTCCAGCTGGTCATAGTGTGTGGACATTAGCTAGGGTTAGCTGTGTGTGGACACAACACATAGTGTGTGTTGTGTATTATGGATTATGGCTTTATACATTGTGTGAGAAGGGAGATGGCCCTCCTCTATGGTTAGGGTTTCCAATATACATTAGGGTTTGCTCCTGTGTGTGTGTCTCCTCTCCCTCTACCTGTTTTTCATCATGGTATCAGAGCCTGGTGCTCTCTATTAGGGTTTATGAGTGAGTAAGAGAAGAGGGAGAAGAAGCTATGAAGAAAAGCTGTGAAGCTTGCCATTGATACTGTGAAGCTTGGAGCACACCGATTTCTATCAGATCTGAGAGCTTGGCCTACCGGGTAAGGACTACTAAACACCCTTGAGCGGATTGCAGGTGATTCAAGCACAAACAAGGCAAATTAGGGTTGCCCAAAGCAAAAGAAAATTTTAGTTTTTTGCAAGCTTTCCATTGGAGCTTGGAAGCGGTGATGTATGGTGAAAATAGATGCAATCTGGCAAAGAAACATGTATGTGACAAGGATTAATGTATTGGCAACTCATGTGCAAGCCCTACACTGAATTTGGAGCAAGTATGATGCATTTGAATGATTAAAAATTACTGTTTTTGAAGCTCTCACAAAACAAAGAAAAAGAGTCACTTGGTGGATGAAATTAGAGCAAGTTTTTGGCAAAAATCAGACAATTGATGGGTTACACACATGCCTTGGAGTGTTAGGCAACTACACATGCTATCAATTGACACAACAATCAACTCAAATCCCCTCCACACAGCAGGCGACGCAGCTCATACAGGGAAAATAGAGCACTTTTTCATACTGTTTGATAAGTGGAGGCCAAATTCCACTTGTGTGGTTGATTAATTCCAAATTTTGCTTAGCAATTAGGCAATACAAACTCAAGGAGGTTGCTACATGATTGGTTGGAGCAATTATGATCTATGGAGCTGGAAATGAGCTGATTAAATAGGCTGTCTACTGTCATTAGTGAAACAGAGTGTGATTAATCGGCTAATTACTCTCTCATCTTAAACAATTGGTCTAATTCCTTTTACATGGAGTTAGTGGACATCATTGCTAAGCTGATGAATGCCTGGTCTCTCAATTTGGACAAGCATTGAAGAAATTAGAGCAATTCTACTACTAGTTTTACTGGTTTTTTTGGTTTTTCTCAAAACAGAGAAGGGGGTTTGACAAAATTGGTATGTACACACCTTGGTTGGTGTTGATATGCAACATTGAGCTTGTTTAGGTGTCAATGCAAGTTATCCACACTTGATTGAACCACTACATTGCAATTTGGAGCCTTGGAAAGCACGTCAAAATAGGGTACCTTGGACTGCGTATGCCAGTTCATTTTGGATGCATACAGTTTGATTTTGGATGCATATAGTTTGATTTTCTACATCATGGAAGTACAAGATTAAAAGTTTTCTGAAGGGAAAAGGTTTTTGGAATCTTATTATAGGTGCAGAGCCAGAGTCAGAACTACCCCGACAACCTACATAGCAGCAGGTTGTAGCTCATAAGCAATGGTCAGAAAGAGCATACAAAGTTTTGCATTATCTGTTTATATGTGTCTCGGATGCTATACTCATACATATACATGATGCTGAGAATCCCAAGGATGCATGGGATACATTGGTAAAGCTGTTTGATATAGACACTAGTGCTCGTCGTCGCAAGTCTCAGTTGTGCGACAACAGATTCATAATGTGAAACAAAAAGGAAGGAGCATCCATGATTATGTACAAGAGATAAAGAAGTATGCAGATGCATTGGCAACAATCAATGCCCCCATGCCTGATGATGATTTGGTAGACATTACCTTGCATGGTCTTGGCAAGGAGTATAAGTCTTTTGATACATCCACGATGTGAAACCTTTTGAAATTGTTCATAGCATGAAGCGCTTTCTTGTTCACAACGTGAAACCTTCTCTACAGATTCACGGGTTGGCCAAATCCAACAAATAGTCAGACCAGGCCACAAAGGTCGGTAAAGGAGGGCAGCCTATATCAAAAAGAGGGGATCTGACTCGAAAGGCAAAATTTTTGAGCACGTGAAAGTGCAAAATAACGTTCACGCCGTCGTGAACCTTTTTTGACTTTTCACACCATAAACCATTCTCTGTAGTTTCACGGTTTCTAAAACAAAGCGATAGAATCGGAAGCAAAATCAAATTGGGTTGATAAATAGCTTATCAAATCGTACATACATACACTTAAGATCTAGAAAACTCATCGGAGATGATCCTACGCCTGACGATACTACATCGAATCACCCAGGATCTTCCTATCAAAGAAGTGTGGGATTAGGACATTCCGCAAGCACACACTTGAGCGTTTTAAGAAATCTGACCACCACCGCTGAAACTAGTAGGGAAGAGTCCATGGAAGAAGGGCTGAGATACGTTGGGTTTGGGGAAGAGGAGAAACCACCCTCCCCAACTAGGTCTAGTTGTATCATTGATATCGCCTGGGGATTTTTTGGTCTCCAAACCAGTCATGATGAAGAAGCGCAATCTACGGGCATGGGTCTGTCAACCAGCGCTGGACTCGGTCCATGACAAGACTTGCTTATCCAAACGTCGAATTCTAGGTTGTCAAATCCCCCGAATAAGATGAGACATAGAAAGTGCAGCCAGGATGGGTCAAATATGCTTCCCCACCACCGAGGAAGTAGAGTTAGACCTCAAAGTGAGGTGGAACGACAATTATGAGAATTGAGCTTAAGGAAACAAGAGCTCGATACTCAAAGGACGAGAGCAGAGCAAAAGGAAATGGGAAGTTTTAACCCACTCCAGTCACGAGGGAAGGAACCAGAAATAGTTATGGGTAGAAGTGAGGGAAGGAACCAGAAATGGTTATGGGTAGAAGTGAGGGAGAAATTCTAAACTTGGAACCCATAAATGAGGAATCCAGAACGGAGGAAGGGTTTACAACCATAGAAGAGGAGGGTAACCATAGAAGAGGAGGGTAACCTAGCAAGCATGGCGGGTGAAGTAGAGGACCGTCTATACACCAAAAAGGATAATGAGTAGATGCTCAATCACCCTACGTTCCTACAAGACATGGAACTCCTGATTCAGCAAAAGACGTATAGAGGTGACTAATGGGGAGTCACTCCAAGGTACAGCGGTTAGACCATCCCATGGACCAGAAATACCTAGAAGAGCCAATACAGGAAGGGGATGAGGTCTAGGAAGGGGGGAGCAATTGATGAAAAACAGGTAGAGGGAGAGGAGACACACACACAAGAGCAAACCCTAATGTATATTGCAAACCCTAACCATAGAGGGAAGCCATCTCCCTTCTCACACAATGCATAAAGCCATAATCCATAATACACAACACACACTATGTGTTGTGTCCACACACACAGCTAACCCTAGCTAATGTCCACACACTATGTCCACACACACAGCTAACACTAGCTAATGTCCACACACTATGACCAGCTAGACGCGGTCATTTATGTCTCACACATGTTCCTACCTAACATGCCAGCACATAGTGCAGCTGGTACACGTTGACATCGAGCTTGAATCTTAACAGCCCCTCTCAAGCTCATGATGTACTGCCATAGATGAAGATGTAGATGAGCTTGGGCTATCAAAGCTCTCAACACTCCTCCTCAAGCTCATCCCACGTACTCCCAACACATAGTACGGAAGTACTCAAACTTCTCCCTGCTAAGTGGCTTTGTAAAGATGTCAGTGCTCTTCAGTCTTCACATACTATAAATCCACTGTACCATCCAGAACTTTCTCTCTGACAAAGTGATAGTGGACCTCTATGAGTTTGGTCCGCGCATGAAAAACTGGATTCTTGGCCAACTGTATGCTGCTCATGTTGTCACAATGAATGACAACCTTGCCATCAATAGGCTTAGGTTGTCACAATGAATGACAACCTTGCCATCAATAGGCTCACCCAAATCAGCCAAGAGACTCTTTAACCATACTCCTTCACATGTAGCAATGGTGGCTGCACCCCTGTATTCAGCCTCTGTACTAGATAAAGCAATAGTAGGTTGCTTCTTGCTACTCCAACTCACCACTGCACTTCCAAATGTAAAGGCATAACCGCTAGTAGACCTCCTGTCATACGAGCTACCTGCCCAATCTGCGTCTGTGTAGCCATGTATATCCAAGCCTTTACCTTGCTCATAAAGAAGACCATAATGTGCAGTGGTCTTTACATATCCCATAATGCATCTCACTACATCCAAATGAGGTTTTCTGGGACTCTGCATAAATTGGCTTACTAGTCCCACAACATAACTGAGATCCGGGCATGTGATAGTCATGTAAATAAGGCTTCCAACCATCTTTCTATACATATATGAATCATCCAACTCTTCACCAAAATCAGCCTGCAACTTCACATTCTGCTCCAAAGGTGTACTCATTGGCTTACACCCTGTCATCCCATATTTTGCCAACATATCCAATGCATATTGGTGTTGCACTAACCATGTACCTGCATGATCTTTGATCACTTCAATTCCAAGAAAATATCTCAATTCAGCCAAGTCTTTCATGTCAAACTGCCCACTCAATGCCTTCTTGACATGCATAACATCTATAGCATGATCTCCTGTGACAATCAAGTCATCCACATAGATGACAAGTAAGACAATCCCATGATCTGTTTTCTTCACATAGAGTGAAGAATCTACTGTAGAAACCTGGAATCCAAGGGAGATAAGATATCGGATCATCTTATCACTCCAAGCATGAGGTGCTTGCTTCAAACCATATAATGCTTTCTTTAATCTACATACATGAGTGGGATACCTTGGGTGTACATATCCTTCTGGCTGTGCCATATAAACTTCCTCTTGTAGATCACCATTTAGAAATGCATTTTTCACATCCATTTGATGCATTTCCCAACCATTTGCTGCAGCCATAGCAATGACTGCTCTCACTCTTCCCATCTTTGTAACTGGACTAAATGTTTCATCATAGTCCAAGCATTGGGTTTGTGCATAACCCTTAGCTACCAATCTCGCTTTATGGCATTCAATGGAACCATTTGACTTGCATTTCACTTTGTAAACCCATTTGCAACCAATGACATTTTTGTTTTGTGGTAATGCAACCAAATCCCATGTTTCATTATGAACCAAAGCGTCCATCTCAACATCCATTGCCTTCTCCCATACATGCTTCTCAATAGCTTCTGTATAGCATGTAGGTTCCACATGCTTCACCAAAGAGGTCATATATGCGTAATGCATAGCAAAATCACGATATGTCAACCTGTCAACTGGATACCTGACTCTTTGGGATCTCCGCAATGCATGCGGGTCACTTTGAACACCTATCACTCTAGCATGTGGTGGCACATATCTATCCTGCCTTGCACCAGCAGGTGTGCGTAAAATTGGTATGCCAAGTTCCTCATCCAAACTCTCTAAACTTGACGACTCATAACCTGTAATACCAATTCCTTCAACCTTCTTTTTTTCTTTATCCATAGCACTACTCCCAGTGCTCACACTCTCATGTCTCAAGCATCCTGACCATGGACGTATAGTGCTACTCTCAGACTCTGCTAGCCCAAACATAGAGATAGAACTTGCTTGTGGCAAGTTCACATGCACATCAGCATCAAGAGAATCAATGACACCCTCATTCTTTGCTTTGTACCAACTAGCAAGTTCATCAAACACCACATCTCGTGAGATAACCACTTGCCTAGTTTGTGGATTGTAACATTTATATGCCTTGCGATCCTGTGCATATCCAATAAACACACACTTCTCTATCTTAGGATCCAACTTCCTCCTTCTCTCGTCAGGCACATCATGTACATAAGCTATGCAACCAAACATTTGAGGTGTCCAATGTCTAGCCCAAAACCTGTAAGCCGCATCTCTGGTGTACTTCCATGTATGGCTGTTGTGGGTATCTTATTAAGTATATACACTACGATGGCACATGCTTCTGCCCAATAATAGTATGGCATGCTCTTTTCATTGAGCATCGCCCTGGCCACTTCACAAATGACTATATTCTTTCTCTCAGCAGCAACACCATTTTGTTGAGGTGTGTACCTGCAAGTTAATTGCCTTCTTATGCCATGCTTTCTCTCAAGAAATGCTCAAAAGCATGCGAGGTGTATTCACCACCTCCATTTGTCCTCAAACATTTTATCCAAGAGCCATATTTCTTCTCTGCAAAAGCTTTGAAATCCATAAACTTTCCCAACACTTCACTTTTCTCTCTGAGAAAGTAAATCCAAGTCATTCTGCTGAAATCATCAATGAATGTCACATAATATAAGCTGCCTTTAATGGATGGGTTTTGTGCAGGACCCCATACATTGCTATGAACTATTTCAACTGCTACTCATGTTGTCTTCTCTAGAAAATGGCAACCTCACCTTCTTTCCAAACTGACAGGCATCACAAACATGCATATTCCCATCATACTTGAATCTAGGCAGCCCACTGACAATGCCTCTTGTCTGCATGTTCTTTAACCTTTGTATGTTCACATGTCCAATCCTTTTATGCCACATGTCAATGTCTTGTACCACATTTTGGCTTTTAGAGAACATGGCTGATTTCAACTCAGGAATCCTAGCATCCAGCTTAAATAACTTGCCTTCTTTCTTGCCTTTGGCAATGACTCTACATCCATTTTTGAAATCCTCAACGAAGCAACCATGCTCGTTGAAACGAACCTGTAAACCCTGTTCCACCATTTGACCAACTAAGGCCAAACTTTTTGTAATAGAAGGCACATACAAGACATTTTCCATAGATTTTGTTTCACCATTGTGCATAACCAATGGTACACTTCCAACATGTGTAATGGCATGTTGGGTATCATCTCCTGTCTCTACATAGCCTTTCACATCCACCATAGGCTTCATATGCTCAAACCATTCACCATGACAAGTCATATGGTTTGATGCTCCAGAGTCCATATACCAAGTGTCATCATTTTCACCATTCGACATCATAGATCCCATAACATGTTTCATGGCAAACAAGTGATTTGCACTGCCATCATTACTGCTTGATGCATAATTTCCACCATGTTGTGCATAATGTCCACCATGTTGTGCTCTACTCCCTCCTCTCAAATCATTTTGTTTGCAGAAACAATCACGTGCCATATGACCAAATTTCCCACAATAATGACATTCCACATTTTGCATAGATGTTTGTTGGCCTTGCCAACATCCTCTACCACGAGGATTACCTCTGCCTCTCTGAGGGGTATATCCACGACCACCTCGAGCACCATATGTAGGCTGAAAATTTTGACCTGTCCTGCCATCCACGACCATTACCACGGCCACGTGATGCAAATCTCCCCCTGCCTCTAAATCCTCTTTGTGAATAGAAAGACTGATTTCTGCCATTATCATCATGGCTAGTAGATGCATCATGAAAGGAGTCACTGAATTTGATTTCCTCAACAAGCAAGAGTGAAACCAACTCATCAAAGTCTGGTAAACCTGTACTCAGAACCGAGTTGGAATATTTATTTCACCAATTTATTGTTGGTTATTTTATAGGTGAAGAGGATTCTGAGGATTGAAGAGAAGTCGCACAAATTTATTACTTGACACACCATTTTTGTAAACAAGCTTTGTATATACATGTGCTAGCTTGTGCACATTTTGCTTTATTTTGAAAAAGCCATAGTTTATCAAGCATGGACTTGATCTTTAATATTTGGTAAAGCATGATATGCTTTAAACCTAAGACTTAATTTATGGACACTCTATTTTTGAAGATAAGAGAGTGTCGTTTTGTATTTTTGGAGGCTATGGCCTAAATTGGAAAAAAGTATCTCGTAATATGGCCTAAATACTCGTGTGTGGGGGAAAATAGGCCATACACACGAGGGGGGATGATTACACCCAATCCTAGAGTCAAATCTTTGTGAGCTAAGTATCTTATTATTTTTTAAATATTTTGGTCATGATCATGTGATGTTTGATGAATTGTTTGAATTTAAATCAATTCTTGCAAATTTATTTGAATTCTATCTCCCTAGAAATTTAGATCCGTGTCAGTGGTATCAGAGCTAGACCTAGGGAGAAGGGGATATGAATTGAGTGGGTAAAAAGCTAAATTCAAAGGTTTTTGAAGGATTGCTTCTATTAACCACATGGCAAAACCAAAGGTTAAGAGAGGAGGGTGGAAAACCACTTTCAAAAAACCATGAAACCACTTTATATTTGAAAAGCGATTTTGCTAGATTCTTAACCTCATCCTGATCCATATGTATGGATGAAATCTATAATTGAGAGCAAATCCGGCTTAGCTTTTGGATTGCTAAACAAGTCCTGGAGAGGGAGAAATCTATAATGGACGATGTGTGTGTCTCCATAAGTTAATTTGTGTGATAATATACAGGTTGGAAGGTTTTTAGAAAAAGAAGATTAGTTGATTAGAGTTCTTTTTTCTTCTTCTTTCTTCCTTTCCTTCTATCCACAGCGACCTGTCTGGTTTTCCTTTTTGTTGGGCAGTGCTGCACGAGTCATTCCAAGGAGGAGGAGGGGGCTGAGCTGCACGGATTAATCAACCCAAAGCTTTGCTAAGCTTTTTAATAATAAAGCTTTAATAAGCTTTATAAAACAAGAGATATATATATATATATATATAATCCCATCTACTCTTCTTTTAAGCGCATTCATGCGGCCAAATTCAAGGAGAGAAACTCCATAGTTTTGCTTAAAACAAGTTTTGCAATTTGCCAATAGGCTTTAAAAATCTATAAAGCCTATCCTTATTAAAAAAAACATTTCAAGAGAACTCATCACTCCCCAATTTAGAAAAAATTCAGAAATCTCAAATCTTTTAGAGGACGAAATCAAACCAATCATTTTGTGACTAATTCATAAGCTAAACTCTCCATCTTAATTTAGTTGCAATGGCTACTTTACCCATTCCGCCCATAGTATAAGAACAAATCTTAACACTTTAAGAACAAATTGCTAGTCAACGAGAACTCTGATGCAAATTAGAGCGTCAAGACAAGCGTACCAAATGCAAACACGATGCTTCTAATTCTTCTAACTCAAATGAGGAGGAAAATGATCATGTTAGACACACTATTAAAGTTACATTGCGTGCTCAAAATTCTAAGAAAGACTCAAGAATCAGTCGAAAGGCATTCATTTTCCAAAATTATGATGGCAAGAAGGATGCACGAGTCCTCATTGCTTGGATTAGCCAACTAGATGACAATTTCTCTAGCGAGTTCTCCAAAAAAGATAAAATAAAATGTGCTTGTAATCATTTGATCGAAAGGGCACCTTTATGGTGGAACGTGATTAAGCAAGGTAAACATCAGACCTTCAACATGGAAAGAGTTTCAGAAACTCTTAAAGAAATATTTTCTACCATCGCAATACAAAGCTAAAGCACGTCAATGATGGGATACTCTACACCAGATTGATAAAGAGAATGTCCAAGCTTATAACAACAAATTTTGGGATATTCTTTTACAAGTTCAATTAAACTTGCCAAATAGGCTTTAAAAATCTATAAAGCCTATCCTTTAAAAAAAGAACATTTCAAGAGAACTCATCACTCCCCAAATTAGAAAAAATTCAGAAATCTCAAATCTTTTAGAGGACGGAATCCAACCAGTCATTTCATGTGACTAATTCATAAGCTAAACTCTCCATCTTAATTTAGTTGCAATGGCTACTTTACCCATTCCGCCCATAGTATAAGAACAAATCTTAGCACTTTAAGAACAAATTGCTAGTGAACGAGAACTCTGATGCAAATTAGAGCGTCACAAGTCAAGTGTACCAAATGCAAACACGATGCTTCTAATTCTTCTAACTCAGATAAGGAGGAAAATGATCATGTTAGACACACTATTAAAGCTACATTGTATGCTCAAAATTCTAATAAAGGCTCACAAATCAATCAAAAGGCATTCACTTTTCAAAATTATGATGGCAAGAAGGATGCACGAGTTCTCATTGCTTGGATTAGCTAACTAGGTGACAATTTCTCTCACGAGAAGTTCTCCAAAAAAGATAAAATAAAATGTGCTTGTAATCATTTGATCGAAAGTGCACCTTTATGGTGGAACGTGATTAAGCAAGGTAAACATCGACCTTCAACATGGAAAGAGTTTCAGAAACTCTTAAAAAAATATTTTCTACCATCGCAATACAAAGCTAAAGCATGTCAATGATGGGATACTCTACACCAGATTGATAAAGAGAATGTCCAAATTTTGGGATATTCTTTTACAAGTTCAATTAAACTTGCCAATAGGATTTAAAAATATATAAAGCCTATCCTTTTAAAAAAAGAACATTTCAAGAGAACTCATCACTCCCCAATTTAGAAAAAATTCAGAAATCTCAAATCTTTTTAGGACGGAATCAACCAATCATTTCGTGACTAATTCATAAGCTAAACTCTCCATCTTAATTTAGTTGCAATGGCTACTTTACCCATTCCGCCCATAGTATAGGAACAAATCTTAGCACTTTAATAACAAATTGCTAGTGAACGAGAACTCTGATGCAAATTAGAGCGTCAAGTCAAGTGTACCAAATGCAAACACGATGCTTCTAATTCTTCTAACTCGGATGAGGAGGAAAATGATCATGTTAGTTACAATGGCTACTTTACCCATTCCGCCCATAGTATAGGAACAAATCTTAGCACTTTAATAACAAATTGCTAGTGAACGAGAACTCTGATGCAAATTAGAGCGTCAAGTCAAGTGTACCAAATGCAAACACGATGCTTCTAATTCTTCTAACTCGGATGAGGAGGAAAATGATCATGTTAGACACACTATTAGAGCTACATTGCGTGCTCAAAATTCTAAGAAAGACTCACAAATCAGTCGAAAGGCATTCACTTTCCAAAATTATAATGGCAAGAAGGATGTACGAGCTCTCATTGCTTGGATTAGCAAACTAGATGACAATTTCTCTGGCGAGAAGCTCTCCGAAAAAGATAAAATTAAATGTGCTCATAATCATTTGATCGAAAGTGCACCTTTATGGTGGAACGTGATTAAGGAAGGTAAACATCGACCTTCAACATGGAAAGAGTTTTAGAAACTCTTAAAAAAAATATTTTCTACCATCGCAATACAAAGCTAAAGCACGTCAATGATGGGATACTCTTGATAAAGAGAATGTTCAAGCTTATAACAACAAATTTTTGGATTTTCTTTTACAAGTTCAATTAAACTTGCCAATAGGCTTTAAAAATCTTTAAAGCCTATCCTTTAAAAAAAAGAACATTTCAAGAGAACTCATCACTCCCCAAGTTAGAAAAAATTCAAAAATCTCAAATCTTTTAGAGGACGGAATCAAACCAATCATTTCGTGACTAATTCATAAGCTAAACTTTCCATCTTAATTTAGTTGCAATGGCTACTTTACCCATTCTGCCCATAGTATAAGAATAAATCTTAGCACTTTAAGAACAAATTGCTAGTGAATGAGAACTCTGATGCAAATTAGAGCGTCAAGTCGAGCGTACCAAAATGCAAACACGATGCTTCTAATTCTTCTAACTCAGATGAGGAGGAAAATGATCATGTTAGACACACTATTAAAGCTACATTGCATGCTCAAAATTCTAAGAAAGACACATGAATCGATCAAAAGGCATTCACTTTCCAAAATTATGATGGTGGCAAGAAGGATGAATGAGTTCTCATTGCTTGGATTAGCCAACTAGATGACAATTTCTTTGGCGAGAAGTTCTCTGAAAAAGATAAAATTAAATGTGCTTGTAATCATTTGATTGAAATTGCAGCTTTATGGTGGAACATGATTAAGCAAGGTAAACATCGACCTTCAACATGGAAAGAGTTTCAGAAACTCTTAAAGAAATATTTTCTACCATCGCAATACAAAGCTAAAGCACGTCAATGATGAGATACTCTACACCAGATTGATAAAGAGAATGCCCAAGCTTATAACAACAAATTTTGGGATATTCTTTTACAAGTTTAATTAAACTTGCCAATAGGCTTTAAAAATCTATAAAGCATATCCTTTTACAAAAAGAACATTTCAAGAGAACTCATCACTCCCCAATTTAGAAAAAACTCAAAAATCTCAAATCTTTTAGAGGACGGAATCAAACCAATCATTTCATGACTAATTCAAAAGCTAAACTCTCCATCTCAATTTAGTTGCGATGGCTACTTTACCCATTCTGCCCATAGTATAAGAACAAATCTTAACACTTTAAGAACAAATTGCTAGTGAACGAGAACTCTGATGCAAATTAGAGCGTCAAGTCAAGCGTACCAAATGCAAACACGATGCTTCTAATTCTTCTAACTCAGATGAGGAGGAAAATGATCATGTTAGACACACTATTAAAGCTACATTGCATGCTCAAAATTCTAAGAAAGGCTCACAAATCAATCAAAAGGCATTCACTTTTCAAAATTATGATGGCAAGAAGGATGCACGAGTTCTCATTGCTTGGATTAGCTAACTAGGTGACAATTTCTCTCGCGAGAAGTTCTCCAAAAAAGATAAAATAAAATGTGCTTGTAATCATTTGATCGAAAGTGCACCTTTATGGTGGAACGTGATTAAGCAAGGTAAACATCGACCTTCAACATGGAAAGAGTTTCAGAAACTCTTAAAGAAATATTTTCTACCATTGCAATACAAAGCTAAAGCACGTCAATGATGGGATACTCTACACCAGATTGATAAAGAGAATGTCCAAGCTTATAACAAGAAATTTTGGGATATTCTTTTACAAGTTCAATTAAACTTGCCAAATAGGCTTTAAAAATCTATAAAGCCTATCCTTTAAAAAAAACATTTCAAGAGAACTCATCGCTCCCCAATTTAGAAAAAATTCAGAAATCTCAAATCTTTTAGAGGAGGGAATCAAACCAATCATTTCGTGACTAATTCATAAGCTAAACTCTCCATCTTAATTTAGTTGCAATGGCTACTTTACCCATTCCGCCCATAGTATAAGAACAAATCTTAGCACTTTAAGAACAAATTGCTAGAGTGAACGAGAACTTTGATGAAAATTAGAGCATCAAGTCAAGCGTACCAAATGCAAACACGATGCTTCTAATTCTTCTAACTCAGATGAGGAGGAAAATGATCATGTTAGACACACTATTAAAGCTACATTGCATGCTCAAAATTCTAAGAGACTCACGAATCAGTCGAAAGGCATTCACTTTCCAAAATTATGATGGCAAACAAGAAGGATGCACGAGTTCTCATTGCTTGGATTAGCCAACTAGATGACAATTTCTCTGGCAAGAAGTTCTCCGAAAAAGATAAAATTAAATGTGCTTGTAATCATTTGATCGAAAGTGCAGCTTTATGTGGTGGAACATGATTAAGCAAGGTAAACATCGACCTTCAACATGGAAAGAGTTTCAAAAACTCTTAAAGAAATATTTTTCTACCATCGCAATACAAAGCTAAAGCACGTCAATGATGGGATACTCTACACCAGATTGATAAAGAGAATGGATAAATCTTTTGCAAAATCTACTAAATCTTCTTTCCCTTCTAGTACTTTTGATAAATCTAGGATGCAAAAGGGTAAAGATATGGCTAAAGGAGATATTCGAAAGGACAACAACAGCAAACTTCAAATGGACAACCAAAGAATCGAATCTTCAGATGCTACAATTGTCATAAGGAAGGACACCTCACGTAGGATTGCCTTGACAAAAAGAAGAATTCCACATCGATGACTCGACTCAATGTTATTAAAGAAGACGATAAAGATTCTTTCAAGCAAGAGAGTAACTCTGATCCCGAGTATTCAAATCAAGGTAAGTTTTCAATTCATGCTTTATTGAAAATTAAAGGGAAAATAAAAAGAAAATGAATTTCTATATTGCATAATGATGGTAGTTCGCATGATTTTATTTCTGAGAAAGCATTGAAAGCACTTAACCTAGATGCATCGTACTCTAGTTACAAAGTAAAAGCTGCATTTCAAGGTACTAAGTACAACTGCACCAAGGAAGTTAAAGATTTAGAATTACAATTGGGTTCACTAAAAGAAAAGAGAACATTCTTAGTGGCACCTTTACAAGGTGTGGATGTCATCTTAGGTATGCCATGGAGACATAAGCATAACCCCCATATTGACTATGACACCCATACCATATGGTTAATAAACGATGACCAAGAAACTTATCTTCAATGCCAAAACAAAGGTGAATTAGGCCCATTTTTTACTCATACTCAAGCAAAAAGAGATGTACGGAAGAAGGAGAATATATTTTTTATTTTTGTCAACCATCTTACTACCTAGGATGACTCCAAATCAAATATGTCTCATGACCCTTTCGTCTCTAAATTCTCTAATTGCTTCATAGATGACCTACCACTTGGCTTACCAAGACCTCGTCTAGAAGACCATAAAATTGAAATAATTCCTAGTAGCTCACTGCCATGTAAAGCTCCTTACAGAGTTAATATATGCTTGAGCAGAAGGAGATTCAAAGGCAAGTCAAAGAACTATTAGATAAAGAATTGATTCGACCCATTAGTTCTCCATTTGGTGTTCCAGTTCTTCTCGTAAAAAGAAGAATGGTACATATTGATTGTGTATCGATTATTTTGCACTAAATAAAATTACTATTAAGAATCGATATCCAATACCTCGAGTGGATGACTTGCTAGATAAACTTAAAGGAGCCCGATTTTTTAGCAAGATCTACCTAAAGTTTGGTTATCATCAAATTCGAATGGACAACAAAGGAGATATCTACAAAACTACCTTTAGGACCCAAACTGGTCATTATGAATTTTTTAGTTATGCCATTCGGTTTGACTAATGCTCCAGCTACTTTCAGAATATTCTTGAGAAATATCAAAATTTTGTTGTAGTGTTTTTCGATGATATCTTAGTTTTCAGTAAGAATCGTCAAGAGCATGAACAACATTTAGAAAAAGTATTCTCACTTCTTCAAGAGAATCAACTCTATGTCAATCCTGAAAAGAGCAAATTCTTCCAAGAAGAAATTGAATATCTAGGACACATTGTCTCTGCAAATGGTATTAGAGTAGATCCTAAAAAGATCGAAAGCATTACTAATTGGCCTAGACCACGTGATATTCACAAACTTTGATCTTTTCTTGGATTATGTAGCTACTACAGGAAGTTCGTTAGAAATTTTGCATATATTGTGCATCCCTTGACTAAACTTCTTAAGAAAGCTAGACATTTTGATTGGACTAGTCGACATGATCACTCTTTCGTTGAACTTAAGAAAGCATTGACCCATGCACCAGTTCTTACATTACTAGATTTTCAACGACTGTTCTTCGTTGTAGTTACTAATGTTGGTGGACAAGGCTTTGGTGCTGTTCTTATGCAAGATGGACATCCAATTGCTTTTATGAAAGTCGTGAGCTTAAACCACCAGAAAGAAATTATAATACATATGACAAGGAACTAGCAGTAGTTGTCCATGCTTTAAGACTTTGGAAACATTATTTAATGGGATACGAATTCTTATTTAAGACAGACCAACAAAGCATTCATCATTTGTTGACCCGACCATTGATCTCTGATCGACATATCAAATGGGCTTCATTTATCCAAAGTTTCCAACCCATGATTCAATAGTAACTAGGAAAGAAAATGTTGTGGCGCATGCTTTAAGTAGACATAATATTTCTATTATTCAAAGTCAACCATTAATCCCCCTACAAATTCCTAATGATACTTGGGAACAAATATCCATGGACTTCATCACAGGTTTACCTACTACATCGAGTCATAAACGATATGATTTGGACAATAATTAACCGTTTGAGTAAGCAAGCGTACTTCTTCCCTTGTACATCACGGCTTGCCAAAAGTCATTGTTTCTGATAGAGATTCAAGATTTTGTAGTAAGTTTTGGATCACATTATTCTCCAACTTGGGCACTAAAGTAAATTTCTCCATCGCAAAACAAATGGACAAACTGAGGTTCCTAATAACAATATCTTAGATCTACTCAGAGCTTATGTTGCCCAACAACCTAACTCATGGGATAAGTACATTCATCTTCTCTAATTTGCTTACAATAATACTCCTCATTCAGCTACTACTGGTTGAGCACCTTTTGAAACTGTGTATGGAAAACTTTTGCCTATTCTGGCAACTAGACTTTCTCACAAAATCGAAGCTGCTTATCAATTCACTATTGATTTTACGACCATTTGAATCACATAAAACATTCCATTGCTCATGCTCAAGAAAAGTATGTAAGCAAGCAAATCGTAAACATAAAGCTATATCTTTTGAACTTGGAGACTATGTACTTTTGAAAATTGAAAAACGTCGACTTAAAAGTGTTGAAAAATTCCCAGTTGTTAAGGTTGCACTAAGATTTTATGGACCTTTTAAAGTGATCCACAAAATTAATGATGTTTCATATAAACTTGAATTACCTTCTCATTGGCATATTCATAATTCATTTCATGTTAGCTTATTAATATTTGGTAAAGAGTGATATCTTTTAAACCCAAGCCTCAATTTATGGGCACTCTATTTTTTAAGATAATAGAGTGTCGTGCAAGAAAAGCACCCTTTTTGTATTTTAGAAGGCTATGGCCTAAATTGGAAAAAAGTATCTCGTAAATACTCATGTGGGGGAAAATAGACCATACACACATGAGGGGAGATGATTGCACCCAATCTTGGAGTCGAATCTTTGTGAGCTAAGTATTTTATTTGTTTTTGAATATTTTGGTCATGATCATGTGATGTTTGAGGAATTGTTTGAATTTAAATAAATTCTTGCAAATTTATTTGAATTCTATCTCCCTAGAAATTTAGATCCGTGTCATCACCACATGCCAAGTCAGCATCCTCATCTTTGAGGAGGTTCCCAAGAACCAATGAGGGCAAGCAAAGAGTAGTAGTTGGTCTTTAATGTCAATGAAGGTCCCAAATTCTGTCAATAGCAGTTAGGCCTTTTTAGCATGGCCAAATACTTCCATGGCCATAAAGTCATCACATTTAAAGACATGTTAAAGATCATGCACCGATTTGGGGTCTCCAAGCTCTACAACTCCTTGAGAAGCAATTCCACCACCGCGCTTCCCGTGAGCGTTGTCACACCGCCGCATTGCACTACGGGTCCTCATCCCTCCTCTCACCTCACTTCACTCTCACACACAGTCACTAGCATGCATTAGGGAGAGAGATTATCAAGAGGATTAGCAAGAGCAAGACTCAATTGCACAATGGAAGAGTATGTTGTATTATGAGAGAAATTTACTTATATACATGGCCATAAGTGTTCACACTCACTTAAACTAGGGTTACGAGCTCGGCCATTGGAAAGATCCTCACATGACAGTTGCGGCGGTTCACCAGGTAATCTCTTTTTGGATGTGTTTCAAGGAGGATTAGGGTGAGCCATAACAGTGGTGTGGTCAAAGACGAGGCCATAAAAGGTTCTTGTTGATTAGAGGAAGGTCTAAGTGATGGGTCGTACATACCATGGTGCCCACTATGGTCCCTCCATCTAGAGATGAACGTGGATGACTATCATGATGAGGCTGAAGGCATGCTTAGGAAATAGTGGGGCTTATGTATCTATGACATATGTAGAGCCTATGTATATATTATAGGTGGAGTGCATGGACAAAATGTGGGCCCATGTAGATGCCATGTTTCTAGTGAAACTCCAGCACACTTCTTGCTTTGACACTTCTCATTATTCTTTTTTCAACTCTCTTTTGCATGTAGCTTATGTGTGGTACCCTTAGGCAAGGGTTTTATACCAAGAGTGGGCCCAAAAAGATTATGAAAAGTAGTAGGGCCCAGCATGGTGTGAGATTTACCAACCTACATTAGTATCAATAAGCCACTAGTCTCATGGAAGACGTAATCAGGAAAATCCATTCGCTGTCCAGGCACTTTAGGCTCATAAGAGGCCTAATGCTATTACAATGGCTACTCTCATAATATATCCATAAAGTACATCACTTAGGACTTCATCCTAACTTGCTATCACACACTCTTGAAGCGGGAATTGCCATTAAAACTCTATCACACCGGCGCCTGTCAAAGTTGTAGCTATATACGTGCTTGTATGGGTCTTGTTGTTCATAAGACTCAGAGCTCTCTTGTTCATGGGTTCCTCTCTCTGCACATAGAGTCACCAAGTATTGTTGTGTATTGGTGTGGTTCTTGGAGAAACCAATTGAGGTGGTAATATGAGAGGTGAATATGCAAATTGTAGGGATGTATACATACCTCTCGATAAGGGGTTTTGGTAGGCAAGCACTAGAGCTTGTGTTGGTTGAGGGATAGTGGGGCTTGAAAAGATACAGGGGGGGAAGAGAGCTTGAGCTCTTGCAAGCACACACACACTCACAAAACCCTAATAGAGAACACACAAGGTGAGAGGCTGAAAATCTTCCTCTTCTTCACTCAACACTCAACACACCATATACAAGATAAGAGTACACACAATATGAAAGGTACTCAACCAATACATACACGGGTTCTCTATAGTGTGAACCCAATTAAATGAGCTGGCGCTATAACTATGCCAGCCTCTCTAGAATGGCTGTCACACAGCCTGTCATCCCACTGGCCGCATATCACCCATGATCTCCAACCATGCCAGTGGTGTAAGTGTGGGGCCTATCCCCCAGGTGGGTCAGTGTCCACCGTCTCACTAGACAAGCTCGATATCTTAACACTCCCCCTCGAGCTCAACTCCATCTCATGTACACCAAGTGAAGCCCTGAATCTGCGGAGCTTCTCTGTACCCAATGCTTTGGTGAAGATGTCAGATACCTGATCCTCTGTGCTGACATAAACAAGGTCAAGGTCTCCTGCCAAGACCTTCTCTCTGACGAAATGGTAGTGGATCTCTATATGCTTCGTGCGAGCATGAAAAATTGGGTTCCTGGCCAACTGTATACTGCTAATGTTGTCACAGAAAATGACAACTTGTCTATCCACTGATAGACCCAAATCTGCAAGTAGCTTTCTCAACCAAGCTACCTCACATGCTGCCATAGTAGCTCCTCTGTACTCGCCCTCTGTACTGGATAGAGCAACCGTAGGCTGCTTCTTGCTGCTCCAAGTCACAGCAGCACTCCCCAAAGAAAACATGAAGCCACTAGTAGATCTTCTATCTGAGATACTACCAGCCCAATCAGCATCTGTGTACCCATGTACACATATCTCTGTCTTAGTCTCATAAAATAGTCCACAATGCAAAGTAGACCTCACATACCTCAGTATGCGTCTCAATGCATCCAAATGCGGTTTCCGTGGAACCTGCATAAATTGACTCACCAACCCAACAGCATAGCTCAAATCTGGTCTGGTGATTCGTCATGTAGATCAAACTTCCTACTATGCATCTATACATAGTAGGATCCTCCAAGATCTCTCCTGAATCTACACTCAACTTGCCATTCTGATCCAATGGCACGAAAATAGGCTTACAGTCTGTCATACCATACTTGGACCACATGTCCAAGCCATACTGTCTCTGCAGTAATCCAATACCATGTAGTGACCTAATCACCTCAATGCCCAAGAAATATCTGAGCTCCCCCCCAGATCCTTCATCTCGAACTTCTGTCTAAGCAAGATCTTTACATCAAAGATCTCTGCATCATGGTCTCCCGTAATGATCAAGTCATCTACATAGATGACAACAAGCATAACCCCTCTATCACCATGTCTCACATACAGCGAGAAATCTGCATTAGCTACATGAAAGCCAATAGTGACAAGATATTCAGAAATCTTGTCAGACCATGCTCTTGGTGCTTGTTTTAAGCCATACAAGGCTTTCTTCAACCTGCAAACATGCTCGGGGTGACTCACATCCTCATAACCAGGTGGCTGCAACATATACACCTCTTCTTGCAAATCCCCATGCAAGAATGCATTCTTTACATCCATCTGATGTAAAGACCATTGCTTTGATGCAGCCACTACTATCACAACTCTCACTGTTGCCATCTTGGAAACTGGGCTGAAAGTTTCCTCATAATCAATGCCATATATCTGCGCATATCCTTTGGCTACCAATCTAGCCTTGTACCTGTTTATGCTTCAATCACTGTTATGTTTTACTTTGTACACCCACTTGTATCCAATGGCTTTCTTGCCTTCAGGCAATTGCACTAAGTCCCAAGTTTCATTTCCATATAGTGCATTCATCTCCTCATCCATAGCTTTCTCCCAACACACATTTCCAATAGCCTCATCAATGCATGTGGGCTCAACAACCTGCACAACCTTTGCCATATATGCATAGTGATGTGCCACATAACCATCATAGGTGAATCTCTGCACAGGATTTTTCACTCTCCCAGATCTTTGCAACTTTTTATTCATGGCTTCCATAGCCTTCTTTACACCAGGTGTTCTCATAGCTAGGATCCCAAGCTCCTCATCAAGGCTCATATCTGAGCCACTAGACTCTCCATCAACATGAGAATGCCCTGCAGAAATGTCAGGCATACCAAGGGGCTCAACCACTTTCTCTTTTCCTTTACGTGATGTACTAATCACATTTGCAGGACTGGTATTATGACGTAGCCTGCCACTCCATGGTCTATCAACAGACCCACTAGATGAGGACTCTCCTGGTCCACTCAAAGACTATGATTGCTGACCTGCATTCTGTGCAACCACACTTCCACTCACATCAGTCCCAATAGCTTCTTTTTCAGCAGCATACCAGCTGCTCATCTCATCAAAGACAACATCCCTGCTTACCCTCAACTCACGTGTAGCAGGGTTATAACACCTGTATCCCTTTTGCTCAAGGGAATATCCAATAAACACACATTTTCAACTTTTGGATCCAGCTTAGTTCTCAGCTCATTTGGCACATGCACATATGCAATGCATCCAAAAACTTTCAGATGAGACAAATCAGGTTTTCTGCCAGTAAACCTCTCCTCTGGAGTTACATCGTGTATGGCTGCAATAAACACACATTTTCAGCTTTTGGATCCAGCTTAGTTCTCAGCTCATTTGGCACATGCACATATGCAATGCATCCAGAAACTTTCAGATGAGACAAATCAGGTTTTCTGCCAGTAAACCTCTCCTCTGGAGTTACATCATGTATGGCTGCAGTTGGAGTCCTGTTCATGATGTATACTGCTTAGAAATAGCCTCAGCCCAAGCTATGTGGCATATTCTTCTCTTCCATTAATGCTCGCGCAATCTCAGCAATGTGCCTGTTTTTCCGCTCACCAACTCCATTTTGCTGCGGAGTGTATCTGCATGTAAACTGTCTCCGAATACCATTCTTCTTCCAAAATTCAAAGAATTCATTGGAGAAGTACTCTCCCCCTCCATCTGACCTTAGGCACTTAACATATTTCCCTGTTTGCTTTTCAACCTTGCTTTTCAACCAAAACTCTGAAATTCTGAAAGTGAGTGAACACCTCACTCTTCTCCTTCATGAAATATACCCACACTTTCCTTGTATGGTCATCAATGAATGTCACATAATACCTGCAGCCTCCCATAGACATTGTCTTCGTAGGACCCCATACATCTGAATGCACAACATCTAGTGCATTTCTGCTCACATATCTGTTATGTGGAAATACATGCTTTGTTTCCTTTCTAAATTGGCATGCTTCACATATTCTCTGCATACCTTCCACTTTAAACTTTGGCAGCCCTGTCACAATTCCTTTAGTCTGTATAGACTTCATTCGCTGCACATTCACATGTCCAATTATTTTATGCCAAATGTCTGTGTCTGCAACAATTTCTGAACCATTTGCAAATATCGCAGCACTCATTTCAAGCATGTCTACATTCAACGTAAACATTCTGCCCACTTTGTTGCCTTTTGGAACCAACCTGCACTTGTCTTTAAAGTCTTCAATATAACAACCATCAGGGTTAAACCGAACTTGCAAACCCTGCTCAATCATCTGGCCAACTGAAACCAGATTCTTTGTTATGTTCGAAATGTGAAGTACATCTACAAGGTACTTCACTTTGCCATCCTGCATAGATAATAGCACATCTCCAACATGAGCAATTGGATGAGCAGTGTCATCCCCTGTTTTCACAAAACGTGGTCTTTTCGGGTTTTTCATCTCCTTGAACCACTCCCCATTGTTAGAAAAAGTGATCTATGTCATATCATAGACAAGGTCAAAGGGATGTGGATGAATGTGGTGAAGGCTAGGAGTTATCCCACATGCAAAGGCAAAGCCCATATGGTACTTGGACCTATATAAAGGGTCATTTCAATGTAATGTAACACAACAACTCATTCTCAAGTACACAATCTCTTGGTCAAGTAAGTGCATCTTGTGTTGCTTTGTATTGCTTTTGTCATTTGTTTATAATCATGTTTAGCATTATGTTTGAGCCTCCATAGGCTAGCCTAGTCCTAGATCCATGATTTCCAACATGGTATCAGAGCTTAGGTTAGTGTTTAGATTAATGGTGGGTCTAGAATTACGAGGTGATTAAGACCTTACTTAGTTTTAGAGATTTGCATTAGGGTTATTTCTCTTGTGAAGTGATGCCCATAAGTGAAGCGTTACTTAACAAGATTGCATTAGTCTTCATTTAGGGTTTCCATTGTTTTCCTCTTGCATTAGTAGAGAGCATCTTTTCTCTATTCAAGATAGTGACCCTCATCCACCGCATAAGAGAAGCAAAGCTTCACCGAGAACAAGAGGAGCAACAGTCCATTGGTTGAGGTAATAGCAGCTCAGCTTGGCGAAGAGAGAGAGAGGGTGCATCAGCGCCTACGAGTAGAAGTAGTCAACGAGTGTGCATGAGCAAATAGAGTGGAAAACACAAAAGAGAAGGAGAAGCTTCAGCAGATAGCAGCGTAGACAACAACGGGAGAAGCTGACGGCAGCGAGGAGGTGAAAAGAGTTGCTTCGAAGAAGGGACCGGCTTGCTGAGGTTCTGCAGGGAGACGTCGGGGGTGATCTGCACAGCAGGCACAGAGAAGGTGGCAGCAGCCGCCGCAGGTGTGAGATCAGAGAGCCGCAGCAGACGTGAGGACTGGGTTGCACAGCTCCTAGTGAGGACACAAACAGAGGAAGTGCTTGAAAAGAAGCAGGCGATGCAGTTGACCAGATCAGAGAGCGCAGCGTGGACAGATCCGGAATCAGCGCAGCAATAAACGGGACCGCCGGTGGAATCAAATCTGCCGTTTGCATTTGAAAATAAAGGATTTATTCTCTATTTAATGAGACTAAGGTTTTTAAAAACCTTAAAGTAATTTAAGAGGTTGTTCCTATGGCACTTAAGGTAGGATGTTCTTTTACCTCTTTTTTGGAAAATTCCATGCATTATGAAGATGCCTCAAGGATGGGAATGCACGCACAGTCTATGAGCAATGTCAAGACGAAGAAGATGCTATGCAGAATGAAGATGCAGATGAAGATGCAGACAGAGATGCAAAAATGAATGAACACAAAGACGAAGATGTCAATGAAGATGAACAAGATGCTGATTATTATGTCATGGCTCACATGTCATAATGACGAATGATTTATGCCCTCTCTTACCCAAATGTTTATGTATGGACACTACTACCACCGAACAATGTAATCATATAACCACCTCTTATGATGATGAAGAGGTACCTGATGATGAATGGGCTTTCTAAAGCCATGATGATGCACTCCTTTACTCAAGATGTATGTTCACCTCTGACCACCGATGATGTAGGTCATGTGATATGATGTATGCTCACAGTTCTCCTACGTTGGCCATGTAGCCCACAAGGGGGGATTGATGGGAGTTGGGTTTCCATGCTCAACACATGATGGTGCACATGAGGCACAATGTTCATGGATATGGAGTATTGGAGAGACACATGATGGTGCACATGAGGCACAATGTTCATGGATATGATGATGATGATGCTATGATGATGATGGGGTATGGGAGAGGAATGTTTTCATGTAGGAATGTTTTTCATGTCATGTAGAAGCTATGCTCCCTATGAGCGATGCTAATTTCTTTTATGTACTGTAGAGCTATACTCCTTATGAGTTAAGCTTTTTCTTTCATGTAATGTTAGAAGCAAGGAAGGGCATTATGATATGCCATGATCAAGGAAGGGTGTTAGAAAAAGTGATCTATGTCATATCATAGACAAGGTCAAAGGGATGTGGATGAATGTGGTGAAGGCTAGGAGTTATCCCACATGCAAAGGCAAAGCCCATATGGTACTTGGACCTATATAAAGGGTCATTTCAATGTAATGTAACACAACAACTCATTCTCAAGTACACAATCTCTTGGTCAAGTAAGTGCATCTTGTGTTGCTTTGTATTGCTTTTGTCATTTGTTTATAATCATGTTTAGCATTATGTTTGAGCCTCCATAGGCTAGCCTAGTCCTAGATCCATGATTTCCAACACCCATGACTTGTCATGGGGTTCGAAGCACCTAAATCCACATACCATACATCATCTTTTTGTGCTGCTTCAACATTTTCAGACATGGCATTCACGACATGCTGCATAACAAACAACCTTTCATTATCCTCATTATTTCTGCTTGAGGATGCATAGTTGTTTTGCTGTAATTTCCCATTTTGCATGTCAGCCTGCTTCTTATAACACTTTGCCTACACATGTCCAAGCTTACCACAATAAAAGCATTCACGTGCATCATTATATTGCCTTTGCCAATTTCCATGTCCTCTTTGATTCCCCCTTCCTCTGAATTTGCCTCTTCCACCTATGTGTTGTTGATGTTGTTGTTGTGTATTCTGGGACTGTTGTTGTTGCTGCTGCTGGCCATAATTCTGATTACCTGTTCGGCCACCTCCTTGACCGCGTCCATGGCATCCTCTACCTCGTCCTCTACCTGAACTTGTGTAGAAGGCCTGTTGCTCTGAACTGTTTTTGTTTTGTGAAGACTGTTGGTCTTCACCCAAGCTCTTCTCTTCTATAATCAGCATAGACACCAAATCTGTAAAGTTGGGAATGTTTTCCCGAGTCTGAATAGACGTCTTGAACGCCTTGTATTGTGGCCCGAGACCACGTAGACAGACTTCCACCTTATCATCATCATCTACTGACATACCAATAGATGCAAGGGATTCCACAATACCCTTTATCTTCAATGCATAGTCATTCACAGACATGCTCTTTTTCTCCACAGTATGAAGTTCATTCTTCAACTGTATCTTACGTGCCTTGGTATTTGTTTCATAGAGTTTTACCAAGGTGTCCCACGCCTCCTTGGGGGACTTGGCATCCTGAATGTGCCCAATCATGGTGTCCTGTATACTAATGGAGAGCCAATACATAACTTTCATGGCTCCTTGGTTCCAGTCTTTAAACTCTTTCACATCTGCAGAGCAGTCGGATTTATGTCCAGTATCTCTGGTGCCTCTTCATGGTCACCTTCTATGTAGTCCCAATAGCCCTTTCCCATCAGGGAATTCGTCAACCTGAACCTCCAAGCATGGAAGTTATGCTTATCAAGCTTCTCAGCCACAATCTGGGTTATCCCATCATTTGACATCTTGCCAAACACACAATTTTACCAGATATACAGCACTCTGGTTTGTCCTGCAACGGTACTGTAGTACTCTCAAATGTCACAACCCCAGTGACCTCAATGTGCATACATACACCCAATGGCAACTATTGACCTCTTTGCAGCACACACTGTGTCTGCACAACCAATCTGTCTTCCTGCAGTTCTTAAAACAGAGTTCTGCAGAGAATTGATGACTTACCCGCAGTGCTCGAAATCGCCTGCTTTCTGAAAAACGGAGGTCCAGACGCACCCGAAACGCGTTTTCGGCCTGGAAATTAAGTCCGATAATAGGACAGTATAGTTGCCCTATAGTTTACTCCTGCTAAGAAAGCTCCTCAATCAAAGATCGTTTGCCGGTGCCTCCCGTAGAGCTCCCGACAAGGGTGTAGTCACCAACACAAATAGGGAAGAGTAGTTGAAGCTCTTACCCTTATACCACTTCCTATGGTTTTCTTGCTTACAGCTTAGTCCTTAGCACGAACCAGGCTCTGATACCATGAAAAGATGCAGGGGGGAAGAGAGCTTGAGCTCTTGCAAGTACACATACACTCACAAAACCCTAATAGAGAACACAAGGTGAGAGGCTAAAAATCTTCTTCTTCTTCACTCAACACTCAACACACCATATACAAGATAAGAGTACACACAATATGAAAGGTACTCAACCAATACATACACGGGTTCTCTATAGTGTGAACCCAACTAAATGAGCTGGCGCTATAACTATGCCAGTCTCTAGAATGGCTGTCACACAGCCTGTCATCCCACTGGCCGCATATCACCCATGATCTCACCAACCATGCCAGTGGTGTAAGTGTGGGGCCTCATCAGTGTCCACCGCCTTACTAGATGAGCTCGATATCTCAACAGGGCTAGCAAGGCTAATGGCCTGCCTTAGCATGGGGAGAAAGCTGTGGGGGTCTATGCATACCTCTTGGTAAGGGGTTTTTGTACGCAAGGACTGGCGCTTGTGTTGATTGAGGGGACTGGTGGGGTGAGCAAGGCTAATGGCCTGCCTTAGCGCAGGGAGCATCTATCATGGTGCGAGACTTTGCTTTGCTTGGTACCAATAATGAGTTGTATCATGGTTCCCATGGCGCTATAGCCAATAAGCATAATATTATTATTGTCTAGTCCTTAGTAAACAAACACTTCATATTTGTATATGACAAATTACACATCAAACCATATCTCTTCGTGGAAATAAGTGTGGGTGTCCAGCTCAAGGAACTAGTAGGTTTCCCTTGGGGTGCCCTGGCAGTATTGGCATATTTTGTTGAGTAGATTTTTTGCCAACTTATCCATGCTCGTATCCTTAACTAGGAATCTTGGTGGTGCTGATCGGACACCCTTAGCGGCTTTAAATAATGTATCCCTTATCTCTTGGTTTCGGTGGATGATTTCTACATCCCTATCTTGTAGATTGTCTACTAGGTCTATGGCCTCGTAGCAGCACTCATCAAAGATGTAGTGTCTGGACATGTAGAGATGGTAATGAAGCCTCTTCCTCTTGAGCAATAAATCATCTAGTCTTTTGTGAGGAACATCTAATATTGTGGGAGATACTTGGTCCTAGCAATGTAGTCTTGCATGGTCTATCCATCCTCTTGCGTGAGGATGTAAATTTGTACAATTGAGCTCCATCTAGCTCCACTGGGTGAGAATTCCATAGTGAAGGTGTGTCTCAAGCCCTTATGAAAAATAACCAGCCTTTTCAAGTGAATTTAGTGCTCCACTGGGTGAGAATTCCATAGTGAAGGTGTGTCTCAAGCCCTTATGAAAAATAACCAGCCTTTTCAAGTGAATTTAGTGCTCCATCTAGCTCCACTGGGTGAGAATTCCACAGTGAAGGTGTGTCTCAAGCCCTTATGAAAAAAACTGGCCTTTTCAAGTGAATTTATGCCCTAATTCACTGGCCTGCTTTTCCTTCAAGGGGAAAAATATGAATAAACATATCATGGTGGGATCACACCAATCCTTCCCATGGCTTTGTAAACTTGAGCAAACTTCTCTAGGTATTGAAAGGGATCTCCAATTCCATCAAACTTGGTCATCATCCTTGAAATTTGGATTGGCTTTGTTTTGCCCAACTTTGAGCCTCTAGGTGCTATATTTATGGTAACCCCCCTTCCCATTTAGAACACCATCCATGGAATGTAAGGAAAAGATTATGCAAAACCCTTTGTTTTAGGGTTTGGAGTTTCTTGCTCCATGGGGTTGGCATATGTGTGGTTTTCAAATGGTCTTGTTCTATGCCATCTTGGCTTTGAGAATGTAGACTTATGGCATGATCAAGGACACATTATATGATTTCTCTTATAGAACCCTTAGGTTTGAGGTTGGCTCTTTAGGCTCACGTATGTAGGCTCACGTCTATGGGTTCATGTCTATGGGCATCTATGAGCTCACGTCTGTAGGCTCATGCCTATAGACTCACATTTGGTGAACTTGCCTTTTTATATATAAAAAAGACTTATGCAGGTTTGGTGACCTAGAGACTCATGTCATCCCTAGTAGGATCACATCTTATGAGCTTGTCTCTAAGTTCAGGCATGTAGTCTCACATCTTGTGGACTCATACCTTGTGAGTTCACATATTTTTTTATGACTCTCGGCTTTTTATTTTTATGAAATAGGCATACTTAAGTACAGATTCCAAATAGTACATGGAGCTACACACCTTTGACAGGATTAGTTGAACTTAATGCTCCAATAATTACAAAGGATAATAATTTTCCTTGTATGATTAGAAAATCTATATAAGACATGAGTAGGTTTGTCTTAAGAAGTCTTAATTGGCCAGTATAATATTATGTATACCTATCTCTAGACACACATCTCTAGGCTCACATTTGTAGACTCACACTCATGTCTCTAGGCTCATGTCTGCAAACTCATGCCTCTAGATCGTGTCTTTAGACTCACGTGTCTAGGCTCACATTTCCAAAATTACATCTCCAAACTCATAGTTTATATCTCTAGACTCATAGCTCACATCTCGACTCACATCTGCTAGCCTAAGTTTATTTTTCAAGGAACTCTAGATTCACGTCTCCAAACCTAAGAGATAGTTTGGCCACCCAAGATTTTGAGTTTTTAGACTTGATAAGGGTGATTAAGGTTCCTAATTCTAATAAATGGTACTTTTTTTTTATAAAATTCATGAAAAGGAGTGAACTGAGCTATGAGAAGATTGCACAAAGGAGCTATGGTGGATGGAATGTGAGATAAGGCATAGTTTAGGACATAGAGTTACCTTAATCACAAATATTAAAAATAAAACCAACACTAATGAAGGGCTCACATTTTTCATTATGAGAATGAGCTTGTTACATCCATATGTAGCTATCATAGAGATCTCATCCATATTTTCTATGTGCACTATTGCCATCCACGTGTTCATAAATTCTCACATGTATTGTGCACTCTTGCACCTTCCATGTGCCTACCTTTTGACCATTGACCACCTTTTACATTCATCCACTCACATCCTTTAATAACCTTACTTGCATCCGTTCTAATTTCATAGCATACTAATCTTCTTCTACCTTATTCCCATATATATGTGCCCCATACTAACATAACATGCACCATCTTTCAACACCCCCCCTTGGTGCCCAAATGGATCTCATCCCAAGAAGGTAGTGTGACATACATAAGACATGGCATTTGCCCCCCTTGATGGAGACACACACATACATCACTTAGCCTAAATCATCGGTGGCTAACATGACATGACATCATGGACATGAACACAAATAGCTTCACATCCACTTATATATAGGCACATCTTGACCAAGGGTTGTGCCCAATTGCAAGATTGACATAGATATTGCCATGGACATAACATAAAACATCATCTTGTATATCATTACATCTAGAAAAGGTGTTCTTGTGGAGCATCCTGATGAGTTGCTTCCACCATCAAGTTTCTTTGTTGCTTCTCCTTTGATCAGCAATTCTTCTCAATGTGGCCTACCTTGCCACATGCATCACATACAAGCTTGGACTTGCTTCTGATTGATTGAGTGACGACATTGGGCCATTACTTGCCCCATTTTTCCACAATGGTTACATTTGATATTGGATTTATTAAAGAATGCAATCTTCCAAATCCTAGCTCAATTTGATCAAATCATTGTAAGAGGATTAGATGCTGCTGAGAGACACTTGACATCTCAGTAAGAATTCCTCATTGAGCCATGGTTACCCAAATCCTAGTGGATAAATTTAGTGGTGAAGGATTCCATACATGGCAAACGAAAGTCATGTATCTACTTATGCAAAAGGAGCTTTGGGAGGTAGTTTGGATAAATAAAGATAGAAAAGCCATGGCCATCATTGGGTTAAGTCTTGGGGATATTTGTTCATATAATTGTAAGAGAATTAGACACTGCTGAGATACAGTTGACATCTCG
Organism: Cibotium barometz; assembly: GCF_041138505.1. NCBI lineage: Eukaryota > Viridiplantae > Streptophyta > Polypodiopsida > Cyatheales > Cibotiaceae > Cibotium > Cibotium barometz. The sequence continues at coordinate 21,271,447 of NC_141101.1, read as the reverse complement.
GCCGGTAAGACCTTCCTCATTGAGCCATGGCTACCCAAATCCTAGTGGATAAATTTAGTGGTGAAGGATTCCATGCACGGTAAACAAAATTCATGTATCTACTCATGTAAAAGGAGCTTTGGGAGGTAGTTTGGATAAATAAAGATAGAAAAGCCATGGCCATCAGTGGATTAAGCCTTGGGGATAATATCATTCATAACATCAGAGAGCATGCCAAAGAAACCTAGGATGAGCTAGAGAAAATATTCAGAGCTAGGGTAAAAAATTCAGAATTAAATATGAAATTACACTTATATGGGCTTGATATGGAGTTCAAAGGCTAATTTTTCATGTAGGTAAGCTGAAGAGCATTATGATACAACTTGTAGGTATTAAGGCACCTGTGGATGAGACAGATGCGATTGCAGTCTTAATAAAAAGCATACCGCAAGAGTTTTCTTTGATGGTAAGAACTTTTACTAATCTTCCAAATCTTACCCTTGAAGGTGTTGAATCTTCCTTGTTTGAAGAAGATAAGAAATTAAAAAGGTACACAACAAAACAAATTGAGCTAGGATTTGTGTAACCATGGCTCAATGAGGAAGTCTTACCGAGATGTCAACTGTATCTCAGCAACGTCTAATCCTCTTACAATGATTTGATCAAATTGAGCTCAAATTTGGATGCTAAACAAAATTGAGATCACTAATCACTCACACTAATGCCAAGGAAAAAATATAGGTAGCTTTGAGTGATCAATTGAGATAGTTATACTCGCATTTGAGCTAAATGCTTTCAGAGAGTGAAATAGCAATGAATGAAGATAATGTTAAGGTATTGATACTTGGGATTTATCAACCTATAATCAAGGATTAGTAGACTTAACAAAATCTTAATGAAAAATGAGATGCATGCCTAGATCTCCACATACATTTCTCCAGCGGCTATTTCTGATGCTTCTAATGGATTCTCAACATGCAAAACTCTCGAGTATGACTCCTTTCAAGCTAATTTGATGCGGAGAGAAGGAATTTCGTATTTTCCCAAATTTTAAGCGTTGCCTTCAATCAATGATTTTGCACAACTATAAGCAAACCTCATCAATTCCTCTGATTTGTGGTCGCACCTTGGAGTGCTGATGGCCTTCGTAAGATCATGGACAATGGTATGGTGTGTTGACAATGCCAAGCCTTCAACTGGCTATCTATTTTTAAAAAAGAAGATAACATTCCTAATAATTATGATTGGCACTAATGATAATGTTGATATGAGAGCTATGAGAAGATTGCACAAGAGAGCTATGGTGAATGGAATGTGAGATAAGGCATAGTTTAGGGCATATAGTTAACTTAATCACAAATATTAAAAATAAAACCAACACTAATCAAGGGCTCACATTTTTCATTATGAGAATGAGCTTGTTACATCCATATGTAGCTCTCATCCATATTTTCTATCCACACTATTGCCATCCATGTGTTCATAAATGCTCCTAATAACCTTAGCTTGCATCCATTCTAATTTCATAGCATCCTAATCTACTTCTACAGCATCCTAATCTACTTCTACCTTATTCCCACATACATGTGTCCCATACATATGACATGATGAGCACCATATTTCAACATGTTCATGTGATGAAGTGCTTTTTATTATTTCTTATTGATTTTAGATACTTCTAAAAGCTACCAATTTCAACAATGCATGAAAAGTTATAAAATGCATGATTAAAAATTAACTTTTTCACTCTACTTGTCATACTGATTGGAGTGTTTTCGAAGTTGACTACAATACAAATCAAAAATGCTAAGCTATCAATGCAACAAAATAAAAGCCTTTTAGAGTTCAAAATCATGCAAATCAAAGAAATCAAGGTCTTCCTGTGAAACTAGAATGTAAACAAGCTTCAAAACAAAATTAAAACAACAAATATCCCATCTAAATCTCCAAAACTATATTTTTTTGGAGTATGACCTTCGAATTAACACCGAACAATATTGGGTGATCCCAATAGCTTGGAATGGACGAAAGAATGAAAAGTCCTAAGGTAGCCCCGTCTCAGTAGTACTAAATATTTTCAAGTCAAGAGCTTACCTTAGCCTTGTCGAATCATGTGTCATTAGGTCTCAAGCCACAAATGCAACTCAAGGGGCACTAGCTCATTTGTTGCATTCTCACTCTGTTTTCACATCGGAATGCTCCATGTTTATGGAGAGGTGAAGAAAGAGCTCTGCATAGATGGAGGCAAGAAGAGAATGGCCTGAATTCACAGTGGTTCTCTCTCACAAAAAGTGGATGGAGAAGAAGCTAATGAGAGGGAGAAGCCAAGAAAACCTATTAAAGTATGCGAGAATCCAATAGAACACAAGCAAGCAAGAATAGAGAAAAGGGAAACCTGACAACTATTCTATTGCATAGGAATAAATGTGTATTGCAAGTATTCTATTGCAAGGGAATAAATGTGTATTGCTTAATGTCAAAAATGACATATACAAATGACTAGCTTTCACACTAAGATCAAAAATATATTTTCCTTAAACAAAAATTTAAAATAAATTTTCCAAGGTGCATTAGGAATCAATTAAAAATGATTTAAAAGACCTTAGCCTAAGGGTCAAGATTTTTTGAAATTTTTGGATTATGGTCCAATTAAGGTTCCTATGGGCCAATAAGATTAATCCAAGTGTTGAGATGAGATAAATCCAATGAATAAAATAAAATACCCAAAAATGAGTAAATGCTCACATAAGATGAAGAGTTGACTGAGTACAAGGTTTATTAGTTAAAAACTATGAGATATTACTAAACAAATGAGATATTTTGGTATAATGATACATTTTTGACACCTTGGTAAGCAGAGGGGGAGACTTTAAGGAGGCGCCTATTTCACACATGTGAATGAGTTTTCAATTCCAAAATATTAAGATATTTTTATCTCTTCTCTCTCCTGAATCAAACTAGATCAAAATGGGAGCTAAACTGGTCCAAATCTTGTCCAAACTGAAGCTGGAAAATTCTAGAACTTAGTTGGACTCAGTTAGTGGCCTCCCTCACTTATAAATAGACCCTCATTCTTTTGTATTCTCATCTGTGAACTAGACCATGCCATTATTATATTAAAATAAGTATATTTTCTATTATCCTTTAAAAATCCTCTACATTTTGGAGAGATTGGAGCTTCTCTCTCTCTTCAACCTTCCTTGGAGCTTTCCTCTCAACATAATAACCAATTGATTGGTTTGGGGCTTCTCTAAGAATAGACAAGCAAGCAAATCAAGAGGTAAGATGTGATTTTATGGTTTTTTCTCTAATATTCTAAATGTTTTCACTTCTCAACCCCTCTCAAGCTTGAGAAGTATTCAAATGAATGGTTTTTCAATGCAAATGAAGCTCTCGAATGAATTCAAATGATTAATCACAAAAAGATTATATTTATGCTTAATTTAGGATGTTTTTTAAGTATATCTCTCTCTCCCCCAAAGAATGGTCATTCCTATGACCAATTCTCTATTCAAATGATGCTTCTCATGGAGCAATTCTTAATTCTAAAATCAAACTCTATGCTAGTTAAGCTAGAGGCTAAAGAAATTACTTTTTAATGCTTTTATGTTACATAAATTATGACTTATGATTTAGATCCACAAATTGGATTTAGATCTATTGATAGTTAATCTATCATAATTGTATTACTAAGTTTTATTCTTTTCAAAATTATTGAAAATTATCAGTAATAGTAGCGGAGCTATGGCAAAATTTCTATAAATTAATACATAAGTCATTTTTGGTGGCTCCAGTCTCCCCTCAAAGGCCCTAAAACAACGGGCTCTCCAGGTGAACCATATGGTGAGGCTGCTGAGAAGCTCCCATCGTAAATCCCTCTCCTGTGTCCAGGCGACAGACGAGAAATCCGGTGAAGGAACAAGGCGAGGCTGGCCCTTAATGAAATGAATCTGATGGCCTGGCTATCCTGCTCCATCTCGTATCCTAAAGCAGGCCCTAATGAAGTCGACCAAGAAGCGGCTCCCCACGTATACATGCCCTCTGTAGAGAGGGGGGCCAAAATACGCAGCATCCTCAGCCAAATCTACTGCGCCTGTGGACAGTCCCATAGGCAATGTCTCTCTGTCTCCAATGGGTGGCCGCATCGTACGCAAGTCGGCGGAAGGCCACTGTAGACAAGCCAGGTGCCAACTGTAGAGCCCTTGTGGGCAACCAGCCCCACTGGAAAGTTGAGATCTTGCGTCCTGTCGGCTAGCCCAGAGCCTGGTCCAAAAATCCTCCAGGAACTCTTGTGAGAGTCCCTGTAGCCACCAATGCTCCGATGCAGTTGGAGAGACCATCCTCCTCGCAGTCAAAATATGCCTCCCATTTAAATGATGAAAGAGGAATTCCCATCATATTTGGAATTCAATCATTTAAATGGAAAAAGTGGAATTCTTGTCATATTTAAATTAATGGATATTTTTATTTAATTTTTAAGAGAAATTTTAGTGAAAATTATTTTATGCATGAATAAATTTAAGTGATGAAAGAGGAATTCCCATCATATTTGGAATTCAATCATTTAAATGGAAAAAGATGAATTCTTGGTATATTTCGAATAATGCATATTTTTATTTAATTTGAAGAGGAATTTTAGATAAACTCATTTTATGATAAAAGAGGAATTCCGATGACAATTGGAACCTAATCCTTAAATGAGGAAAAGAGGAATTTTAAGATTATTTTAAAAAAAATAGATAATTGTATTTAATCAAAAGAAGAATTTTTATGATATTTAAGTAGAGAAAGATTTGAATGAATTTTTAATGACAAAAGAGGAATTTTCACCATAATTCCACCTAGGGAATTAAGGTTGAGAAATTAAATGGTAGAAAGAATATCTTTAGATATTTTATGTGGTTAAATCACCAAATTGGTATTTACCCAAAATAGATTAAATGGAAGAAGAGTATTTTCATTAAAACCTAATATTCTCCAATAAAACCATTTCTTAATCTATAATGGAAAAGAAAGAATGAAATTCACAAAGTTGAAATTTCCTTACGATTAGAAGTTCATTAGTTGTTTATCTGAGAAAATCCTTGTTAGAATTAAACTGAATGATTTTGGTTAGACTACGAGAGGGACGGACAGTAAACCTACTTGTCCCTGCGCTATAACTATGCCAGTCTCTAGAATGGCTGTCACACAGCCTGTCATCCCACTGGCCGCATATCACCCATGATCTCACCAACCATGCCAGTGGTGTAAGTGTGGGGCCTCATCAGTGTCCACCGCCTTACTAGATGAGCTCGATATCTCAACAGGGCTAGCAAGGCTAATGGCCTGCCTTAGCATGGGGAGAAAGCTGTGGGGGTCTATGCATACCTCTTGGTAAGGGGTTTTTGTACGCAAGGACTGGCGCTTGTGTTGATTGAGGACTGGTGGGGTGAGCAAGGCTAATGGCCTGCCTTAGCGCAGGGAGCATCTATCATGGTGCGAGACTTTGCTTTGCTTGGTACCAATAATGAGTTGTATCATGGTTCCCATGGCGCTATAGCCAATAAGCATAATATTATTATTGTCTAGTCCTTAGTAAACAAACACTTCATATTTGTATATGACAAATTACACATCAAACCATATCTCTTCGTGGAAATAAGTGTGGGTGTCCAGCTCAAGGAACTAGTAGGTTTCCCTTTTGGGGTGCCCTGGCAGTATTGGCATATTTTGTTGAGTAGATTTTTTGCCAACTTATCCATGCTCGTATCCTTAACTAGGAATCTTGGTGGTGCTGATCGAACACCCTTAGCGGCTTTAAATACTGTATCCCTTATCTCTTGGTTTCGGTGGATGATTTCTACATCCCTATCTTGTAGATTGTCTACTAGGTCTATGGCCTCGTAGCAGCACTCATCAAAGATGTAGTGTCTGGACATGTAGAGATGGTAATGAAGCCTCTTCCTCTTGAGCAATAAATCATCTAGTCTTTTGTGAGGAACATCTAATATTGTGGGAGATACTTGGTCCTAGCAATGTAGTCTTGCATGGTCTATCCATCCTCTTGCGTGAGGATGTAAATTTGTACAATTGAGCTCCATCTAGCTCCACTGGGTGAGAATTCCATAGTGAAGGTGTGTCTCAAGCCCTTATGAAAAATAACCAGCCTTTTCAAGTGAATTTAGTGCTCCACTGGGTGAGAATTCCATAGTGAAGGTGTGTCTCAAGCCCTTATGAAAAATAACCAGCCTTTTCAAGTGAATTTAGTGCTCCATCTAGCTCCACTGGGTGAGAATTCCACAGTGAAGGTGTGTCTCAAGCCCTTATGAAAAAAACTGGCCTTTTCAAGTGAATTTAGTGCCCTAATTCACTGGCCTGCTTTTCCTTCAAGGGGAAAAATATGAATAAACATATCATGGTGGGATCACACCAATCCTTCCCATGGCTTTGTAAACTTGAGCAAACTTCTCTAGGTATTGAAAGGGATCTCCAATTCCATCAAACTTGGTCATCATCCTTGAAATTTGGATTGGCTTTGTTTTGCCCAACTTTGAGCCTCTAGGTGCTATATTTATGGTAACCCCCCTTCCCATTTAGAACACCATCCATGGAATGTAAGGAAAAGATTATGCAAAACCCTTTGTTTTAGGGTTTGGAGTTTCTTGCTCCATGGGGTTGGCATATGTGTGGTTTTCAAATGGTCTTGTTCTATGCCATCTTGGCTTTGAGAATGTAGACTTATGGCATGATCAAGGACACATTATATGATTTCTCTTATAGAACCCTTAGGTTTGAGGTTGGCTCTTTAGGCTCACGTATGTAGGCTCACGTCTATGGGTTCATGTCTATGGGCATCTATGAGCTCATGTCTGTAGGCTCATGCCTATAGACTCACATTTGGTGAACTTGCCTTTTTATATATAAAAAAGACTTATGCAGGTTTGGTGACCTAGAGACTCATGTCATCCCTAGTAGGATCACATCTTATGAGCTTGTCTCTAAGTTCAGGCATGTAGTCTCACATCTTGTGGACTCATACCTTGTGAGTTCACATATTTTTTTATGACTCTCGGCTTTTTATTTTTATGAAATAGGCATACTTAAGTACAGATTCCAAATAGTACATGGAGCTACACACCTTTGACAGGATTAGTTGAACTTAATGCTCCAATAATTACAAAGGATAATAATTTTCCTTGTATGATTAGAAAATCTATATAAGACATGAGTAGGTTTGTCTTAAGAAGTCTTAATTGGCCAGTATAATATTATGTATACCTATCTCTAGACACACATCTCTAGGCTCACATTTGTAGACTCACACTCATGTCTCTAGGCTCATGTCTGCAAACTCATGCCTCTAGATCGTGTCTTTAGACTCACGTGTCTAGGCTCACATTTCCAAAATTACATCTCCAAACTCATAGTTTATATCTCTAGACTCATAGCTCACATCTCGACTCACATCTGCTAGCCTAAGTTTATTTTTCAAGGAACTCTAGATTCACGTCTCCAAACCTAAGAGATAGTTTGGCCACCCAAGATTTTGAGTTTTTAGACTTGATAAGGGTGATTAAGGTTCCTAATTCTAATAAATGGTACTTTTTTTTATAAAATTCATGAAAAGGAGTGAACTGAGCTATGAGAAGATTGCACAAAGGAGCTATGGTGGATGGAATGTGAGATAAGGCATAGTTTAGGACATAGAGTTACCTTAATCACAAATATTAAAAATAAAACCAACACTAATCAAGGGCTCACATTTTTCATTATGAGAATGAGCTTGTTACATCCATATGTAGCTATCATAGAGATCTCATCCATATTTTCTATGTGCACTATTGCCATCCACGTGTTCATAAATTCTCACATGCATTGTGCACTCTTGCACCTTCCATGTGCCTACCTTTTGACCATTGACCACCTTTTACATTCATCCATTCACATCCTTTAATAACCTTAGCTTGCATCCGTTCTAATTTCATAGCATACTAATCTTCTTCTACCTTATTCCCATATATATGTGCCCCATACTAACATAACATGCACCATCTTTCAACACCCCCCCTTGGTGCCCAAATGGATCTCATCCCAAGAAGGTAGTGTGACATACATAAGACATGGCATTTGCCCCCCTTGATGGAGACACACACATACATCACTTAGCCTAAATCATCGGTGGCTAACATGACATGACATCATGGACATGAACACAAATAGCTTCACATCCACTTATATATAGGCACATCTTGACCAAGGGTTGTGCCCAATTGCAAGATTGACATAGATATTGCCATGGACATAACATAAAACATCATCTTGTATATCATTACATCTAGAAAAGGTGTTCTTGTGGAGCATCCTGATGAGTTGCTTCCACCATCAAGTTTCTTTGTTGCTTCTCCTTTGATCAGCAATTCTTCTCAATGTGGCCTACCTTGCCACATGCATCACATACAAGCTTGGACTTGCTTCTGATTGATTGAGTGACGACATTGGGCCATTACTTGCCCCATTTTTCCACAATGGTTACATTTGATATTGGATTTATTAAAGAATGCAATCTTCCAAATCCTAGCTCAATTTGATCAAATCATTGTAAGAGGATTAGATGCTGCTGAGAGACACTTGACATCTCAGTAAGAATTCCTCATTGAGCCATGGTTACCCAAATCCTAGTGGATAAATTTAGTGGTGAAGGATTCCATACATGGCAAACGAAAGTCATGTATCTACTTATGCAAAAGGAGCTTTGGGAGGTAGTTTGGATAAATAAAGATAGAAAAGCCATGGCCATCATTGGGTTAAGTCTTGGGGATATTTGTTCATATAATTGTAAGAGAATTAGACACTGCTGAGATACAGTTGACATCTCGGCCGGTAAGACCTTCCTCATTGAGCCATGGCTACCCAAATCCTAGTGGATAAATTTAGTGGTGAAGGATTCCATGCACGGTAAACAAAATTCATGTATCTACTCATGTAAAAGGAGCTTTGGGAGGTAGTTTGGATAAATAAAGATAGAAAAGCCATGGCCATCAGTGGATTAAGCCTTGGGGATAATATCATTCATAACATCAGAGAGCATGCCAAAGAAACCTAGGATGAGCTAGAGAAAATATTCAGAGCTAGGGTAAAAAATTCAGAATTAAATATGAAATTACACTTATATGGGCTTGATATGGAGTTCAAAGGCTAATTTTTCATGTAGGTAAGCTGAAGAGCATTATGATACAACTTGTAGGTATTAAGGCACCTGTGGATGAGACAGATGCGATTGCGGTCTTAATAAAAAGCATACCGCAAGAGTTTTCTTTGATGGTAAGAACTTTTACTAATCTTCCAAATCTTACCCTTGAAGGTGTTGAATCTTCCTTGTTTGAAGAAGATAAGAAATTAAAAAGGTACACAACAAAACAAATTGAGCTAGGATTTGTGTAACCATGGCTCAATGAGGAAGTCTTACCGAGATGTCAACTGTATCTCAGCAACGTCTAATCCTCTTACAATGATTTGATCAAATTGAGCTCAAATTTGGATGCTAAACAAAATTGAGATCACTAATCACTCACACTAATGCCAAGGAAAAAATATAGGTAGCTTTGAGTGATCAATTGAGATAGTTATACTCGCATTTGAGCTAAATGCTTTCAGAGAGTGAAATAGCAATGAATGAAGATAATGTTAAGGTATTGATACTTGGGATTTATCAACCTATAATCAAGGATTAGTAGACTTAACAAAATCTTAATGAAAAATGAGATGCATGCCTAGATCTCCACATACATTTCTCCAGCGGCTATTTCTGATGCTTCTAATGGATTCTCAACATGCAAAACTCTCGAGTATGACTCCTTTCAAGCTAATTTGATGCGGAGAGAAGGAATTTCGTATTTTCCCAAATTTTAAGCGTTGCCTTCAATCAATGATTTTGCACAACTATAAGCAAACCTCATCAATTCCTCTGATTTGTGGTCGCACCTTGGAGTGCTGATGGCCCTCGTAAGATCATGGACAATGGTATGGTGTGTTGACAATGCCAAGCCTTCAACTGGCTATCTATTTTTAAAAAAGAAGATAACATTCCTAATAATTATGATTGGCACTAATGATAATGTTGATATGAGAGCTATGAGAAGATTGCACAAGAGAGCTATGGTGAATGGAATGTGAGATAAGGCATAGTTTAGGGCATATAGTTAACTTAATCATAAATATTAAAAATAAACACCAACACTAATCAAGGGCTCACATTTTTCATTATGAGAATGAGCTTGTTACATCCATATGTAGCTCTCATCCATATTTTCTATCCACACTATTGCCATCCATGTGTTCATAAATGCTCACATGCATTGTGCACCCTTGCACCTTCCATGTGCCTACCTTTTGACCATTGACCACCTTTTACATTCATCCATTCACATCCTCTAATAACCTTAGCTTGCATCCATTCTAATTTCATAGCATCCTAATCTACTTCTACAGCATCCTAATCTACTTCTACCTTATTCCCACATACATGTGTCCCATACATATGACATGATGAGCACCATATTTCAACATGTTCATGTGATGAAGTGCTTTTTATTATTTCTTATTGATTTTAGATGCTTCTAAAAGCTACCAATTTCAACAATGCATGAAAAGTTATAAAATGCATGATTAAAAATTAACTTTTTCACTCTACTTGTCATACTGATTGGAGTGTTTTCGAAGTTGACTACAATACAAATCAAAAATGCTAAGCTATCAATGCAACAAAATAAAAGCCTTTTAGAGTTCAAAATCATGCAAATCAAAGAAATCAAGGTCTTCCTGTGAAACTAGAATGTAAACAAGCTTCAAAACAAAATTAAAACAACAAATATCCCATCTAAATCTCCAAAACTATATTTTTTTGGAGTATGACCTTCTAATTAACACCGAACAATATTGGGTGATCCCAATAGCTTGGAATGGACGAAAGAATGAAAAGTCCTAAGGTAGCCCCGTCTCAGTAGTACTAAATATTTTCAAGTCAAGAGCTTACCTTAGCCTTGTCGAATCATGTGTCATTAGGTCTCAAGCCACAAATGCAACTCAAGGGGCACTAGCTCATTTGTTGCATTCTCACTCTGTTTTCACATCGGAATGCTCCATGTTTATGGAGAGGTGAAGAAAGAGCTCTGCATAGATGGAGGCAAGAAGAGAATGGCCTGAATTCACAGTGGTTCTCTCTCACAAAAAGTGGATGGAGAAGAAGCTAATGAGAGGGAGAAGCCAAGAAAACCTATTAAAGTATGCGAGAATCCAATAGAACACAAGCAAGCAAGAATAGAGAAAAGGGAAACCTGACAACTATTCTATTGCATAGGAATAAATGTGTATTGCAAGTATTCTATTGCAAGGGAATAAATGTGTATTGCTTAATGTCAAAAATGACATATACAAATGACTAGCTTTCACACTAAGATCAAAAATATATTTTCCTTAAACAAAAATTTAAAATAAATTTTCCAAGGTGCATTAGGAATCAATTAAAAATGATTTAAAAGACCTTAGCCTAAGGGTCAAGATTTTTTGAAATTTTTGGATTATGGTCCAATTAAGGTTCCTATGGGCCAATAAGATTAATCCAAGTGTTGAGATGAGATAAATCCAATGAATAAAATAAAATACCCAAAAATGAGTAAATGCTCACATAAGATGAAGAGTTGACTGAGTACAAGGTTTATTAGTTAAAAACTATGAGATATTACTAAACAAATGAGATATTTTGGTATAATGATACATTTTTGACACCTTGGTAAGCAGAGGGGGAGACTTTAAGGAGGCGCCTATTTCACACATGTGAATGAGTTTTCAATTCCAAAATATTAAGATATTTTTATCTCTTCTCTCTCCTGAATCAAACTAGATCAAAATGGGAGCTAAACTGGTCCAAATCTTGTCCAAACTGAAGCTGGAAAATTCTAGAACTTAGTTGGACTCAGTTAGTGGCCTCCCTCACTTATAAATAGACCCTCATTCTTTTGTATTCTCATCTGTGAACTAGACCATGCCATTATTATATTAAAATAAGTATATTTTCTATTATCCTTTAAAAATCCTCTACATTTTGGAGAGATTGGAGCTTCTCTCTCTCTTCAACCTTCCTTGGAGCTTTCCTCTCAACATAATAACCAATTGATTGGTTTGGGGCTTCTCTAAGAATAGACAAGCAAGCAAATCAAGAGGTAAGATGTGATTTTATGGTTTTTTCTCTAATATTCTAAATGTTTTCACTTCTCAACCCCTCTCAAGCTTGAGAAGTATTCAAATGAATGGTTTTTCAATGCAAATGAAGCTCTCGAATGAATTCAAATGATTAATCACAAAAAGATTATATTTATGCTTAATTTAGGATGTTTTTTAAGTATATCTCTCTCTCCCCCAAAGAATGGTCATTCCTATGACCAATTCTCTATTCAAATGATGCTTCTCATGGAGCAATTCTTAATTCTAAAATCAAACTCTATGCTAGTTAAGCTAGAGGCTAAAGAAATTACTTTTTAATGCTTTTATGTTACATAAATTATGACTTATGATTTAGATCCACAAATTGGATTTAGATCTATTGATAGTTAATCTATCATAATTGTATTACTAAGTTTTATTCTTTTCAAAATTATTGAAAATTATCAGTAATAGTAGCGGAGCTATGGCAAAATTTCTATAAATTAATACATAAGTCATTTTTGGTGGCTCCAGTCTCCCCTCAAAGGCCCTAAAACAACGGGCTCTCCAGGTGAACCATATGGTGAGGCTGCTGAGAAGCTCCCATCGTAAATCCCTCTCCTGTGTCCAGGCGACAGACGAGAAATCCGGTGAAGGAACAAGGCGAGGCTGGCCCTTAATGAAATGAATCTGATGGCATGGCTATCCTGCTCCATCTCGTATCCTAAAGCAGGCCCTAATGAAGTCGACCAAGAAGCGGCTCCCCACGTATACATGCCCTCTGTAGAGAGGGGGGCCAAAATACGCAGCATCCTCAGCCAAATCTACTGCGCCTGTGGACAGTCCCATAGGCAATGTCTCTCTGTCTCCAATGGGTGGCCGCATCGTACGCAGGTCGGCGGAAGGCCACTGTAGACAAGCCAGGTGCCAACTGTAGAGCCCTTGTGGGCAACCAGCCCCACTGGAAAGTCGAGATCTTGCGTCCTGTCGGCTAGCCCAGAGCCTGGTCCAAAAATCCTCGAGGAACTCTTGTGAGAGTCCCTGTAGCCACCAATGCTCCGATGCAGTTGGAGAGACCATCCTCCTCGCAGTCAAAATATGCCTCCCATTTAAATGATGAAAGAGGAATTCCCATCATATTTGGAATTCAATCATTTAAATGGAAAAAGTGGAATTCTTGTCATATTTAAATTAATGGATATTTTTATTTAATTTTTAAGAGAAATTTTAGTGAAAATTATTTTATGCATGAATAAATTTAAGTGATGAAAGAGGAATTCCCATCATATTTGGAATTCAATCATTTAAATGGAAAAAGATGAATTCTTGGTATATTTCGAATAATGCATATTTTTATTTAATTTGAAGAGGAATTTTAGATAAACTCGTTTTATGATAAAAGAGGAATTCCGATGACAATTGGAACCTAATCCTTAAATGAGGAAAAGAGGAATTTTAAGATTATTTTAAAAAAATAGATAATTGTATTTAATCAAAAGAAGAATTTTTATGATATTTAAGTAGAGAAAGATTTGAATGAATTTTTAATGACAAAAGAGGAATTTTCACCATAATTCCACCTAGGGAATTAAGGTTGAGAAATTAAATGGTAGAAAGAATATCTTTAGATATTTTATGTGGTTAAATCACCAAATTGGTATTTACCCAAAATAGATTAAATGGAAGAAGAGTATTTTCATTAAAACCCAATATTCTCCAATAAAACCATTTCTTAATCTATAATGGAAAAGAAAGAATGAAATTCACAAAGTTGAAATTTCCTTACGATTAGAAGTTCATTAGTTGTTTATCTGAGAAAATCCTTGTTAGAATTAAACTGAATGATTTTGGTTAGACTACGAGAGGGACGGACAGTAAACCTACTTGTCCATCTCTCGATCCAAATCAAGCAAAAACTTCGTGGACCAATTCCAGTTCCTAAATACAGAGAATAGACTACCGTTGAATTAAACTAGTTTTCTTTTGACTGAAATCACCAAGAATCTAGTTGGACAATCAATCAAATAATGATGGGTAGATTACCCTGATGAGAGATCAAGGATTCTCATTATGAAATTGGGAATTAAGGAAAAAGGGGTTTTGTGGAACCAATCTCAAACTGAAAATTTTACGTGCATAGAATCTCTGTTTTCATTTAAAGGAGTGTTTTATGCCAGAATGCTGGAGGAAGCATTTGGCATGTGTTTTACTAAGCGGAGGTTCGTTGTTGCAATAGCCGGCGAGAAGTCATCGAGGGATGTTGCTCGCGACAAAGCCTACCGAGGTCTTGACCAGCCTCGATACGGTTAAAATGGTGCGCTTCTGATACAATGGGCGAGGACTGAGACGAAGCGGTCCCTGAGTAAAGTTCTAGGATACCTAAGTAGGATCCTAGAGGGTTCTGACCAGGTGATGCACGGGCTCGCGGTTGCTAGGACACCCATGCGTGCATCGAGGAAGATTCGGATGGACTAAAAAGAAAGATCTTTATGAATCTAGTTTTGATATTGGATCTCATTTGTTGGTAAGCTGGTCTTCAACGAAGAGTCCAGATGACATATTTTGTAACACAATGGACTTTGAATTTTGGAGGATGATGATCAGTAATATTATGATTTCTATTGAAGGATTGTTTTAAAGACAACCGAATATAAATGGCAATTTTATATTAGGTGTGTATGATGATCAGTAATATTATGATTTCTATTGAAGGATTGTTTTAAAGACAACTGAATCTATTATAAAGGGCAATTTCATATTAGGTGTGTGTGGAATGCCTATCTTAATTTTTGCATAAAACGCCGGCTAGGGGGCCTGGGAACTCTTACCCGGGCAAAATATAACCAAATCTTTATAAAGGAATCCCACCAATACAGTGATCGGGTGGTTGGCTAAACCCATGGGTCGGTTGGGCTAGATCGGAGGATTCCCTATGATACCATTAAGATAGAAATAATTGCGTTAGTTAGATTAAGTCCTCAGAAGACCCTTGTTCTATGGGAGGGAATCAGCGGCCGGGCTGTGCCTCGTTAAAGGAGGAAAAAAGCAGTGATTCTATGGACCAAGTGTAAGTCTCTTGTTTGATCTAACCATGTGACTTCAAGTTCGGTCGGATCAGTTTGAATAGTTAAGACTTTGACTCGTTAGATTAATTCTCCCGTTTCGAAGATTTTCCCTGGAGGAATCGCCTGTGCCTTCTGGGCGAGGGAAGTTTTTCCGAGCTCGGTTTCGAAGGAGCCACCGGACTAGTCTCTTGTCTGGACATCCGTGGGCAAGGCCCCGAGTGTGGATCCTTGCCCCATGTGAGAGGCTGACACTGCTTCTGCCGCCAGCGCCCTCAAAGGGGGCACCGTGGAGGGGGCGAGGGTCTCACAATGAACAAGAACTCACATACCCACCAACCCTATGGGATCTCACATTTCAAGGAAACTTCCATAAACATCTAGATACACCCTTTGACATGGCCAAAATGTTTTTGGTGAATCAATTCATGGATCACCTATTTACCCAATGGAAGATTGACCACTTGTATCACACCATAGGAGGTTGGTAGTTTGTTGATCCTAAGAACTACCCATTTGTAGGTCACATAAGAGTCCATCTCAAGTGGCACATGCCCTATCTCCTCAATGATCACCAAATATGGCTAGAATAAATGGTGGGGCACCCAAATAAGAATACATTAGCCCTAAGTACATCATGCCAATCAAATGGTGATCCTAGTCCTGGTGCAAGTTCGAGTACATAGAAGCCTATAACTTTCCATACATTGATGGTCCCACACCCCTCATCACCATGGAGATGAAGTTTAAAAATAAAGAACTTTAATAACCTCTACTACACCAAGGTCCCTAACCCTGTTGTTGTTAGTTTGCCACATGTTGGTTCTTCCAACTTGTCATGCTTATCCTTAAGGGCATGCCCAAGAACCACAGCAAAGAGCAACTGGTCTCAATGAAGGTCCCAAATTCTATCAGTAAATGGACCTTTATGGCATGGTCAAATACTTCCATCACCACAAAGTGGTCACTTTTGGGTGGGGTCGATGGCTTTCCCCCCACAATCCCTTTATCACATCTTTCTATGAGACTAGCGGTGGTACCAATGTAGGTTGGTAAGCCTCACCCCATGCCAGGCTACACTCTCTACTACCTTCCACATTCTTTTTGGTCACACATTGGTACAAAATCTTGTTCAAGGGTATCACACACAAGATGCATGCAAAAAAGAGTCAAAGAAAGCAATATTAAAAGTGTTAAAGAAAGTAGTAGATTGGAGTTTTCACCAGAAGGAGCTTCTACACGGTCCCACCTGTTGCCCAATGTGCCCATGTGTGATGCAGACACTTTTTTTTCTAGGCTCATGTCAACAAAATCATGTGTCCAAGTTCATGCTTTCAAACTCACATCCATATGCTCACATGTCTAGGTTCATGTATGTAGGCTCATGTCTACAAACTCAGATGTCTAGGTTCATGTATGTAGGCTCATGTCTACAAACTCAGATGCCTACAAATTGCTTCCCCAGCATTTTTGACATAAAACAATCATTTAAAAACAGGTCATAAATATAGTTTCTATAACGAACTCTCGTCTTTCCACATTGTTCCACATCAATCCTCATTTATTTCATATATATTCGTATTCTCATCACATTATTTTCTATCTCATCATATCTTTCCTCATTTATCCGCATCAGATCTCATCCACTCACATCTATTCATATCTCATCCACTCGCATCTACTCATCACATCATTTTCTATCTCATCACATCTTTCCTCATTTATCCGCATCAGATCTCATCCACTCGCATCTACTCATATCCACATCTCATCACATCATATTCATTCACATCACATATCATCCATTCACATCTATCCCAATTTACATCACATCTCATTCATTCACATCCCGATTCACATGACATCACATCTTATTCATTCATATCCATCGCATTCATTCATTCATTCATATCCATCGCATTCATTCATTCATTCATATCCATCACATTCATTCTCATCACCATCCCATCACATACATTCTATCCACATTATATCACATCACTTCTATCCAGATCACATTCATTCTCATCACCATCCCATCACTTCTATCCACATCATATCTCATTCATACAGATCTCATCTCATTCATCGACATCCATCCAATCGTTCACATGTAGTATGACTACTCACATCTATTCATACATTCATATTTATTACTTCACATCCACATATTTTCATGTCACATCGCATTCTTTCACATACACATACACATCCATTCTTTCACATGCATCCACATCCATTCTTCACATACACATCCACATCCATTCTTCACATGCACATCCACATCCATTCTTCACATACACATTCACATCCATCCATTCATTCACATCTATCTGATTCACATCACATCTCATCACATCTATTCACATCACATCTCATCACATCTATTCATATCACATCTCATCACATCTATTCACATCACATTATATCCATCCATTCATTCACATCTATCTGATTCACATCGCATCTCATCACATCTATTCACATCACATCTCATTTCTATGCAAGTTTTCAGTTTGGTTTTCTTTTGAATATAAGAAGTATTTCTTGAATCAATATCCCCAAAACTTCTTAATCAGAATTCTGAATTTCATACCAGAATTCCTCAAATTCTATAACCTTGATCCACATATCAATTTGAAGGGTCTCAAACTTAGTTTCAGATTTGGTGAGAGTTTTGAGTGTATTTTTCTAAACTGGTCACTCCTTCTTTTCTCAAAACTGACAAAAGAGTTTGGTCTTGGTCATAGTCTGATTCAAGGTTCGGGTCAAATAAGATTTTTCCTGAACTATCTATTTTATTGAATTTCTTTCTTTGAATATTCACTTAACTGATTTCTAAATTAGTTACGAATTCCAATGAGGAATAGATTAATCATTTATCTGAATATTTCGATCTCGATAGATTTCTTGAATTCTCTTTTTACAATCCGTGTGAATATAAAATGACAGAAATTTCTCTCTTAGAGCATTTAATTATTCATTTATCAAATACTCAACATGGAATTTAAACATAGAATTTAAGAGAATTCTAATTTTGATATAAAAATTCTTTATGCATCTATTTATGCATAAAAATCAACTTCAATGGGAATAACACTTTTATAAAAAAAATCCTTTTATGCATCTATTTATGCATAAAATCAAATTTAATAGGAATAACACTTTTAAAATAAAAAGAATTTCTTTATGCATCTATTTATGCATAAAAATCAATTTTTATAAGAATAACACTTTTATAATTAAAAAAATCCTTTATGCATCTTTCTATGCATAAAAATCAAATGTAATGAGAATAATACTTTTGAAATAAAAATAAATCCTTTATGCATCTTTCTATGCACAAAAATCAACTTTAATGAGAATAACACTTTTGAAATAAAAATAATTCCTTTATGCATTTTTCTATGCACAAAAATCAACTTTAATGAGAATAACACTTTTGAAATAAAAATAATTCCTTTATGCATATTTCTATGCATAAAAATCAATTTAATGAGAATAATACTTTTGAAATAAAAATAAATCCTTTATGCATCTTTCTATGCATAAGAATCAAATTTAATGAGAATAACACTTTTGAAATAAAAATAAATCCTTAATGCATCTTTCTATGCATAAGAATCAAATTTAATGAGAATAACACTTTTGAAATAAAAATAAATCCTTTATGCATCTTTCTATGCATAAGAATCAAATTTAATGAGAATAACACTTTTGAAATAAAAATAATTCCTTTATGCATCTTTCTATGCATAAGAATCAAATTTAATGAGAATAACACTTTTGAAATAAAAATAATTCCTTTATGCATCTTTCTATGCATAAAAATCAAATTTAATAATTAATGTCAGTGATATCCATGCATATTCATAGGTGAGTATGTACATGGAGTAATTAGAATATTTCTTTTAGATGCAAAAATGGTGGGAATTACTCTTTTGGAATAACATAAAAAAATAAACTTTCTTTTCCATAAAATTTTGAAAAATTTTACCATAACCTCCTTTGTATGGCTGACCATTTCTCATTTTTATCATTCTATTTTTAACTTAAATTAACCCAAATTAGATTCATAGAACTCTAATCTACACAATTTTGTAAATTCAAGAGAGTAAATAATAAGAAGAGTTTAATTAGTCCCTTAGTTAATCTTTCTAGGGTTAAGAAAGGCTGGAATGTAAAGAAGGGAAGGGGGTGGCCTTTTCCTCAAAGGCATAGCATTTGAATTTAATTCAATCAATTGTAAAACATGAAAATCAAGAAAACCATAGATTTAAAATTAAACAAGTAAGAAAATTAACTTACATAGAGCCTTTGGCTTGAGGGATTGAGGGTTCTACTCTTGTTTGAAGCAAGAGTGGCCACCAATTCACTTTGGAGAGGATTAGGCAAAAAACAATTGAATTATTAAAAAATTCAATGTAAATGGCTAAGGGAGGACAGGAGCAGAGTGACAGTGCATAAACACCATTAAGCTTTTACAAAGGGGGATGCTTCTATTTATAGGAAAAAGTGAGCCTCTAACCAAGCAAAATGATTCTAGAATTTTCCAGATCAGTTTGGTCAATTTTTGACCATTTTTGGGTCAGTTCAGCTTACTTTTTGGATCTAGTTTCGAAATAGGAGAGAGGAGACATGAAATATCTCATTTTATTGATTAAAAATTGGGGGTAATGATGAGAAAAAGGCACCTCCTTCATGAGAGGAGATCCCCACTCTGAGGTGTCAAAATTCAGTTTTTTAATTGTTTTCTTTGGTCCTTAGTCCACTCTTCATCTTATGTGAGAATTTACTCATTTTTTGGGGGTTTTTCTTTTATTCTTCAATTTATCTCCTCCCTAAATTTGGATTAATCTTATTGGTCCATAGGAACCTTAATTGGACCATAATCCAAAATTTTTTAAAAATCTGGACCCTTAGGCTAAGGTCCTTTATACCTATTTTCAATTAATTCCAATTGCACATTGGAAAGTTCTTTTTGAATTTTTGTTTCAGGGGAAACCATTTTAGACACTAGGAGGATTTTTATATCCAAAAAAATATCTCAATTTTTTGGAAAGTTCTTTTTGAATTTATGTTTCAGGGGAAACCATTTTAGACACTAGGAGGATTTTTACATCCAAAAATATCTCAATTTTAAATTAACTCTCTCTAGATATTTTCTCTCTCTAGGCCAAATCAGGGTAAAACAGGATCTTTCTTTTATTTCAGAGAGGGAAATAATTATAAGATCAGAAGGGGAGGTTCTTACACCTGCACACCTCAAAAGCTGGAGGGAGGAATCTTACATCCTACCCCACTTAAAAAACGTGAGATGTCCTCATCTCGCAAACTAGAGGACAACTCTTTCCCTTAAGATCCAACTGATTCTGGGGTTGGTTGTAGTCTGGTGAACCCAACAGAATCTTGGGATAAAGATCCCTTATATAGAACTCATCATTAGATAACAATTCATTCAGATCATATCATTCATATCCTTAACACAAATATGGTCCATTAGACTGAAATTTCCATCTGAACATTCCTCCAAGGGAAATTTCAATTATACAGGTTTTTAATTTGTCATCCTTTAACTTGATCCACTGGATCAAGTGTTAACAGTAGCAATCTGTCAGCACAATCCACTAATCTCATAGTGATTTGTTGAAGTCATTAACATCATTCTAGTTATGAACATCATCACAGGGACTCGTCCCATTCATCCTCATTGTGGTTTTGCTCAGCTTATCGCTTTTCAACCAAAATTCATGAATCATCATTTTTCAATCAGAATCCAAATCAACTCATCAGTTCTCAACCAGAATTTTAAAATCATATCAACCACATTCGAATTCATCATCTGGATAGCATTTTTGCTTATAATTTCAAGGTCTTAGATTTACTCATATATACTGCCAGTAAAGAGCTGTAGTTATACCCTCGACATAGCAGGCAGCACAGATAATTTGAACTAGTCAAATCCTCATATAACCAAGTGGTTGTTCTAAATATACTTCTTCTTGAATTTCAACATGCAAGAATGCATTTTTTTACATCCATATGATGCGAAACCCAACCTTTTAACACAACCACTATAATAATAGCCCTCATAACCCATTGCCATCTTAGCAAATGGAGTTGAATATCTCCTCATAATCAATGTCATAGGTATGAGCATAAACTTTAGCAACCAATCTTGCCTTGTACCTAATAATGCTTCCATCTGAGTTGTGCTTTACTTTGTAGACCCACTTATATCTAATAACCTTTTTACCCTCAAGTAAAGGCACCAATTCCCATGTCTTATTTACATCCAATGCATCCATTTCTTCATCCGTGGCTTTCTCCCAATGTGTACATGCCCAACAACATCCTTAAAACGTGCGGGTTTGACCTCCTACACAACCTTTGCCATGTATGCATAATGGTGAGCTGCATAACATCATGTGTCAATCTTTGAACAAGGTTTTTGACCCTACCTGACTTGTGTGGTCTTGGATCTGTCCTTGGTGTCCTTTTGACTACTTTAGTAGCCTTCCTTACACTAGCTGTCTTGGGACTTGGGATCCCAAACTCCGCATGGCTCTACTTTGAGAGCTACTTTGGACCACCTTTTTTGGACGTGAAAACTCAAGATACTTACAGAGCTATGAGCTTCCACTAGTTTTTCACATTGAAAGATATTCTAAGTATAATTTTTACTACTACTTTTTTACTTTAAAAAACTCAAGATACTAACATTTGTGAGTCATGATTTTTGGCCCTTTTGGAGAAACTATTTTGGGCATGAAAAATTTGAGTTTTCATGGCATTAATATTTGTGAAAAGTCATGTGTGAACACTCCCACCTATTTGTTCATGATTAGCTTCAGGACTATAGGGAACCTCTTTTGTTTCCCTTCTCTTAAGTCTTGTTTCCCCTTCTATATATCTTCAAGTCCCAATACCCACTTTCTTCTTGTTCCCTCTCGAAGGATGCTGTTGACAGAGATGCTCTGGTTCTTCTGCATCTCCTATTCCATTCATTGGATGAAATTTGTTGGATCCATGGCAAGGTCAATTTTAGGTTCTTCCAGTTAATGGATGAAACTTGTTGTCAGATCTATGGCAAGGTCAGTTTATGTTCTTCCTCCACCTTTCTTTTTCCTTTGTCATTCATGGAGCTTATCCTTGATGTCTTTGGTTCTTTAGGCCCCTTCTAGTCTATTCCTTCATTTTTATCAAATCGAGTAATGTGGCACTTGAGTCTCGCTGCTTCATTTTTATCAGTCGAGAAATGTGGCACTTGAGTCTTTGCTGCTTCATTTTTATCAGTCGAGAAATGTGGCACTTGCGATTTCTTCTTCCACATGAGTCTTTGTCCTATCTATGGTCACATTCTCTTTGATGTGCATGTTCCTTCTTTTTGCTACTTGTGTTCTTTACCTTACTTTTTCTAGCTTTTAGGCCCTCATGGGTAATTAGATCTTTGTGCATCCCTTGTAGCATCCATGTGTTGTTAGAATAACTTTAGGTACCCATTTTTCTTGTCACTTTCTTTTCCCATTATGATCACCAGTTTTGTTGATAATTCTTTTTATGATCTAGGGATCTCTTCTTTATTTATTCCCTTTATAATAGCCTTGTGCCTTTAAGAGGTTCACAGGAGCCCATTGTTCTGTCATTGGTGGGCTTGAGTGTTGATAATTTTTGGGAGTCATTGGAGAGATTACCATGATCGATATTTTCTCAATGTAGACCCCATGATCCCTTTGATCATTCTGGGAGTGGATGGAGAGGTTACCATGACCGAGCTTTTCTCAGTGTTGTAGACCCCATGGTTCCGTTGAATTGGTACATCATGGATTCCATCACGGAGTTTGTTACCATCTAGAAGCAATTGGTCTCTTTGGGGAGAAAGACTACTAATGAAGACTTTGTTCATTGGCTCCTCACCAAATTGCCTATTTCACTTCTTCCCTCTACTCGCTCACAAGGGCAAAGGCAAATAGCAATCTAAGGGTTCGACCAATAAACAAAGTTGACTCTAAACCTACTAAGAATCCTACTCATAAGGATCTTACTTACCTTTATTATGGTCACAAAGGTCACATTCATCTTGACTATTGCAAGAAAAAGAGAGAAGTTGATTCTGCAAAGAAGCCCACCAATAAAACCTCTCTATATACCAACCAATCCTAGAGTTCCTCTTCCACCAACAAGGAGACTATCTTAATTGGCATTAAGGAGCTTCCTACAGACTCACCTATTCCTACCACCTCACGTCTTATGGATTGGGTGGTTGATAGTGGGTGCACTACTCACATGACTCATGACAAGTCCATTCTGCATTATATTCAGCCTAGCTCTTTGAACGTGTCCATTGGCAATGCTTCTAACCTTGAGGCCTCTTGTGTGGGTAATGTGCAACTTAACTCTTCTCTTGGCCAGCCTTCTACTATCTAAGACATGCTTTATGTTCCCAATCTCTCTAGCAATCTTCTCTCAGTGTTTCAGATTGCAAAAAAAGGCTATGGTGTCTAATTTGATGGTTCAGCTCTTGAAATCATTAACACTAGCACCTTGCATATTGTTGCCAAAGGTGTACAAGAAGGTGGTATTTACAAGTTAAAGGATTTTGGTGGCTCTTTGAATAAATCACTATCTCATTTGCTACAACTTCTTCAAAGCTATTGTGCCTTGGTAGCTCTCTCAAGAAGATATAGCATTATGACATGGTCACACAGGCATTGTGCTTCTCTTCAGTAGGGTAGCTATCTTCTCAACAGATGGTCGAGGGTCTTCCCCACCAGCTAAAACCCTTCCACTTCACTTGTGTGGATTGTTTGTATGGTAAGCAACATAGAGAGCCTTTTCCTCATGAGGATACTCATTAGGCTTCTCACATCCTAGAGGTTATCCATATGGACTTGTGTGGTCCCATGCAGACTACTACCCAAGGTGGTGCCAAGTACTTCACACTTATTATGATGATTTCTCAGGTAAAATTTGGATGTATCTCTTGGAAGAAAAATCTTAGACTTTCTCCTGCTTTCAAGAGTGTGGATGGCTTTGGTCCCAAGACTGTGACCACACAGAAGGTTTGACAAGTCTGTTCGGACAATGGAGAAGAATTCATCGTATTTGACACCAAGATAGTGCATCCACTCTATAAATATATATTGCTCTTAATATTTGAATTGACCAAGGAGTGTCAACATGCATATGATGAATTAGAAAAGGCATTGACAAGTGTATCCACTATATAGATTACTCTCAATCATTGAACAGACCAAGTAGTGTCAACATACATATGATGAATTGGAAAAGGCATTGGCAAGTGCACCTATTTTGAAACCACCTAATTGGAACTTTCATGTCCACATCGATGCCTCTAATTTTGCCAAATTGGTTGTGTATTGGTGCGTGTGTTGGCACAATGAGGTGAATTTAAGGTGGATTACCTAGTGTGCTTTGTGAGTACAATTAAACAAGGTGAAAATGAACTACACCATTATAGAGTGAGAGGGATTAGCAATAGTTTATGCGGTTAAGAAGTACATGCATTACTTGCTTGCCAATAAATTTGTGTTCTTTGTAGATCACCAAGACTTTTTATACCTCGTCAATAAACTATGCACAATTGGGAAAATAATGAGATGGTTACTTTTATTGATGGAATCTAATTTTATTGTCTCACTCTTAGGAAGGGGAAACAACATGTTTTGTCAAGGATCCCCAATGGAGAACCTACGATAGGAGTTGATGATGAATTACCAAATGTAATTTTATTCAAACTGAACTTGGTGGCTCGAATGGAGCAGAGAAATTTCTAAGTACCTCACTTATAGATTCCTAATTGATAAGGCCCTAAACAAGGATAGAATGTGATGATTTATTAAGTTGACACAGCCCCTAGCTGGTATAAACTAGGTAAAGATTATGTGCTAAGGCATTTTATAAGGGAAGATGAGTTCCTCTCTGTTCTACAAGAAGCACATTACAAACTTGCAAGAGCACATTTGGTTGGTGAAGTGACACCTCACAAAATCTTACAAGATGATTTATGATGGCCAAATATTCTTAGAGAATGCCAGTGCTGCTTAGAACGCCTCTAACCCCCATAATTGTGAAACAATCATTTAGAATATT
This sequence comes from Cibotium barometz, assembly GCF_041138505.1. NCBI lineage: Eukaryota > Viridiplantae > Streptophyta > Polypodiopsida > Cyatheales > Cibotiaceae > Cibotium > Cibotium barometz. The sequence continues at coordinate 21,246,113 of NC_141101.1, read as the reverse complement.
CTTAGAAAGCTTAGGAAGCTTTATTGTGCTTAGAAAGCTGATTTATGATGGCCAAATATTCTTGGAGAATGTCAGTGCTTATAATGCCCCTAAACCCCATAATTGTGAAACAATCATTTAAAAAGTGGGGGATATATTTTGTTGGGTCCTTCAACCACGTTGATTTATGGTAACCAACTATGCTTGGAGAATGTCAGTGCTTCAATGTAAAAAGGACATAATGCATTACCAATTGCCTTGGCCTCTCTGGCTCCCCCTGCCTTGAGACTAGCCTCTTTCACATATGTGTGTTTGTTGTTGCCGTGCTACTGCAAATCATTAGACTACTGCTATCCATAATTCTGATTTTCAAAATGGCCACCACCTTAGCCTCGATCGTGACCTCTATCTCTACCTGAATTTGAGTAGAAGGCATGTTCTGAAGTGTTCTTACCAGAAAAGGTCCCTATTTACAGAATGCTGGCAGCAGCTCGTAGCATTATTTTTAGCTCAATTTGATGTTGCAACTAGATTTGTAATGCCCAAAACTCCCCAAGGCTATGGGGAATCAAAGAGTTATGCCCTTATGTGTTCAATTTTAGGGTTTCCCTAAATCTAAAAGCGACTAATAAATAGGGTTGTAGCCGGCAATATGTTGCATGTTTCCTCAATTCCTCTATTAAGAATAGGCACTTTGAGCTGGGAACAACATGATATAAGTGGCTTGAGCTTTGGTTGCTTATGTGAAGAGCAATAAAATCTCCAATGGCTATGGGTAGGAGAGGGAGATGACCACAATGTGAAAAAAAGATAAGAAATAATTAATCACTAATCAAGATTGGCTAAGGTTGATTAAAGAGCTTGTTTTGGGCATAAAAACTGTGGATGTAAGCTCTAATACCATGTTTGATTTCATGATGGCTCATATAAGTGATTGACTCCATGGTGAAGGCAACATTAAGCAAGTAAATTGAGATTAAGTTAATCATATGAGATTAGGGTGAATGATAGAATCATGAGGAGAAAGTGAGAGATATTATGCTTATTCAAAAGATGTGCCCAAATATATAAGCAAAGTACAATCACATGGAGCCAAAGGCATCTCCTCAATTAACTGCTACATTCTCTCCTAGAATATCTCCACACTCCACTATTCACTCTCTAAGATTCTAGGTCCCCGATTCTCTCCTCATGATTCTAGCATCCTAGATGTAGGTGTGGGCTGATTGGCATCTACCTAGCCGCTTGCAAATGTAGGGATTCATCAATTACAAAGTTACTTTTACAATAATAAATTAATACAAGGAAATAACCTTAGACCATATGACCCTTACACACATAAAGACTAGAGATATTTGGTGTATAATCCCAACATAAGTGATACATTTGGGTTTTTTTGTTGAAAAACATAGCACATCAAGCTATGGCTAATGGAGGCTTGTGAGCTAAAGAGGTGATGTAAAAACCTAAGCTAAGGTGGATGTTGCCAAAGTACACACATAATGATGAAAAACTAAACTAATTAATCTTTAGACTCAAGTTCGGTTAGGTTACAAGATTGAGACTTGTAATCATAGAAAGACTTAAGAGCTTGCTTGATTTGATTACTTGAAAAAGCGACCCCTTTTATATAAGGTGCGTACATCTTGGCTTTGTTTGCTCATGTGGGATAATTTCTGCTTGCTTACTCTCAGGTGGTAAGGTTACAACTTGTCATCACCCCCCCCTTAGAGCCAACAAGCTACTTAAGGTGGTAAGGTGTGTTGGAAATAATAGAAATCAGATGAGATGGGTGTCTACTCATGTAATGACCCTTTTTACAACATGTAGGCTGATAAAATAGGCTTGGGTAGTGAGGTTTGTTGATGTAGCTCTTAGAAGATTCTATCATTGGGAATCTCATATTTGTCGATAAAAACTCCATGTAGTTAGCTTCTTAGTTATCTACATTCCTCTTCTTTGTGTCCCAACGTTTTTCAATGGTCACATTTTGGCTTATGCTTGAGTCTATATCCTCTTTGGTAATGTTCCATCCTTCCATAGTGAAAGCATTTATTTGTTGTTTTGTTGAAGAGTGAGTGTTGCATGGTTGTGGTTCCTTGCTTTAGCTCTTTTTCTTCTTCAAGAAGAGAGGAGACACATCCTTCAAAGGTTAGTTCTGACAAAGTTTTTACTGTAGTCTCACCAATGCATTGTACTCCTTTGGCATGCTTTTTAAGAGAATGGCTAATCATCGTTATATCCTATCTTGGTATCTATGTCATCTAGTTGTAAAATTATGCTTTTCATCTTGCTAACAAATTATACTAGTGACTCACTGAAATTTATTTCTAGCCCATAAAATTCAATTTTGAGATGAATTTCTTGATTTTTTGCTTTAGATCCAAACATCGAGTTTAACTCTTCCCATTGTTTAGCTCCAAACACCAAGTTATTAGGTGCATCTTCCCATAGCTTTTTGTGCATTAACATGTACATTTGTGTGGCCCAGCTATGAAACCCTTCCCCAGTGAACTTCTCAACATGACGACTTGTGTTTGTTGCCATTTTAAGGTGGTCTTACTAGAGTACTACTCTCGGAAATGTCTATGCCTCTTACAAGATTTGGTAACAATACAAATGAGATATGTGAAATGCAAGGATTTGGGAGTGATTTTAAGTGCAAATGATGGTTCCCCAAAACTAAGACAACCCTAATTGATGAGTTATTAGCTCAATTTTTACTAATTATTATTAATTGACTATTAATGATAGTGATTAAGTACTTAGTAAGGTGATTAGTAGGGCTAAAAGTTGGAGAATCAAATTGAGCTCACCAATGAAGTTTTTGAAGGGGATTTTCTTATAGCAATGTTGTTCTTGATGAGGACAAGTGTCCTATGTAGAAGGATTCAACTCAAGCAACCTAAAACTAGGCAGCTTTGTGCTGATTGGTTTTTTCAATTTTGCCTCCCCTCATGGGCTCCTTATAACATGCTATAGGCACATCTAAAAGAGCTCAGACCAATTCATCAGTGTGTAAGCAATGAATGGCTCACAAGAACACTCGGTGGTGCCGTACATCAAATTTACTACATAAAGCACAAAATTGCAAGAAGAAGGCCCACTCATTACATGGAGTAGACAACATGAGTATCGGTCACCATCCTAGATCTTATATGGGAGAAGCTCACCATGGATTCTTGAGACATAGATATCAAGGTAATGTATATTCATGAAAGATATCAAAAAGGTGTATAAACTATCCCATAAGTGACTTATATAGTCACTTACTCCTAGGACCTTTCACACATGGGCCTCCCATAAACCCAAGTCATATGCCCCATAACATGTGCTTAGGCCCTCATCCTACATGTGCACATAATTTCCTACATTACAAACCATCCCCTGCTACTCAAAATCATTGCAAAAAACAAACCAATACCAACCCACAACATGTGGACTCATAGACCATAGTAAGTGCCAAAAGTTCATGATCCTATATAATTAGCTGAGCTCGCCAAAATCAAATGGAAACCCTCTTATGTAGATGCACAAATAACATCGTGTGAAAGGTCCTAAGAGTAAGTGACTATTCTATATGAATCACTTATGGGATAGTTTGTACACCTTTTTGATATCTTTTATGAATATACATTACCTTCATGCCTATGACTCAAGAATCCATGGTGAGCTTCTCCCATATGAGATCTAGGATGGTGACCACCACTCATGTTGTCTACTCCATGTAATGAGTGGGCCTCCTTCTTGCACTGGTATCGTAGCTCTTGTTTTGATCTAATTTTCTTGAATTTTCTTGATCAAGAAGATGGGTTACGGAGACCTTGATTGGTTAAAGTTTCCTTTTCTTGGTTAATTTTCTAAGCTTTTGGGGGGGCCATGGGTTGTTGTGGACTTAATTTTGGGGGGCTGCACCAAAATTCAAATTACAAGACCAAATTGGGGGAAAAAAGTCATGAATTTCACTAATCATGTTTACATTTTTACTGATCCAAAATGTTTTGCTCTTTCTTCCTCTTCCTACTTGATTTTGGAGTGTTAGGTGCTTCAATCCTTGTCTTAAGCTTTGGCCATAGCTTAGGGTTTTCATTTGGTATGTCAAAAGCTTCACAAAGAGCCTTCCCATGATGAATTTTGTGGTCCTTTTTGCCTATGAGGGCGCCCTACGCATATTAATATGGAGTCTTTAAAAGCTAAAATCTCACATAGATGCTTGGCTAAGCTTTGGATGGTGCTAATCAAGCATAAGGTTCATCTTAAGCTTAGCATTGGTGGTTTTCTTTGAGGTGAATTTCTGTCGTGAGCCAACAGAATGTTGCACGTTTCTTCTTGGAAGAGATGGAGCTTGTGATTCACATGTAAGGCTCGTCTAAGACTTGGAACATGTTGTAAATAGCATAATAATTTGGTTTCAAGCTCCAATGGCTGTAGATTTCTACGCGAATTCATCTTTGAAGCTCTTTCTGCTATGCATAATTCCATGATGAATTGAAGGCCATAATCCACACATTGGTTGAAAAATTACTCTTTTACGTGGAAGCAACTTCAACTATGTTTCAATGCTTGCAATTTTCAATATCTTCCCTCTCTTGCATATTAGGGTTTCCATTAAAAAATCAAGGTTTCTTACCAATAATCCAAGTGTTAACAATGATGCTAGTGATCATTAGTAGCAAGGCTTAATGCTAGTGATCATTAGTAGCAAGGCTTAATGCTCCTTTGCATTTAATAGTTTTGATCACAATCATTCAAAAATTTTGGTGGTTTTCTCCTATCATTGTAAGTGTGGGCATAACAAGGTTATTGAAATCCTTATGCAATGGATGATAATTTTCATTCATGCTTGATGAGTGCATTGAGGCCAATATGGATTAATAGTGTCAATGCATGGTGCAAGGGACTCTATGCCTTCTTGAGTATGTACATTAACCCTTTCTTTTTTCCAAGAAATGGAATTAAAGAGGTTGAATGCATTATTCGATGTCTTTGAACCTTGGTAAGAAGCAAAGTGATTGGAAATGATGCTTATGGATACTATGGACAATGGCATAGCTTATAATTGGTGATTTCCAATGCAAGTGGTTTATGCTTTCCTTATGCAATGGATGAGAGCACATGTTGTTCCATGCTTGGTGGTAATGATTGAAGACTATGATGCAATGAGGATATAGCCTATGGTTGTTTTTCTTGGATACTAACTTGGAGTGAACCCTTGCGAGCCTCTTCACAGGAATTAGACTCTTGTAATGTGATAGAGTGAATGGGCATGCAATCATAAGTGCCAATTGTAAGTGACTCCATACATAATTTCCTACATTACAAAAATTGGTGATTTCCCTTTGGTGGGATTAGTTTCGTATAGGTGTAGAACAAGTGGGTAAGAGGGCTTAGCTAATGGTTGTAAGGATAGGGAGAATGAAGCTCCATAAATTTTGGCCACACACAAGGAATGAGAAGATAAGATTAGATTAAGTTGAGATTAATGACCTTGATGAAGAGATTATTGCTAATGAAATTTAAATAAATGATCTAAGCTAAAAATGGAGAGACTCATGAAGAGAGGGGTGGCTATGATACCATGTTTAAAAAAATAGCACATCAAGCTATGGCTATGGAAGTTTGTGGGCTAAAGAGGTGATGCAAAACCCTAAGCTAAGGTGGATGCTACCTTAGCATAATGATGAAAAACCAAACTAATGAAGCTACCTAAGTATACAAATAATGAGAAAAACTAAACTAATTAAGCTTTAGACTTAAGTTTAGTTAGGTTACAAGATTGAGACTTGTACTTATAGAAGGATGAGAGCTTGCTTGATTTGATTTCTTGAAAGTGATCCCTTTTATATGAGGTGGGTACATCTTGGCTTTGTTAGTTCATATGGGACAATTTCTATTTGCTGAACTGGGAGCTTGGTAGACTTACACTCACTCCCTATGTTCTTGGTGGTCCATGGCACTATATCTCTCAACATTTTCACCACAATGTTTACATGCAAGCGTTACATCAATATCCTCAAGCATTCTAATAGACGGAACCCTCTTCAATTTTCTTTTCCATTGTTTTTGATTGGTCAAACCAGTTCTCTCTAAGAATTGACACTCTAAATTATTGTACTCAAAATGGCCACCACACTTGCTTCTCCTATTGATGACACCAAACAAAAATTCCTTTGTACATGTATCATACTCTATCCAAGCATGACCATCATACCTTTGCTCCATACCTACCAATGCACTCCCATCAGAAGCACTAGAGAGTTCAAAAATCACATCCCCATCATAATGTTTAGGCAATTCTTGGACCTTATGGATTTCAGAATCCCTTATAAATGCCAACAATAGAGTGTGTGTAAATTGGGAGATGTCTAACCATAGCCAAGATACTTTCCTGCTTCTTTTCTGTATCCCCAAACTTGGATGATGTTCATGGACTTTTATTATGTTTGCCAAATACTATTTGATATTTACTTTGGCGCCCACCACCATCTAGCTTGTTCCCATTACAATCATCCTCTATACTTACCCAAGGTGTCAATACAGAGACACCTTCCTCACACGAACTTGCATGAGATTGAAATCTACGGATGGTAAACCAAAGTATTCTTGCAAACAACTCAAGAACTGTGACTTAACAATGCATGAAGTTATAACATATAACCAAAGACTTTTAAGTCCCTACATAAGTTATCTCAAGAAAGGAAGGCATCTACATAGACAAAGGCAACAGAAACAAGAGAGAAAATGAAATGACCAAATAAGTAAAAGCTTATTACTACATATCCAACTTGATGAGTATTTCAATTAATAATGTAATCAATTTAGAATTTCTGCCACGATTTGAAAATGATTTTCAGGTAGTAAGACCACCTTTTAATAAAGTAAAACGTAAACTATACATACTAATTTCAATAGATTATATATTTAAGCTTATTTTATTATCTAATAGAATCTTTTAATAATGGTAAAAATAAGGTTAAAATTATTTAGGTATAATATAAGTAATTTTATAATGAAACTAATATATAAACTGGATATGAAAGTAATTTTATATAATTTATATGAAATAAAGTACTTATAATCATGATTCGTATTATATATTATGCTATTAAATAATAACATTCACTGCATAGTACTATATTTAATATACACTTCAAAACTAGTAGCCATGCTCACAATAATAGTTAGAGAGAGTTAGATGAGAAAAGAGAGCAAGACAAACAAGGAGTGGAAGAGAGAGGACAGTGAGAGAGAAAGCACAAGAGGGAAGACAAAAAGGTAATAGCATTATTGCTAGGGTTTATCCACCCTAAACTCCTAAGAATGTTTTTGTATCTACTATGAAGGTTGTTTGCATCTTTGTGAAATATTTTCACATCTATGAGGCTACATGACTCCAAACAAGACACTCTATACCCTCTCTGAGCTTAAGCTTTTTGGGTACTTTCAACATGTGACTTGGGGGCATTCTCTTTGCTCAATGCATGCCTTAACACGATAACTCCTTTGGTAAAAGTACTCCACTTGTCTTCTTTCGTGATATTTGTTCTCGCTATGTGTAATTTTTCATGATTGTGTATCTCTGTGAGACTGTGAGCATGGCTTCTTTCATTTTAACATGGCCCCTAGAGGAGTAGATAGAGGTGATGATAAGGCCTAGAGGTGAGGAGAAAAAACTATTGATTTTTTTGGCCTAGGGTGATTGTCATTGCTTTTGGGTTTGGAGGCTAGATGATGGGCTTGATGAGGTGGACCGCTTACCACATGAGAAAAGAGAAACCAAGAGAGCAAGTCATTTAGAGGCAGAATTTACTTAGAATGTTTATAGTGCATTCTTCATTTCGCTCAAGATTTTTTAATGTGATCACCTCCATGTAACGCAACTCCATTAAGCAAGTGAACCTATGAAGCTCTCAGTAAAATTGCTCAATCTCACTGTAAATGCCGAGTTATTTTTTTTATAAAAAAAACTTAAGATGGTACAAAAGGGTTTAGAATTTTCTTAGTATGAGTGCATGAAGCTTAGTGTATGAGTTTGAGTTAATAAAGCTTAAATTTGACTATGAGTCGAATTTGTCCATATATTTATTTTTTTAACTTGCCACCAAATTGTTTATTTAATATAAAGTTATTGTAAGACTTATAAAGCCTTAGCATAATAATCACTTGCCAAAGTGTTTATTTAATATAAAGTTATTATAAGACTTTTGTTAGAAATAATGCTCCAAACATGTGTTTGGTATCCTAAGGTTATTTTCACATTATCTCATTAAGAGTCAAATGATGAGACATACTTTTACTTCAGCCTTTTATCCTTATTAAAGGATACAAGAGGCACATCTTGTACTTGCCAAAATCATCTCCACCATCCTAGTTTCTCTCCATCGCTTTTCCTTCAAACAAGGCCATGATTGTGGGCTTGCCATTGTACCTCAAACCTATAAATAGGCTCAAGTTTAATGGAAATGTGTGGAGTCTCTTTGCTTCATCACCATAGCTTTGTTATGCTATTCTGTCTGTTATTTAATTAAAGTTTTATAATGGCTAATATGCTTTATAATCCTCCCTAGTCAGATTCTACAAGTCTTGTATTAGCACAGTTTTTATAATATGATATCAGAGCTAGTTAGCATCTTTGGTTGGGAATCAAGGTGCCAAGACATCTTCATTCCATGCTATACCTCTTTTGCACTAACCACCACCCATCTGAGCGTGTAGTCAGCAGCCACGGAGTACACCTCTCCTCAGCAGTCGTGAGAGTCTCTTTTCATTATAATTGGTTTAAATGAGTCTCTTTTCATTATAATTGGTTTAAATGAGTCCTACACTGTGGGGGCTGTTCACCTGGAGGCAAAAATCATCACATCAGGGCAATTTTGGGCTTCATTTCTTCATGATGTGCTACATTAGAAACATCACCAGCTTTACAATCTTGAAATTTTTTATCTAGCATCTAGTTCTGTGAGTAAAACTCTTCTTCCTAAAGTACATAACTCTTTCTTATAGCTTCATGACTTGTAGCTATGTCCACTAGCAAGAGTGTGGTTGAAGTCTTCAAATTTCCATCTTTTGAGAGTGAATACTCATCATTTTCTTCGGTCAACCAACCCTCCAAATCTTCACATGAAGTAACCTCTAGGAGAGAGAAGCTACCTGCTGTTGAAGAAGCATTAATAAGGCACCTAGAAAGCTGAGGAATCCAAAGAAACCCTGGTACTATAAAGAAGCCATTAAAATAGGACTGGGTCCTTATCTTGCATCAAACCTTCATTTGTATGGGATAGGGAATATAAAAGAAGACACGGGTTATTAACTTTCTTGCGGGAATTATTTTTCACTTGCGTCTTTTTTTTTCTGTCAGCTTAATTGAGCTTGTGAAGCATTAGAGACACTTCCCTTTCTCTTACAAGTGGTAAGACCTTGCTATGGCTCCTAGTGAGATGACACTGCCCTTTCTCTTACAAGTGGTAAGACCTTGCTATGGCTCCTATTGAGATGACATAAAAGTTTAGAGGGGAGAACTTTCACACTTGGCAAACCAAGGTGAAATTTAATCTCATAAAAAAGGACTTGTGGAACATTGTGCAAGGGAAAGAGGAAAGACTTACTACTAGAGAGAGTAGTGCACAATGGGATTTAAAGAATGATAAGGCAATAGGAAATATAGGGGAAAAATTGGATGACACTTTTGTACATCACATTTACACTTGTGATACAGCTCAAGATGCATGGGAAACTCTAGAGACAAACTATTTGGTGCTACATGTAAACACTCCAAGATTAGTCTCCTAAGTGAAATTCTTTGGGCTTCAAAAGAACCCCACAACTACTATGCTTGCCCACATCAATGATTTTAAAAGCCTCTTAACACAACTCATAGGAAATAAGAAGGAAATAGAAGATGATGATAAAATTATTGTGTTGATTAAGATTGTGTCACATCTTGATGAATATTCAACCCTTGTAACAACTCTTTTAAATCTTCCAACTCCATCCCTCATCGACATTGAAGCTTCTCTCTTGGAAGAAGAGAAGAGGATTCTAAAGAAGAGTGAGTACCATGTTGATGGTGATTATTTTGTCAAAGGGCAATCCTCATCCTTGAAAGCCACTCCGCAAACCAAGAAAATCTTCAATTGCACTTTTTGCGGCAAACTAGGACATCTTGAGGAGTTTTGTTATGCAAAGAAGAAGGCCCAAAAAGCCTATCTTGCAGAAGAGAATAAAGAAGAAGACTCTCCATTGAAGGCCACCCATGAGCATTATGCCTTTTGATGGACTTGGCCCATTCTACTCTCACATCTTTTTATTTGTTTATGCTTAGGTACTTTTTTTATGGCATTGTAAATCAAGGTTTTGCTTTGATGTACCATCTTTCACATGGACATCTTTCTTTGTGAGACAACCACTTTTGTTTGTGGTCCTCACCTTGGTCATCATAACCATTGTATCTCAAGCTTTGTAGCTACCTTTGATTGTGGGAGGACATTCAAGTCTAGGTCATCTTAGCCTTTTTTTTTTTGTCTTTTCCCATATTTGGTTCATGGGAGGGTGTTAGAAATAATGCTCCAAACATGTGTTTGGTCTCCTAAGGTTATTTTCACATTATCTCATTAAGAGTCAAATGATGAGACATACTTTTACTTTAGCCTTTTATCCTTATTAAAGGATACAAGAGGCACATCTTGTACTTGCCAAAATCATCTCCACCGTCCTAGTTTCTCTCCACCGCTTTTCCTTCAAACAAGGCCATGATTATGGGCTTGCCATTATAGGCTCAATGTTTAATAGAAATGTGTCGAGTCTCTTTGCTTTATCACCATAGCTTTGTTATGCTATTATGTCTGTTATTTAATTACAGTTTTATAATGACTAATATGCTTTATAATCCTCCCTAGTTAGATTCTGCAAGTCTTGTATTAGCACAGCATTTATAATAACTTCCTCTAAGGGCCTTCTCATGAACATATGAGAACATATGAGCACAGTATACCTCCTCTTGTAAGAAGTAGAATGTTAAACCTTAGCATAATAATTTCTTGCCAAAGTGTTTATGTAATATAAAGTTATTTTATAAGGCTTCCTCTAAGAGTAAGAGTAAGTTAAGGGCCTTCCCATGAACATATGAGAACATTATACCTTCACTTGATTGGGAATATGTCCATTGGTCTAAGCAGTGTGAGGATTCCTTTCATCATCAACATGTGCTTCACAACTTGAATCAACACTACCCATGATACATAATTAACCCCTTGAGGTTGAGGTACATAAAAGGCTTGGGTGGGTTGCACCAGTGGCACGTCCCCCTTCTTTCCTCTTTTTTACCTACCCATCATGATTTTTTTTTCTTTTTATCTACTTTGTATTTTTTATCAAAATGTAGGTGGGTTATATGTAGCTATCATTGTGTAACTTGTCAATACTTGTTTTGCATTTATGCACAAATCAAAATGGTACCCAAAAAAGAATACAACAAAAGATGCTCAGTTAACCCTACCCCACAAAAACTACTACAAAGAGGTCTTTGGATGTTGTGCCAAAGGGAGAGGTGGCAATAGTTCCTATTGAGCTAGTTCAGAGACTGACAAGGACATAGATATGGTCAAAGGTGGAGATGCAATCTTTAGGTGCAGTCTTTGATCCTACCACATGCCCTTGTATACAACTATGCCAACTTTATCATTTTGGTGAGAGGTTTTCGGGAGAATATGTTTGCATTGAAGATCTCATTTCAATATGAGGGATATGTTCCTGAGAAAGGAACATTCATTGTCTTAGTGTGTTCTCACATGATGGTAAGTAGCTTCCTAGCAAAGATGATATGATGTCAAAATGAGATGCATGTTGGCTTGAGATAGGTAGGGAGTTTGAAGAAGAGATTTGTAGAAGCCCATCTTATGGTTTCATGAAAAATCACATGTTTAATGTATGGGAAGAAAATCATTGTACTATGTCTTAGATGTCGGTGATCTCTGACTACTATAGAGAAACCAAGAGCATGCATATCAAGGTGGTGTGCACCATGATTAATCCTAGGCAAGTTAGTGAAATTTCATTTTTAGCCGGCTTGCCGAGAATAAATGATTAATTCTAGTGTTGTTTAGTCTTCTAATTATGTTTTCATGTATGATTAAGATGCTTATATCTTGTCTTTTCTTATTGGAAAATTCTTATTGGAAAGCCTTAATGAGCATGGTGGGATCCTATCAAATCTCAAGGATGTGTTGGTGAATGCTTCCAACATTTTCAAGTGTGATATGGAATCATACCTTAGAGATCTTCCTTCAGATAAGGTAAAAACTCTAGTTTGACTCTGACAACTAACACATGGTATCCATTAACATGAGATGATTTAGCTAAGTTGGTATACTAGGTACAACAAAGGGAATGGGTTCACAAGTTTGTTTTTAATGTAGACAATATTACCATTGTGTCAAGGCTCTTTTTTAAAACATTTCTCTCTTTTAGGTTGAAAATCAATCAGAAGTGAATGCTAAGTTGGCCCAAATTTTGGAGACCATGGATGCAATGGCTAGATTTGATAAAAAGAAGAAAGCACCCAAAGAAATCTAGCAAAAATATGCAAACAAAATGTCTAAGGTAATATACAAGTCTTTTTTTTACATGTGTATTTTTAAACACATAATAGTTTGAGTTATTTATATAATTTAGCTTAGCTAAAGATGCACAAAGAAAACCATTAGTCTTTCCACTAACCCATTTTATTGGGGATAGTAAGGAGTTGACATAGAATGATTAACTTTTAATCGTCGTAGCAAAGATTCAATCAATTCATTCCTGAAAGATCTTCCTTCATCTATAAGGATTTATAGTGGACACCCAAAATAGGCACATATACATTCCATGAGAAATGATGCCACCTTATTGTTGACTATAGCCTTTGCTTCAACTAACCTAGCTCAATAATCTGTAGAGCCACAAGAATATAATACTTCCCTTATGAATGAGGGAGTGGACCCACAAAATCCAATCCCCACATTTCAAATGGACCATATGCTGGAATAGGATTCAAGGGCCCGGGAACCAACTATCGGCACCCATACACTTGGCACATTTCACAACTTTTGCACCATTCATGGACATCTTTGTGAAGTCAAGGCTAGTATACATACCAATCAAAAGCAAAAAATTTAACTTAATGAGACATTTTCTAATAATATAACAATGTGATGGAGTCAACACTAAATGTTTTAGATGGAGAAGAGAACAAAGTTACAAAGGTTAAGTAAAAAATAAAGATTCCATCTCCACTTTACAAGGTTGATCACTTACATGTCATAAGAGTAGATGTCATTGGCTACAGGAGAAAATCTTAAGGTTCTTTGTCCTATTCTCATTCCTACACTTTTTCCCATAGGTAGGGTACTTTAATAAAGTTTTCACAAACTTGATGGCTATGTTTATAGAGTCAGTTTGGTGAATCTAGGGCGGCTCAAAGGACCATGGCTCATCTCTTGTTCCTCAATGAGTTCTCTTGTTCCTCCAGTCACACGTGCGTTTAGTTAGCTCATTTCAATGTTCCAAAGCTTCTTTCTTTGCTAAGGTGGATTAGTGTTGAAATATTGTGCCCGTCATGTTGTGTATGGGGCACATGTATGTGGAAGAAAGGAAGATGGAGCTTAGGATGTCATGAAATTAGAATGGATGAAGGCTAAGGTAAGTAGAGGATGTTAATGAATGAATGTAAAAGGGAGTCAATGGTCAAAAAGGAGGCACATGGAAAGTGCAAGGGTGCATAAGGCATGTGGGCATTTATGCACACATGGATAGCACAAGGGTGCATGGAGCATGTGGATAAGAGCTCTATGATAACTATAAATGGATATATTAAGCTTGTTTTCTTAATGCGAGTATGTGATTAGCCCTAATCCATATCTTGTTTATCTTCATTAGTATCAGCACTATGCTCTAAGCATGTCTTCTTCCATCTTTCATCCACCATAGCTCTCAGATTTCTTAGTTATGCACTCATATTCTCCTCAAATCCATCTCAATTAACATGGTATCAGAACCCCACAAGATCCTAGGCCTCCCTCATTATCACTCATTCATCCCAAGCTAGATTAGGCATGCCATTAATCACTAATACCATTCATCATTGAAGCTATGAAGAAGCTCCTGGACCATGCTCTGTTTATCTGCCTCTCTCACGGGAGCTACAGTGCACCAAATGACTTGAAATTTGATTAAAATTAAAGCTAAAGAAGAAGGATTCAAAATCCCCAACACTGGGCTTAACATTTTTGGGAACAAAATACGCAATCGATCTTGAAAACGATTGCCTCTATAGAATTGCATGTTTCTCTGCTATTCCGACTAGCGTGCATCGCCTGAGGCCTCTCTGGGCTAATTCACCAACTGAAAACCTACGCCCCTAAGTCTCCCACAAGCTCCCAATAGTTTGTCCCAAATGGATGCTCTTATTGTGTGTCATTGCCATTGACCAGGGCTAGGTACACAATCCAGCAAGGAGCCTCTTCAAGGTATATTGGATTTTAGATTTAACAAACTCAATCTTGTCATTAATCCCTAATCTAGATCTTTAAGGGAGCTCCTTGAATGTGTTTTAAAGTGTATAATCATACCATTACCCATTATTTCTAGGAACAGAATACTCCATCGATCTTGAAAATGACCACCTCTATAGAATGTTTCTCTGCTATTCCGACTAGCGTGCATCGCCTGAGGCCTCTCTGGGCTAATTCATGTTTCTCTGCTATTGCATGTTTCTCTGCTATTCCGACTAGCGTGCATCGCCTGAGGCCTCTTTGGGCTAATTCACCAACTGAAAACCTATGCCCCTAAGTCTCCCACAAGCTCCCAATAGTTTGTCCCAAATGGATACTCCTATTGTGTGCCATTGCCATTGAACCAGGGCTGGGTACACAATCCAGCAAGGAGCCTCTTCAAGGTATATTGGATTTTAGATTTAACAAACTCAATCTTGTCATTAATCCCTAATCTAGATCTTTAAGGGAGCTCCTTGAATGTGTTTTAAAGTGCATAATCATACCATTACCCATTATTTCTAGGAACAGAATACGCCATCGATCTTGAAAACGACCACCTCTGTAGAATTGCATGTTTCTCTGCTATTCCGACTAGCGTGCATCGTCTGAGGCCTCTCTGGGATAATTCACCAACTAAAAACCTACGCCCCTAAGTCTCCCACAAGCTCCCAATAGTTTGTCCCAAATGGATGCTCCTATTGTGTGCAATTGCCATTGAACCAGGGCTGGGTACGCAATCCAACAAGGAGCCTCTTCAAGGTATATTGGATTTTAGATTTAACAAACTCAATCTTGTCATTAATCCCTAATCTAGATCTTTAAGGGAGCTCCTTGAATGTGTTTTAAAGTGCATAATCATACCATTACCCATTATTTCAGTTACATCTTTTTAAACACTCAAGTAACTACTTATACTTCAAGCATATTACAAGCATCATTACTAGTGCACTCATGTGCCTAGTATATAGAATTTGCACATTCCAAATGTTAAACATCCACAAGCACTCCTTTAATTGGTTATGAGCTCAATTTAGTGCAAGTATTTCATTTCCCATGTACTACAAGTTAATGCACTATGCACACACATTGCCAAAGTGTAAGAGGATTAGACACTGCTGAGATTCAATTAAAATCTCGGTAAGAATTTCCTCATTGAGCCATGGCCACTCAAACCTTAGTGAACAATTTTAGTGGTGAAGGATTTCATGCATGGCAAAAAAAGGTCATGTATCTACTCATGCAAAAGGAACTGGGGGGGTAGTAAATGGAGATGAGCTTGATGAAGGGAGTGATGATGAAGTCAAGGCATGGATAAAAAAGGATAGAAAAGCCATGGCCATCATTGGGTCAAGTCTTGGGGATAACATCATTCATCATATCAACAAAACAAGGAGCATGCCAAAGAAGCATTAGAAATAAATCTGAAAATACAGTTCTACGAGCTTGATATGGAGTTCAAAGACTCATTTGTTGAGCATGTAGGAGAGATGAAGAGCATTATGATGCAGCTTGCAGGTATCAAGGTACCCATGGATGAGAAAGCTGCAATTGTAATCTTAATCAAGAGCATGCCTCGAGAGTTTTCCTCAGTGGTAACAACTCTTGCTAATCTTCCAAATCTTACTCTTGAAAGTGTTGAATCCTCTTCGTTTGAAGAAGATAAGAAACTAAAAGGTCCACAATAAAGCTCAACAAGCAGCAAGGAGACTGCATTCTTTAACAAATAAAACATCAAATGTAATCATTTTGGAAGGATGAGCATGTAATGGCCCAATGTCGTCATCGAAACAAGCCCAAGCTTGTATGTGATGCATGTGGCAAGGTAGGCCACCTTGAGAAGAATTGTTGGTAAAAGGAGAAGCAAAAAAGTAACTTAATGGTGGAAGCAACTCGTGAGGACGCTCCAAAAGAGCACCTTTTCTAGGTGTGATGATGTTTTATGTCATATCTTATGTCGATGTCAACCTGGGGATTGGGCAAACCTTGGTGAAGATGTGCGCATATGTATGTGGATGTGATGATGTCTATGTTCATGTCCATAAAGTCATATCATGTTGATGTAATAACCTCTAGCCAATCGATGATGTAGGCTAAGTGATGTATGTGTGTGTATCCATTAAGAGGGGGGAAATGTCATTTAATGGGAGGCAAATGTCATGTCTATTTATGTCACATTACCTTCTTGGGATGAGACCCATTTGGGTACCAAGGGGGGGTCTTACAATATGGTGCCCGTCATGTCATGTATAGGGCACATGTATGTGGAAGCAAGGAAGATGGAGCTTAGGATGGCATGGAATTAGAATGGATGAAGGCTAAGTTTAGTAGAGGATGTGAATGGATGAATGTAAAAGGGAGTCAATGGTCAGAAAGTAGACACATGGAAAGTGTAAGGGTGCACAAGGCATGTGGGCATTTATGAACACAAGGATAGCACAAGGGTGCATGAAGCATGTGGATAAGAGCTCTATGAGAGCTATAAATGGATGTATTAAACTCATTTTCTTAATGCAAAAAAATGTGAGTATGTGATTAGCCCTAATCCATATCTTGTTTATCTTCATTAGTATCAGCACTATGCTCTAAGCGTGTCTTGTTCCATCTTTCATCCACCATAGCTCTCACCTTTCTTAGTTATGCACTCTCATTCTCCTCAAATCCATCTCAATTAACACGAAGAATACTAGGCCACACAAAACTTAAAAATGATCCAACATCTATTACTAGTCTTAAGAAAATATATACACAAAGTCCTTAGACTTCCCTATTTAATATTAAGCTTATGTGGTAAGGTTGATTTATATGTTTCAACAATGTCTTATAAAAGATAGGTGCCCATTCAAGTGACGGGTAAGATGGCAAAGCACCTTATAGTAGATCAGACAGGCAAAACCATGATAACCTACGAAGTGGTATGTGTGTGTGTGTGTGTGTGTGTGTGGGGGTGTACACACACACACACACACACACAAACCAAGGTGCGTGAAACTATTAAAGAAACATACATGTGCACTCATTATATATCTTGATTGATCACAAGATTTATTTTAGTTTACTCAATTATATCAAATAAAAACTCTCTCTCTCTCTCTCTCTCTCTCTCTCTCTCTCTCTCTCTCTCTCTCTCTCTCTCTCTCTCTCTCTCTCTCTCTCTATATATATATATATATATATATATATATATATATATATGCACAGGCTTAAAAGTATACATGTAGATATACACACTCAATTATAATTTATTTTAAATAATGTTTTTCTATATTTATAATGTTTGTAATGTTTTCCTATATTTGTAAACATTTTAATCTCTAAGAATTTCCCAAATTTCTTATAGTTTTTTTTGGTTTAAATTTCAAAATTTTCGATACCAATTTGCTTTCTCACATCTTTTTTATGTTTGTACAAAGCTTTAGTGACATCTAGAGCATGTCTTCATGACACCTATCTTCCCTTTAATGATACATTT